>NC_091168.1:38690195-38750195 GCF_040958095.1 Procambarus clarkii | reverse complement strand
GAGCCAATTGGGCTCTATCATATCTACACTTGAAACTGTGTATGGAGTCAGCCTCCACCACATCACGCCCTAATGCATTCCATTTGTCAACCACTCGGACACTAAAAAAGGTCTTTCTAATATCTCTGTGGCTCATTTGGGCACTCAGTTTCTACCTGTGTCCCCTAGTGCGTGTGCCTCTTGTATTATATAGAATGTCTTTATCTACCCTGCCGATTCCCTTGATAATCTTGAATGTGGTGATCATGTCCCCCCTAACTCTTCTGTCTTCCATCGGGGTGAGGTTTAATTCCCGTAGTCTCTCCTCGTCGCTCATACCTCTAAGATTGGGTACTAGTCTGGCGGCAAACCTTTGAACCTTTCCCAGTTTAGCCTTAAGCTTGACTAGATATGAACTCCATGCTGGAGCCGCATACTCCAGGATTGGTCTGACATATGTGGTGTATAATGTTCTGAAAGATTCCTTACATAAGTTTCTAAAGGCCGTTCTTATTTTAGCCAACCTGGCATATGCCGCTGATGTTACCCTCTTGATATGAGCTTCAGGGGACAGGTCGGGCGTGATATTTAACCCCGGGTCTTTCTCTATCTCTGACTCCTGAAGTATTTCATCTCCCATGTGATATCTTGTATCTGGTCTCCTGCTTCCTATCCCTATCTTCATTACATTACATTTGCTTGGGTTAAAATCTAACAACCATTTGTTTGACCATTCCTTCAGCTTGTCCAGGTCTTCTTGAAGCCTCAAGCTGTCCTCCTCTGTCTTAATCCTTCTCATAATTTTGGCGTCGTCAGCAAACATTGAGAGGAATGAGTCTATACCCTCTGGGAGATCATATACGTATATTAGAAACAGGAGAGGTCCGAGTACAGAGCCCTGTGGTACTCCACTGGTGACTTCACGCCAATCTGAGGTCTCACCCCTCACTGTAACTCTGCTTCTATTGCTTAGGTACTCCCTTATCCACTGGAGCGCCCTACCATTTACTCCTGCCTGTTTCTCCAGCTTATGCATCAGCCTTTTATGGGGTACTGTGTCAAAGGCTTTCTGACAGTCCAAAAAAATGCAGTCCGCCCATCCTTCTCTTTCTTGCTTAATCTTTGTCACCAGATCATAGAATTCTATTAAGCCTGTAAGGCAAGATTTACCCTCCCTGAACCCATGTTGATGGGTTGTCACGAAGTCTCTTCTCTCCAGATGTGTTGCTAGGTTTTTTCTCAGAATCTTCTCCATCACCTTGCATGGTATACAAGTTAGGGACACTGGCCTGTAATTCAGTGCCTCTTGTCTATCACCCTTTTTGCATATTGGGACTACATTTGCCGTCTTCCATATTTCTGGTAGGTCTCCCGTTTCCAGTGACCTACTATACACTATGGAAAGTGGCAAACAAAGTGCTCCTGCACACTCTTTCAATACCCATGGTGAGATTCCGTCCGGCCCAACAGCTTTTCTTACGTCCAGCTCCAATAATTGCTTTTTGACCTCATCACTTGTAATTTCGAACCTTTTCAAGGTCGTCTGGTTTGCTGCCACCTCTCCTAGCGCCGTGACTTCTCCTTGTTCTATTATAAAGACCTCCTGGAACCTTTTGTTGAGTTCTTCACACACCTCTTTGCCATTCTCTGTGTACCTGTCCTCGCCCACCCTAAGATTCATCACCTGTTCCTTCACTGTTGTCTTCCTCCTGATGTGACTGTGTAGTAGGTTCGGTTCGGTCTTGGCTTTGTTAGCTATATCATTTTCATACCTTTTCTCAGCTGCTCTTCACACACTAACATACTTGTTCCTGGTTCTCTGGTATCTCTCTCTACTTTCTGGTGTTCTGTTATTACGGAAGTTCCTCCATGCCCTTTTGTTCAGCTCCTTTGCTTTCATACATTCCCTAGTAAACCATGGATTCTTCTTTTGTTTCTTTGATTCTTCCTGTGGGGCCGGGACAAACCTGCTTACAGCCTCCTGACACTTTTGGGGGACATAGTCTATCATGTCTTTTATGGACATGGTTCTGAGTTCTGTGTCCCATTGTTTATCCCTTAGGAATTTATTCATCTCCTCAAAGTTTCCCTTTCTGTATGCCAGCCCTTTGTTTCCCAGTTCTTTTTTGCGGGGAGATAATTCCTAGCTCAACAAGGTACTCAAAGCTCAATACACTATGATCACTCATTCCCAGAGGGGTTTCCAACTTAACTTCCATTATATCCGACTCATTTAGGGTAAATATCAGATCAAGCAAGGCTGGTTCGTCCTCTCCTCTCATTCTTGTCGGTCCCTTGACGTGTTAACTGAGAAAGTTTCTTGTTGCCACGTCCAGCAGCTAAGTTCTCCATGTGTCTGGTCCTCCATGTGGGTCTCTGTTCCCCCAATCTATCTTCCCATGGTTGAAGTCTCCCATGATTAGTAGTCTGGATCCGTTCCTGCTAGCCACAGAAGCTGCTCTCTCTCTATTATATTGATGGTAGCCATATTGTTTCTATCATATTCCTGTCTGGGTCTTCTGTCGTTCGGAGGGGGGTTATATATGACTACTACTATAATTTTCTGTCCTCCAGTTGCTATGGTGCCTGATATGTAGTCACTGAAACCTTGACAGTTCTGAATTGCCATCTCTTCGAAACTCCAACCTCTCATATTAGCAAAGCTACACCACCTCCTCCTCTCCCTTCTCTCTCTTTCCTCACTACACAGTAGTCCTGTGGAAACACTGCGTTTGTTATGGTTTTCGTTAGCTTTGTTTCTGTGAGTGCTATTATGTCTGGGTTTTCTTCTAGTGCCCATTCTCTGAGTTCACTTGTTTTATTTATAATCCCATCTATGTTAGTGTACATTGCCTTGAAGCTCACTTTTTTCTGATCATTTTCTAGTCCCCTTCTTGGCGAGCATTCTGCTGATAGGAAAAGCTGTTCCCTGGGTGAGAAGATCTGTGAGGTGGTTTGCAGGGTCTCAAATGATTTTGGGGTGGGGGGTGGGGGGTGCAAGGGAAGGGGGACAGGTAGGGTGTGGGTTAAGGAGATAGAGGGGATCATGGAGGATACAGGGTGAGGGGGAGGAGGGATAGGGAGGGTATGGGATGAAGGGGGAGGGGGACAAGGGGCGGAAGGCAGAGGGGGGACATGGTGGGAATGGGGGAGGGGTGATAGGGTCAGAATGGGATGGGGAGGGAGGGAGGGTTGAGTGAGGATTTGGGTGGGGGCAGGTAGCGTGAGGCGAAGGGAGAGTTTCTATGCAGAGGGGAGTGGTGGTGTTTCACTCACATCTGGTGTTGCTGGGATGCTTGTTGTGGGTTCCCCTCTTATCTCAGGGACTGTTGTCTTGGGGGATGCGATTTTCTGGTTTACTTCTCTCTCCCTGCGCTTCCTCCTTGCCTCTGCTGCCCTGGCTCTCTCCTCCTTCGTCGTGTCCCTCTGCAAGAATACTTTCTTGTATTCCTCCACATACTGCAGACGACTCTTCCTTTCTAAAATAACCTCTTTGGTGGCCTCGTTTGTAAACACCACCTTCACCAGTCGGTTTCTGTCTTTGTTGTACCAGCCCAACCTGAAAACCTTCTCAATGTTTTTTTCAGGTCTTCTATCTGTAACCCCTTCAGTAGCCCATGTACTGACTCTCTATCCTTGCTATTCCATTCCTGCCTATTGGATCCTTCCTGTTCTTTGATGCCTACAACTACCACTGATCATTTTCTCTCCAGCAGCTGACTGGTGCACCTTGCTGCTTCCTATGAGGTAGCTGCTTGCATGGCTACCTCCCTCACTGTAGCCATTGCTTCTGAGCTCTTTCTCAGTTTGTCCACAAATGTTTCAGGTACAGAGGCATTTCCTTCCAGTGCAACATTCCCACCTTCCCTTTGGATGATAATCTGATGCTCGGCCTCTTTATTTTTCTCTGTGAGGGATTTGATCTCCTCCCTTGCTGATGTCAGCTCACTTTGCAGGTTGTTAATTGTAATCCTCGTTTCATGCATCTCCCTCCTGAATTCCTCCAGAACTTGGGTTAACATTTCCTTCATTTGGTCATTTTGACTATTCCCTGTGTCCCTGTTGCGTCCTCCTGCCATTTTGTCCCTTTCCCTGATATGTTTTGATAGGGTTAAGCAGGGGGGGGGTGCAGGGAGAGGGGCAGAGTGAGCGAAAGAGAGAGAGAGAGAGAGAGAGAGAGAGAGAGAGAGAGAGAGAGAGAGAGAGAGAGAGAGAGAAAGAGAGAGAGAGAGAGAGAGAGAGAGAGAGAGAGAGAGGTGTGGTGGGGGGGAGGAGAGAGATTGTATGGGAGGGGGCGGAGATGGTCACTTCAGGTCAGGTGGTCAGGTGGAGGGTGAGGGAGATGGAGGGTGTCCCAACGTGTAGGAGGGTTTTGGGGGTAGGGGGGGGGGGGGTGAAATCTGGTATGCTACAGAAGAAGAGAGAAAAGGTGGGGGAATAATGTATGTGTGTGTGTGTGTGTGTACTCACCTAGTTGTGTTTGCGGGGGTTGAGCTCTGGCTCTTTGGTCCTGCCTCTCAACCTTCAATCAACAGGTGTACAGATTCCTGAGCCTATTGGGCTCTATCATATCTACACTTGAAACTGTGTATGGAGTCAGCCTCCACTACATCACTTCCTAATGCATTCCATTTGTCAACCACTCTGACACTAAAAAAGTTCTTTCTAATATCTCTGTGGCTCATTTGGGCGCTCAGTTTCCACCTGTGTCCCCGTGTGCATGTGCCCCTTGAGTTAAATAACCTGTCTTTATCTACCCTATCAATTTCCTTGAGAATCTTGAATGTAGTGATCATGTCCCCCCTAACTCTTCTGTCTTCCAGCGAAGTGAGGTTCAATTCCCGCAGTCTCTCCTCGTAGCTCATACCTCTCAACTCGGGTACTAGTCTGGTGGCAAATCTTTGAACCTTTTCCAGTTTAGTCTTATCCTTGACTAGATATGGACTCCATGCTGGGGCTGCATACTCCAGAATTGGCCTGACATATGTGGTATACAAAGTTCTGACTGATTCTTTACACAAATTTCTGAATGCCGTTCGTATGTTGGCCAGCCTGGCATATGCCGCTGATGTTATCCTCTTGATATGTGCTGCAGGAGACAGGTCTGGCAAGATATCAACTCCCAAGTCTTTTTCTTTCTCTGACTCCTGAAGGATTTCTTCTCCCAGATGATACCTTGTATTTGGCCTCCTGCTCCCTACACTTATCTTCATTACATTACATTTGGTTGGGTTGAACTCTAACAACCAGTTGTTCGACCATTCCTTCAGTTTGTCTAGGTCTTCTTGAAGCCTCAAACAGTCCTCTTCTGTCTTAGTCCTTCTCATAATTTTTGCATCATCCGAAAACATTGAGAGAAATGAATCTATACCCTCCGGGAGATCATTTACATATATCAGAAACAAGATAGGACCGAGTACAGAGTCCTGTGGGACTCCACTGGTGACTTCACGCCAATCAGAGGTCTCACCCTTCACTGTAACTCTCTGCTTCCTATTGCTTAGGTACTCCCTTATCCACTGGAGCACCTTACGAGCTACACCTGCCTGTCTCTCCAGCTTATGTACCAGCCTCTTATGCAGTTCTGTGTCAAAGGCTTTCCGACAATCCAAGAAAATGCAGTCCGCCCAGCCCTCTCTTTCTTGCTTAATCTGTGTCACCTGGTCATAGAATTCTATTAAGCCAGTCAGGCAATATTTACCCTCCCTGAACCCATGTTGTTGATTTGTCACGAAGTCCCTTCTCTCCAGATGTGCTACCAGGTTTTTTCTCACGATCTTCTCCATCACCTTGCATGGTATACAAGTCAAGGATACTGGCCTGTAGTTCAGTGCCTCTTGCCTGTCGCCCTTTTTGTATATTGGGACCACATTCGCCGTCTTCCATATTTCTGGTAGGTCTCCCGTCTCCAATGACCTACTATACACTATGGAGAGTGGCAAACAAAGTGCCTCTGCACACTCTTTAAGTACCCATGGCGAGATCCCGTCTGGACCAACAGCCTTTCTAACATCCAGATCCAGCAGGTGTCTCTTGACCTTCTCTCCTCTCTGTGTGTGTGTGTGTGTGTGTGTGTGTGTGTGTGTGTGTGTGTGTGTGTGTGTGTGTGTGTGTGTGTGTGTGTGTACTCACCTATTTGTGCTTGCAGGATCAAGCATTGACTCTTGGATCCCGCCTTTCCAGCTATCGGTTGTTTACAGCAATGACTCCTGTCCTATTTCCCTATCATATCTAGTTTTAAAAGTATGAATAGTATTTGCTTCCACAACCTGTTCCCCAAGTGCATTCCATTTTTCCACTACTCTCACGCTAAAAGAAAACTTCCTAACATCTCTGTGACTCATCTGAGTTTCCAGTTTCCACCCATGTCCCCTCGTTCTGTTATTATTACGTGTGAACATTTCATCTATTTCCACTTTTTCAATTCCTCTGAGTATTTTATATGTCTCTATTATATCTCCTCTCTCCCTTCTTTTCTCTAGTGTCGTAAGGTTCAGTTCCTTCAGACGCTCTTCATATCCCATCCCTCGTAACTCTGGGACAAGCCTCGTCACAAACCTCTGAACCTTCTCCAGTTTCTTTATGTGTTTCTTCAGGTGGGGGCTCCATGATGGCGCAGTATACTCTAAGACAGGTCTCACGTAGGCAGTGTAAAGTGCCCTAAAAGCCTCCTCATTTAGGTTTCGGAATGAAGTTCTAATTTTCGCCAGTGTAGAGTACGCTGCTGTCGTTATCCTATTTATATGTGCCTCAGGAGTTAGATTAGGTGTCACATCCACTCCCAGGTCTCTTTCTCGAATCGTTACAGGTAGGCTGTTCCCCTTCATTGTGTACTGTCCCTTTGGTCTCCTGTCACCTGATCCTATTTCCATAACTTTACATTTACTGGTGTTAAACTCCAGTAGCCATTTCCCTGACCATCTCAGCAACCTGTAAAAGTCCTCTTGGAGGATCCTACAATCCTCGTCTGTCACAACTCTTCTCATTAATTTTGCGTCATCCGCAAACATTGACATGTATGATTCCACTCCTGTAAACATATCATTTACGTAAATTAGAAAGAGGATTGGTCCCAGCACCGATCCTTGAGGTACTCCACTTGTTACTGTTTGCCAGTCCGACTTCTCGCCCCTTACCATTACCCTCTGGCTCCTTCCTGTTAGGTAGTTTTTCACCCATACTAGGGCCTTTCCGCTTACTCCTGCCTGCCTCTCATGTTTGTATAGCAGTCTCATATGCGGTACTGTATCAAAGGCCTTTTGGCAGTCAAGAAATATGCAGTCTGCCCAGCCTTCTCTGTCCTGCCTTATCTTTGTTACTTTATCATAGAATTCTAAAAGGTTTGTTAGGCATGATTTCCCTGTCCAGAACCCATGTTGGTGCTTGTTTACAAACCCAATGCTCTCCAGGTGCTCAACAAGTCTTAGCCTAATTATTCTTTCAAGTATTTTGCAGGGGATGCTTGTCAGTGATACGGGTCTGTAGTTAAGTGCCTCCTCCCTATCACCTTTTTTGAAAATCGGTACGACATTTGCCTCCTTCCAGAAACTGGGCAATTCTCCCGACATAAGTGACTCATTAAAGATCATTGCCAGAGGCACGCTGAGAGTCTGCACTGCCTCTTTAAGTATCCTCGGTGATACTTTGTCTGGTCCAACAGCTTTATTTGCACCCAGTGTTGCCAACTGTTTCATTACCTCCTCTCTGTCACCTCTATATCTGATAGTCTTTCATCTTGGGTAATCGCTTCTAACAATGGGAGCTGCTCAGGCTCGGTTGTGAAACTCCATGGAATTTTGCATTCAGTACCTTGCAGATTTCCTTGTTGCTTTTTGTATATGCCCCTTCTGTTTTCCTCAGTCTTGTCACTTGGTCATTTACCGACATCTTCCTTCTTATATGGCTATGTAGTAATTTAGGTTGCTTTTTCGCTTTGACTGCAATATCATTCTCATAATTTCTTTCTGACACTCGTCTTATGTTAATGTAATCATTCCTTGCTCTGTTACATCTAATCTTGTTTTCCTCTGTCCTTTGTCTTCTGTACTTCCTCCACTCCCTCCTGCTTCTCACCTTTGCTTCCTGACACTGTCTATTAAACCATGGGTTATTATATTCCCTCCTGCTTTTTTCCTTTATTGTTGGAATAAATCTCTCTTCAGCCTCCTTGCATTTCAATATGACTTGGTTCATCATACCTTGCACTGTTTTTCCTCTAAGTTCTTCCTCCCACTGCACTTCTCCCAGGTAGTCCCTTATCCTTCTGTAGTCCCCTTTTCTGTAATCAAGTCTCCTTTCCCGGACCTCTTGTCCTTTGGTCACAATTTTAAGCTCCATCATGTAGTCAAAGACTAGGACACAATGGTCACTAGCTCCTAGTGGTATTTCATGTTCCAACTGCTCGATGTCTTCTACATTCTGGGTGAAAATGAGATCTAATAGGCTGGGCGTATCCCCTCCTCTTTCCCTAGTATCTTCTTTCACAAGCTGTGTTAGGAAATTCCTGTCAATAACGTCTACCAGCTTCGCTCCCCAGGTCTCCTCCCCGCCATGGGGATTCCTCGTTTCCCAATCTCACTCTCCGTGATTTAGGTCCCCCATGACCAGCAGCTTCGCTCTCATTCTATGCACTATAGTTGCTGCCCTCTGCAGTTCATCTATACATGTCTTGTTGCTGTCCTCGTACTCCTGCCTGGGCCTTCTACTGTTTGGTGGGGGATTGTAGAGTATCAAGATTACAATCTTCTTCCCATCCACTGTCAGAGTTCCATGTATGAAGCTCGTGCTTTCATTGGTATCCGGATTTTCCAGCTCATCAAACTTTCATTTCCGCTTTATTAGGAGTGCCACTCCTCCTCCCTGTCTCTGTGTCCTTTCTTTTCTTATCACCTGGTACCCCTCTGGAAAGATTGCATCCGAGATCATGCCATTTATTTTAGTTTCCACTATTGCCACTATGTCTGGGTCTGCCTCACTAACTCTTTCTTTTATCTCTTCTGCTTTATTGGCTACCCCATCAGCATTGGTGTACCAAACCTTGAGAGACTTCTTGGAAACTCGGGTGTCAGAGTTCCCCCTTCCACTGGGGGTCTGGGGGAACTGGGGGGTGTCTGGGGGACGAGTGGGGGCTGTGGGGGTGAATGGGGGGTGCTAGGGGGTGCCTGGGAGTGCCTGGTAGGCGAATGGGGTCTGGGCATCTAGGGGGGTAGGAAGGGCATAATGGGTCTGAAAGTTAGGGATCTGAATATCATAGGTGGGTTGAGAAATAGAGTGAGACTGAGAGTCAGATAGAGGTTGAGAGGTTGGGGGGGAGAGGGATATTGAGGGCAGAGGGCTGAGAGGAGAATGGAGCATGGGTGCTGGGAGTGGAAGAGAGGGTGTATTAGTTAGGGGGGAATTGGGGGTAGGTGGGGGTTTTGTGGTAGAAGAGGGGAAGAGGGAGATGGGGGAAGATGTTAGGGGGGTCACAAGGTGAGGGGGTTAAATGTGGGCTGGAGGTGCATAGGAGGGGTGAGGGTTGGGTGGGGTTTGGGGGTGAGTGGAAGAGGGGTGCAGTGGAAGCTGGGATGGAGTAGATGGAATTGAAGTCCATGGGGTAGAAGGGGCAGGGGAGTAGGAAGGGGTAGTAGGGGAGGGGGAATGGGAAGGTGGGTTTGGGGAGGGCATGGCTTGACCATGCTGATGGTCAAGCAGATTAAGGCGCCCTGTAGTTACCAGTTGCGTTGCTCCTGGCAGTATGGGTTCGAGTCACTTCTGGGGTGAGTTTTCCTTATATATATATATATATATATATATATATATATATATATATATATATATATATATATATATATATATATATATATATATATATATATGTCGTACCTACTAGCCAGAACTCACTTTTCAGCCTACAATGCAAGGCCCGATTTGCCTAATAAGCCAAGTTTTCATGAATTAATATATTTTCTCTAAATTTTTTCTTATGAAATGATAAAGCAACCCATTTCATTATGTAAGAGGTTAATTTTTTTTTATTGGAGTTAAAATTAACGTAGATATATGACCGAACCTAACCAACCCTACCTAACCTAACCTATCTTTATAGGTTAGGTTAGGTAGCCAAAAAAGTTAGGTTAGGTTAGGTTAGGTAGTCGAAAAGCAATTAATTCATGAAAACTTGGCTTATTAGGCAAATTGGGCCTTGCATAGTAGGCTCAGAAGTGAGTTCTGGCTACTAGGTACGACATATATATATATATATATATATATATATATATATATATATATATATATATATATATATATATATATATATATATATATATATATATATATATATATATATATGTCGTACCTAATAGCCAGAACGCACTTCTCAGCCTACTATTCAAGGCCCGATTTGCCTAATAAGCCAAGTTTTAATGAATTAATGTTTTTTCGTCTACCTAACCTACCTAACCTAACCTAACCTAGCTTTTTTTGGCTACCTAACCTAACCTTACCTATAAATATAGGTTAGGTTAGGTTAGGTAGGGTTGGTTAGGTTCGGTCATATATCTACGTTAATTTTAACTCCAATAAAAAAAAATTGACCTCATACATAGAGAAAAGGGTTGCTTTATCATTTCATAAGAAAAAAATTATAGTAAATATATTAATTCAGGAAAACTTGGCTTATTAGGCAAATCGGGCCTTGAATAGTAGGCTGAGAAGTGAGTTCTGGCTACTAGGTACGACATATATATATATATATATATATATATATATATATATATATATATATATATATATATATATATATATATATATATATATATATATATATATATATATATATATATATATGTATATATATATATATATATATATATATATATATATATATATATATATATATATATATATATATATGTCGTACCTAGTAGCCAGAACGCACTTCTCAGCCTACTATGCAAGGCCCGATTTGCCTAATAAGCCTAGTTTTCATGAATTAATGTTTTTTCGACTACCTAACCTACCTAACCTAACCTAACCTAACGTTTTCGGCTACCTAACCTAACCTAACCTATAAAGATAGGTTAGGTTAGGTTAGGTAGGGTTGGTTAGGTTCGGTCATATATCTACGTTAATTTTAACTCCAATAAAAAAAAATTTCCCTCATACATAATAAAATGGGTAGCTTTATCATTTCATAAGAAAAAAATTAGAGAAAACATATTAATTCAGGAAAACTTGGCTTATTAGGCAAATCGGGCCTTGCATAGTAGTCCAAAAAGTGCGTTCTGGCTACTAGGTACGACATATATATATATATATATATATATGTCGTACCTAATAGCCAGAACGCACTTCTCAGCCTACTATTCAAGGCCCGATTTGCCTAATAAGCCAAGTTTTCATGAATTAATGTTTTTTCGTCTACCTAACCTAACCTAACCTAGCTTTTTTTGGCTACCTAACCTAACCTTACCTATAAATATAGGTTAGGTTAGGTTAGGTAGGGTTGGTTAGGTTCGGTCATATATCTACGTTAATTTTAACTCCAATAAAAAAAAATTGACCTCATACATAGAGAAAAGGGTTGCTTTATCATTTCATAAGAAAAAAATTATAGTAAATATATTAATTCAGGAAAACTTGGCTTATTAGGCAAATCGGGCCTTGAATAGTAGGCTGAGAAGTGAGTTCTGGCTACTAGGTACGACATATATATATATATATATATATACATTTTTGTTTTCTTTTCTTTTACCTTGCTTCTGGGTCCTATGTTGTGTGTTTGTAAATATTCTCATTTGCTGATGCGATTCTCGGATTTTCTTCTGTATTTTCTATTGGGTTTCCGTGTGTCTTGGTCTCGTTGTTGGTGTTCTTTGAAGTGGAGTTTTTGAGGATTTTGTCGTCTTGGGTGCTAGCGGCCCGTTCTCTAAAAATTACGTTGTTTTCCGCTCGTTTGCGCACTCAGGCTAAAAAAGGACGTAATTCAAAATTAAATCAGCTCACGAAAGTGACGTAGTGTCCCGTTTTCTGTTTAGCGTCCTCTGGCTTAGGTTGTTAGGTTTGGAGAGGAAACTTTCAATTAACCGTTTTCATGACGTTTAGAAACCTTATGAGAACTTCCTGCTCTCCTAACCTACGAGAGACCCTTAACGTGCAGTTTTGGGAAAAAGAAAAATCCAAAATTTATTTTAAATTATTTTCCATTTTCCAATTAGTCTGTTTTTGGCCTAAACGCATATGAGCAGAAAGTGATGTAACTTGTAAGAGGCCGGGTTGTTAGTCCTCGTGTTGCTGCAGGTCGCTGTCTCCCCTGTGTCATTACCACTTGTCAGTGTTAAGGTCATACTGTGCTTGCTTTAAGTGCATTTTGTGTACCTCATTTGTGCTGTGTACATGTACTCACCTAGTAGGTGAGTGCATAGATGTACTCACCAACATGTACTCACACAAACTCGCATACATGTACACAGTACATGATTGGGCATCCTTGTGGTAACGGTGTTTTCAGTTATGAGATTTTTACTTTTTTTATTATTTATATTTTATTTTAATTTGTCCTGGAAATGTGGTATTACTTATTCTGTTTAGTCTTCATTCTTTTCCATTTATGTCTTGTGATTGTTAAATTTTGTTTCCAACGGGGAAACATAATAGTGTGATGTATTAGTGAGAAAATGGCGCACATGTGGTACTCACCAGGACGCTGGTACAGTGCTGGTACAGTGCTGGTACACTGGTACAGTGCTGGTACAGTGCTGGTACACTGGTACAATGCTGCCAGTCCCATGTTGCATGGCACTGGCAGCGTTATTTTCCTCCAGGAAGCCCTAAGACATAGCAACGTTGACGTGTGAGAGTCCACAACAGTCTGTGGACTCACTGCCAACGACATGAATAAAATCCCTGGAGGTCTTCTGTGTCACCACTACCGCGGTGTATAAAGCCCCGCAGGTCGTCTGTGTCACCACTACCGCGGTGTATAAAGCCCCGCAGGTCGTCTGTGTCACCACTACCGCGGTGTATAAAGCCCCGCAGGTCGTCTGTGTCACCACTACCGCGGTGTATAAAGCCCCGCAGGTCGTCTGTGTCACCACTACCGCGGTGTATAAAGCCCCGCAGGTCGTCTGTGTCACCACTACCGCGGTGTATAAAGCCCCGCAGGTCGTCTGTGTCACCACTACCGCGGTGTATAAAGCCCCGCAGGTCGTCTGTGTCACCACTACCGCGGTGTATAAAGCCCCGCAGGTCGTCTGTGTCACCACTACCGCGGTGTATAAAGCCCCGCAGGTCGTCTGTGTCACCACTACCGCGGTGTATAAAGCCCCGCAGGTCGTCTGTGTCACCACTACCGCGGTGTATAAAGCCCCGCAGGTCGTCTGTGTCACCACTACCGCGGTGTATAAAGCCCCGCAGGTCGTCTGTGTCACCACTACCGCGGTGTATAAAGCCCCGCAGGTCGTCTGTGTCACCACAGAAGATGGTGTTATTTCTGGTGTTACTGTTACGTTACTGGGTGTTACACCCAGTAACATGTTACACTTTACCGTTACGCTCAGAGGAATCAAGTGATATTTCGAGCCACTAACCAGGTCCAATAAATAAAAACTGTACATTTTACGTCGCACAATAATTGGCCATATATAATAACAACAGTGAAGGTTGGTAGTGAGTGTATATGTAATAACAACAGTGAAGGTTGGTAGTGAGTGTATATGTAATAACAACAGTGAAGGTTGGTAGTGAGTGTATATTCTGTCTGAGAGAATTCCTCATTTATGCGACGATACAGTGGATGATATGCAGACGAGGAGTCACAATAATGTGGCTGAAATATATAGACCAAACCACACACTAGAAAGTGAAGGGACGACAACGTTTCGGTCCTTTCTGGACCATTCTCAAGTCGATTTTGATAAGGGAAGGAGGCAAGGCAATAAATATTCAAGAGAGAGGTGAGGAGTAGAAAATCTTAGAGGAAGAAAGAGCAAGGCAAAAGGTACGAAAGGTAAGCTGTAATAAAGGGGATAGTAATAGGAATAAGAACATAAGAACAAAGGTAACTGCAGAAGGCTTATTGGCCTATACGAGGCAGCTCCTATTTGAAACCATCCAATACGTCGGGGATTGTAATAGGAATAAGAAGAGGATAGCAATAGGAATAAGCAAGGGATCGTAAGAGAAAACATGGGCAAGAAAAAAAATGAAGGAAAAAGAAAGAATGATAAATGGAAGGGTAAACTTATGTTAGGTCACGTTTGTTAGAAAGATTCGAGCATTTAAGTATATACTGTGAAAGGGAAGAGTCAACAGCAACAAAGCCACGACTCAGGTTCATGTTGGGTACATTGTGTATCAGAGCTGATTCAACAAGACGGCGTCTGTGTAGAGTAGAGGCAGGAAAGATTATTTTGGAGGAAGACCAATCAATGGGATGATTAGAATCCCTCACATGACAGAAGAGAGCATTGTTTGTGTCTGCAGACTGAACACTTCTCTTGTGTTCTTTAAGTCTGTCATTAAGTCTCAGTTTTTCACATGCCAGTTTCACCAAAGTATTGGAGAGGACAAGATGAACAGGAAATAGAGTAGACACCAGCAGCATTAGCAGCAGGAGGAGCAGTGTGGACTAGACTGCTACGAGGTGTGTTAGTTTGTCGAAAAGAAATCCTATGGTGGTGAAGGGAGTGGAAGTGGATGATATATATATATTTTACCCCTCACACACGAGGTGAGGTATCTACCGACCAGACACCTGTCTCCTAACCGTGGACAGAGAAGGTTCTTACCGTCAAAAACCCTACAAATTATTGAACGGACAAAATGGAACTGAAATGGAAGGGATTTTGGCAACTAGCCAGCGACTAACAGAGTAACACGTCCTTAATTCAACAAAATTTTATCCATTTGCATTACCTATATAAATAAAAATGTAAATGTTAGTTTGTTCAAAATCGCTAATCTCCTAAAGTTCTTCACCGATTGCTTTGAAACTTTCACACAACGTTCCATTCGCATCTGAGCGGATTTTTATATACATAATATATAGATGTCACGCCTTTGACGGGAAAAACATGTTAAAAAAACTGTGTTTTTCGTATATTTTTTCTGTTAGGGAAATTTTCGAAACCTCTTTACCGATTGCATTGAAATTTTGACACAACGTTGCATTCGAATAGGCGCGTGTTTTTATATACCTACTATATAGATGCCACACCTGTGACAGGTGAAAACATGCTTTTTTTTTTAAAAACCAGTGCCATCTCTTGTATGTAGGAGCAACACATGAAGTAATAAATATGTTATGATTCCATTTCACTGTTTCTGATTGCAGTGATAAATGGAATTTTCATTGATTTCGATTTATTTTCATTTTGTTTTAAGTATTTTGTGTGACATTGTATCTGAATTAAGCTGTGTTGTTTACCATACCGTTCATTTCGTGAGTATAGTTTATTTATATATTTTTTCATTGCTTTTCATTTTATTTTTAACTGTTTTTCTTATATTTCAGTGATGGGAACATCAGGTCATTTGATGTAACCAATTTTCTGATGGGAGCATCAGATCATTTAATGTAACCAATTTTCTGATGGGAACATCAGATCATTTGGGAATGCATAGGTCGAAGGAGTGAGGAATGGTAATGAGGACGAGGTACGGGAGTAGGGGGGACAGTGGGGAGGACGATGGGATAGAGGAATGGGTAATAGTGGGGAGGACGGGTTAGGGGGGGGAAAGGTGGGGAGGATGAGGGGATGGTGGAATGAGGAATGGTTAGGAGGACGAGGGGGACGGTTGAGTGGGGAATGGTTGAGAGGGCAAAGGGATGGGGAAGGGGGAATGGTGAGGAGGATGAGGGGACGGGGGGAGTGGGGACTGGTTGGGACTACGAGGGGGATGGGGGAGAGAGGAATGGTTGGGAGTACGAGGGAACGGGGTAGGGGGGATGGTGGGGAGGCCTGGGAGAAAAGGGAAGGTTGCTATAGCTCAGCAACGCACATGCTTTGCTGAGCCACAGTAACGTGTGGCCGGGTACAGCTAGTCTATATAAATAAAAATGTAAATGTTTGTTTGTTCAAAATCGCTAATCTCCGAAAGTTCTTCACCGATTGCTTTGAAATATTCACACAATGTTCCATTCACATCCGAGAGGGTTTTTATATACTTACTATATAGATGTTCCGTTTGCTACTGGAAAAAAACATGTTTTTTTTTAACTGTGTTTTTCTTGTGTGTTTCATGTGAGGTAAATCTTCAAAACCTCTTTACCGATTGCTTTGAAGTTTTAACACAACATTGCACTCGGATACGAGCATGTTTTTATATACCTACTATATTCATGCCTCACCTGTGACGGGAAAAAAAACATGCTTTTTTTGAAAGACAGCGCCATATGTTAACCGTGAGAGCAACACACGCTGTAATCTCAGAAAGTTCTTCACTGATTGCGTAAAAATTTTGACACAACGTTCCATTCAAACACGCACATGCTTTTATATATTCCTACAATATAGATGCCACAGCTGTGACATATTTCGATTTATTTTCATTTTGATTTAAGTATTTTGTTTGACATTATGATGGAACTGAGCTGTGTTGTTTACCATACTGTTTATTTCGTAAGTATAAGCATAAGTATAGATGCCATACCTGTGACAAGTAAAAACATATATTTTTTAAGAAACAGCGCCATCTGTTGCACGTAAGGGCAACACGCTATACTAAATATGTTACAATTCCATTTCAATGTTTCTGATTGCATTGACAAATTTAATTTTCATAGATTTCGATATATTTTCATATTGATTTAATTATTTTGTGTGACATTTTCATTGGAATTGAGCTGTTTCCCATACCGTTCATTTTGTATCATTTCGATTTTTAAACTTTTTTCTGTGAGTGAGTCGTGAGGGATAAAGTGAAGATGGTCAGTGATAGGAAACATCAGATCATTTGATGTTCCCAATTTTCTGATTGGAACATCAGATCATTTGAGAATGCATCAGACAAGGGAGTGGGGAATGGTGGGGAGGATGAGGGGACGGGAGTGAGGGATAGTGGGAAGGACGTAGGGACAGGGGGTGAGGGTAATGGATGGGAGGACGAGGGAGCGAATGAGTTGTTGACTGTGGGGATGAGCGGAGAGGAGAATGGTGGGAGGACGAGGGGACGGGGAAGTGGGGAATAGTTGGGAGGACGAGGGGACGGGGAGGGGGCAATGGTGTGGAGGACTGGGATGTTGAAGGTTCCTGAGCCACAGCAACGCGTGGCCCGGTACAGCTAGTATTTATTATAAAATAAACAGAACTATTATTATTAGTAGTATTATCATCATCATTTTTGGTCTTTTTAAGAATTTGGCAAGATAGGTGAGTGGGACGGTGGTGAAGGGAGTGGGACGGTCGTGAAGGGAGTGGGACGGTGGTGGAGGGAGTGGGACAGTGGTGAAGGGAGTGGGACGGTGGTGAAGGGAGTGGGACGGTCGTGAAGGGAGTGGGACGGTGGTGGAGGGAGTGGGACGGTGGTGGAGGGAGTGGGACGGTTGTGAAGGGAGTGGGACGGTGGTAAAGGGAGTGGGACGGTGGTGAAGGGAGTGGGACGGTCGTGAAGGGAGTGGGACGGTGGTGAAGGGAGTGGGACGGTGGTGGAGGGAGTGGGACGGTGGTGAAGGGAGTGGGACGGTGGTGGAAGGAGTGGGACGGTCGTGAAGGGAGTGGGACGGTGGTGAAGGGAGTGGGACGGTGGTGGAGGGAGTGGGACGGTCGTGAAGGGAGTGGGACGGTCGTGAAGGGAGTGGGACGGTGGTGAAGGGAGTGGGACGGTCGTGAAGGGAGTGGGACGGTGGTGAAGGGAGTGGGACGGTGGTGAAGGGTGTGGGACGGTCGTGAAGGGAGTGGGACGGTGGTGAAGGGAGTGGGACGGTCGTGAAGGGAGTGGGACAGTCGTGAAGGGAGTGGGACGGTGGTGAAGGGAGTGGGACGGTCGTGAAGGGAGTGGGACGGTGGTGAAGGGAGTGGGACGAACGTGAAGCGAGTGGGACGGTGGTGAAGGGAGTGGGACGGTCGTGAAGGGAGTGGGACGGTGGTGAAGGGAGTGGGACGGTCGTGATGGGAGTGGGACGGTGGTGAAGGGAGTGGGACGGTGGTGAAGGGAGTGGGACGGTGTTGAAGGGAGTGGGACGGTGGTGGAGGGAGTGGGACGGTGGTTAAGGGAGTGGGACGGTGGTGGAGGGAGTGGGACGGTGGTGAAGGGAGTGGGACGGTCGTGAAGGGAGTGGGACGGTCGTGAAGGGAGTGGGACGGTGGTGAAGGGAGTGAGACGGTGGTGGAGGGAGTGGGACGGTGGTGAAGGGAGTGGGACGGTCGTGAAGGGAGTGGGACGGTGGTGAAGGGAGTGGGACTGTCGTGAAGGGAGTGGGACGGTCGTGAAGGGAGTGGGACGGTGGTGAAGGGAGTGGGACGGTCGTGAAGGGAGTGGGACGGTGGTGAAGGGAGTGGGACGATGATGAAGGGAGTGGGACAGTGGTGAAGGGAGTGGGACGGTCGTGAAGGGAGTGGGACGGTGGTGAAAGGAGTGGGACGGTCGTGAAGGGAGTGGGACGGTGGTGAAGGGAGTGGGACGGTCGTGAAGGGAGTGGGACGGTGGTGAAGTGAGTGGGACGGTCGTGAACGGAGTGGGACGGTGGTGAAGGGAGTGGGACGGTCGTGAAGGGAGTGGGACGGTGGTGAAGGGAGTGGGACGGTCGTGAAGGGAGTGGGACGGTGGTGAAAGGAGTGGGACGGTCGTGAAGGGATTGGGACGGTGGTGAAGGGAGTGGGACGGTGGTGAAGGGAGTGGGACGGTGGTGAAGGGAGTGGGATGGTCGTGAAGGGAGTGGGACGGTGGTGAAGGGAGTGGGACGGTGGTGAAGGGAGTGGGACGGTGGTGAAGGGAGTGGGACGGTCGTGAAGGGAGTGGGACGGTGGTGAAGAGAGTGGGACGGTCGTGAAGGGAGTGGGACGGTGGTGAAGGGAGTGGGACGGTCGTGAAGGGAGTGGGACGGTGGTGAAGGGAGTGGGATGGTGGTGAAGGGAGTGGGACGGTCGTGAAGGGAGTGGGACGGTCGTGAAGGGAGTGGGACGGTCGTGAAGGGAGTGGGACGGTGGTGAAGGGAGTGGGACGGTGGAGAAGGGAGTGGGACGATCGTGAAGGGAGTGGGACGGTGGTGAAGGGAGTGGGACGGTGGTGAAGAGAGTGGGACGGTCGTGAAGGGAGTGGGACGGTCGTGAAGGGAGTGGGACGGTCGTGAAGGGAGTGGGACGGTGGTGAAGGGAGTGGGACGGTCGTGAAGGGAGTGGGACGGTGGTGAAGAGAGTGGGACGGTGGTGAAGAGAGTGGGACAGTCGTGAAGGGAGTGGGACGGTGGTGAAGGGAGTGGGACGGTGGTGAAGGGAGTGGGACGGTCGTGAAGGGAGTGGGACGGTCGTGAAGGGAGTGGGATGGTGGTGAAGGGAGTGGGACGGTCGTGAAGGGAGTGGGACGGTTGTGAAGGGAGTGGGACGGTCGTGAAGGGAGTGGGACGGTGGTGAAGGGAGTGGGACGATCGTGAAGGGAGTGGGGCGGTGGTGAAGGGAGTGGGACGGTCGTGAAGGGAGTGGGACGGTGGTGAAGGGAGTGGGACGGTCGTGAAGGGAGTGGGACGGTGGTGAAGGGAGTGGGACGGTCGTGAAGGGAGTGGGACGGTGGTGAAGGGAGTGGGACGGTCGTGAAGGGAGTGGGACGGTGGTGAAGGGAGTGGGACGGTCGTGAAGGGAGTGGGACGGTGGTGAAGAGAGTGGGACGGTCGTGAAGGGAGTGGGACGGTGGTGAAGGGAGTGGGACGGTGGTGAAGGGAGTGGGACGGTCGTGAAGGGAGTGGGACGGTGGTGAAGGGAGTGGGACGGTCGTGAAGGGAGTGGGACGTTGGTGAAGGGAGTGGGATGGTCGTGAAGGGAGTGGGACGGTGGTGAAGGGAGTGGGACGGTCGTGAAGGGAGTGGGACGGTGGTGAAGGGAGTGGGACGGTCGTGAAGGGAGTGGGACGGTGGTGAAGAGAGTGGGACGGTCGTGAAGGGAGTGGGACGGTGGTGAAGGGAGTGGGACGGTGGTGAAGGGAGTGGGACGGTCGTGAAGGGAGTGGGACGGTGGTGAAGGGAGTGGGACAGTCGTGACGGGAGTGGGACGGTGGTGAAGGGAGTGGGACGGTCGTGAAGGGAGTGGGACAGTGGTGAAAGGAGTGGGACGGTGGTGAAGGGAGTGGGACGGTGGTGAAGGGAGTGGGACGGTCGTGAAGGGAGTGGGACGGTGGTGAAGGGAGTGGGACGGTCGTGAAGGGAGTGGGACAGTGGTGAAGGGAGTGGGACAGTGGTGAAGGGAGTGGGACGGTCGTGAAGGGAGTGGGACGGTGGTGAAGGGAGTAGGACGGTCGTGTAGGGAGTGGGACGGTGGTGAAGGGAGTGGGACGGTCGTGAAGGGAGTGGGACGGTGGTGAAGGGAGTGGGACGGTCGTGAAGGGAGTGGGACGGTGGTGAAGGGAGTGGGACGGTCGTGAAGGGAGTGGGACAGTGGTGAAGGGAGTGGGACGGTCGTGAAGGGAGTGGGACGGTCGTGAAGGGAGTGGGACGGTGGTGAAGGGAGTGGGACGGTGGTGGAGGGAGTGGGACGGTGGTGGAGGGAGTGGGACGGTGGTGGAGGGAGTGGGATGGTGGTGGAGGGAGTGGGACGGTGGTCGAGGGAGTGGGACGGTGGTGAAGGGACTGGGACGGTGGTGGAGAGGCTCCGCTCTGCTTAACGAACAAGGCAGAAACGTAACCTCTTTAATATGTTCTGAGAGGGCTAGAGGAGATGACTTGGGGATGGGGGGGGTGACATGAGAGGGGGAGTGACGTGGGGGGGTCACGTGATGGGGTGACGTGATGGTCTGATATGAGGGAGGTGCCGGGATGGAGTGACGTGAGGGGGTGACGTGAGGGGGTGACGGGATGAAGTGACTTAAGGGAGTGACGAGAGAGGGGTGACGTGATGGTCTGACGTGAGGGTGTGACGTGATATTCTGACGTGAGGTGTGACGTGATGGTCTGACGTGAGGGGGTGACGTGATGGTCTGACGGGAGGGTGTGACGTGTGGGGGTGACGTGATGCTCTGACGTGATAGTCTGACGTGAGGGGGTGACGTGATGGGGTGACGTGATGGTCTGACGTGATGGTCTGACGTGAGGGTGTGACGTGATGGTCTGAAGTGAGGGGGTGACGTGATGGGGTGACGTGAGGGGTGACGTGAGGGGGTGACGTGATGGTCTGACGTGATGGGGTGACGTGATGGTATGACGTGATGGGGTGACGTGATGGTATGACGTGATGGGGTGACGTGATGGTCTGACGTGAGAGGAGTGACGTGACAGGGTGACGTGAGGGGGTGACGTGAGAGGGTGGTGTGGGGGGGTGACGTGAGGAGGTAACGTGAGTGGTGACGTGAGGGGGTGACGTGAGTGGTGACGTGATGGGTGACGTGAGGGGTGACGTGAGGGGGTGACGTGACGGGGTGACGTGAGGAGTGACGTGATGGTCTGACGTGATGGTCTGACGTGAGGGGGTGACGTGAGGGGGTGACGTGAAGGGGTGACGTGATGGTCTGACGTGAGGGTGTGACGTGAGGAAGTGACGTGATGGTCTGACATGATGGTCTGACGTTATGGTCTGACGTAAGGGGGGTGACGTGAGGGGTGAGGTGAATGGGTGACATGAGGGGGTGACGTGATGGTCTGACGTGAGGAGGTGACGTGATGGTCTGACGTGAGGGGGTGACGTGAGGGGGTGACGAGATAGGGTGACGTGAGGGGGTGATGTGTGTGGGTGACGTGATGGTCTGACGTGAGGGGGTGACGTGAAGGGGTGACGTGTGGCGGTGGCGTGTGGGGGAGCCGTGATGGTCTGACGTGAGGGTGTGACGTGATGGTCTGACGTGAGGGGGTGACGTGAGGGGGTGACGTGAGGGAGTGACGTAAGGGGGTGACGTGAGGGGGTGACGTGATGGTCTGACGTGAGGGGGTGACAAGATAGGGTGACGTGAGGGGGGTGACGTGAAGGGGTGACGTGAAGGGGTGACGTGTGGGGGTGACGAGTGGGGTGACGTGAGGGGTGACGTGAGGGGTGACGTGATTGGGTGATGTGAGGGGGTGACGTGAGGGGGGTTACGTGATGGTCTGACGTGAAGGGGTGACGTGAGAGCCTGACGTGAGGGGATGACTTGAAGGCATGACGTGAGGAGGTAACGTGAGGGGATGACGTGAAGGGGTGACGTGAGGGGGTTCCGTGTAGTGACGTGATGGTGTGACGTGATGGGGTGACGTGAAGGGGTAACGTGAGGTGACGTGAGGGGGTAACATGAGGGGATGACGAGAAACGGTGACATGAGAGAGTGACGTGAGGGGGTGACGTGAGGGGGTGACGTGATGGTCTGACGTGAGGGGGTGACGTGAGGGGGCTGACGTGAGGGGGTGACGTGAACGGATGACGTGAAGGGGTGACGTGTGGGGATGACGTGTGGGGGTGACGTGAGGGGGGTGATGTGAGGGGATGACGTGAGGGGGTGACGTGAAGGTCTGACATGAGGGGGTGACGTGAGGGAGGTGACGTGAGGGGGTGACGTGAAGGGGTGACGTGAAGGGGTGACGTGTGGGGATGACGTGTGGGGGTGACGTGAAGGGGTGACGTTAGAGGGTGATGTGAGGGGGTGACGTGAGAGGGTGACGTGATCGTCTGACGTGAGAGGGTGACGTGAGGGAGAGACGTGAGTGGGTGACATAAGGGGGGGGGTGACGTGAGGTGGTGTCGTGAAGTGGTGACGTGAGGGGGTGACGTGAAGGGGTGACGTGAGGAGTTGACGTGAGGAGGTGACTTGAGGGGGTGACGTGAGGGGATGACGTGAGGGGGTGACGTGAAGGGGTGACGTGAGGGGATGACGTGGTGGTCTGACGTGAGGGGGTGACGTGAGTGGGTGACGTGAGGGAGTGACGTGAAGGGGTGACGAGATAGGGTGACGTGAGGGGGTGACTTGAGCGGATGACGTGAGGGTTGTGACGTGATGGGGTGACGTGAGGGGGTGAAATGAGGGGGGTGACGTGAAGGGATGACGAGATAGGGTGACGTGAGGAGGTAACGTAAGGGGATGACATGATGGTCTGACGTGAGGGGGTGACGTGAGGGGGTGACGTGAAGGGGTGACGTGAGGAGGTGACGTGAGGGGGTGACGTTAGGGGGTGTTGTGAAATGGTGACGAGATAGGGTGACGTGTGGGGGAGACGTGAGGGGATGACTTGAAGGGGTGACGTGAGGGGGTGACCTGATGGTCTGACGTGAGGGGGTGACGTGATGGTCTGACGTGAGGGGGGTGACGTGATGGTCTGACGTGAGGGGGTGACGAGATAGGGTGACGTGAGGGGGTGATGTGATGGTCTGACCTGAGGGGGTGACGTGAAGGGGTGACGTGAGAAGGTGACGTGAGTGGGAGACGTGAGGAGGGTGACGTGATGGGCTGATGTTAGGGTGTGACGTGAAGAGGTGACGTGAGGGGGGTGACGTGATGGGCTGAAGTGAGGGGGGGTGACGTGAAGAGGTGACGTGAGGGGGTGACGTGATTGTCTGACGTGAGAGGGTGACGTGAGGGAGAGACGTGAGGGAGTGACGTGAGAGGGTGACGTGAAGGGGGGTGACTGACGTGATGGGGTGTCGTGAGGGGGTGACGTGAGGGGGATGACGTGAGGGGATGACGTGAGGGGCTAACGTGAGGGGGTGACGTGAGGGGGATGACGTGAGGGGATGACGTGAGGGGCTAACGTGATGGGGATGACGTGAGGGGATGACGTGAGGGGCTAACGTGAGGGGGTGACGTGAGAGGCTAACGTGAGAGACTGACGTGAGGGGTTGAAGTGAGGGAGTAGTAGTAGGGATGACACGCCATAATCCCTTTTTTCTTTTCAGGAAAAAGGGACGCTGGAGTGTCGAGGGTTCCTGGTAAACTCTTCGGACAATTTTTGTTTGTTTTCAAAATTCAGATGAGAAAAATAATTTCAGAGATTTTTGAAGTTTGTTAAGAGTTCTTATGAGGAAAATAATTTCATAGATGTTTGTTAAGAGTTCTTATTGGAGAAATTCAAAATTGTTCAGAGGTCAGTTTTATGAAAATATTTCAGAGTTCATGTAATCATAGGAGTCTATTTACGAGTTATGACCATTTTTAAAAGATTTTAGTAGTTTGCTAAGAGTTTCTATGGGAAAATTCAAATTTTTCAGAGTTCATTTTTATGAAAATATTTCAGAGATCATGTTATCATAAAAGTTTATTTAAGAGTTTATGACTGATATTTTTAAAAAAGAAAATTTTCAGAGAATATGTTCATAGAAGTTTTGTTAAGAAAAACGGACATCTTAGCCGTGACTTTTAGTTTTATAACCATTTACGGCTGTTTCACCTGTAAAACACCAAAAAAAATTCAGAGACAATTTGAAGACCGAGTTTTCTTCAGAGTCCATTTAAGACAGAGATTATATTAGAATCAAATTAGTCCGAGACCAGTAAAATTCGTCAGAGTCCAGTAAAGACAGAAAATTAGCCAGAGTCATGTGAAGACCCAAAATTAGTCAGAGTCCATTTTCAGACCAATTTTCACCAGAGTTTCAGTTTATGCCCAAAAATCGCCAGAGTCCTGTAAAGACCACAAATTAGCCAGAGTCATGTGAAGACCCAAAATTAGTCAGAGTCCATTTTCAGACCAATTTTCATCAGAGTAAAGTTTGAGCTCAAAATATTCAGAGGCCAAATTTCATCAGAGACCGTTTTAATTAAGACCAAAAATTTGTCAGAGACCGCATTTATAAGTGTAGTCTCGATAATATCCTATCAATTTCCCTGAAATTTTAAACAGCCATGTTTCAGACGTAGCAAATCAAACCGAGCCAGTAAGCAAATTCTAGCTCCTGTTCCCGCCGTAATGTATCCCGGTAACATCTTTACTAACAGTACATTCCCCCTGAAAGTTTAAATCCTTATATTTCAAACGTAGTACAATATGACAATTTAGTTACCGAGCTCCAGCTCCTGTTCCCCACCTTAGTTTATTGGTAAAATTCTTAAGTAACAGACCAATTTCCCTGAAATTTATAATTGCTTTATTTCAGACATAGTAAAAAAAGTTCCGAACAATTACCGAACTCTAGTTCTTGTCTTCTGTCCAAGTTCGCTCCTGTAAATTCACTATTATCAGTCCTAATTCCCAGAGATTTAAACCCCAACTACATTTTCAGACCCCCCTGTAAAATAAATCAGGACATTAACAGACTTCCAATTCCTGTCCTCCGATTTTAGTTCATCAAAATTATTTCAGATCAAGTCCCTCTCCAGTCTATCAAATGTAAACATCATATCCTTTAATACCTTTTTTGCACTCAGCTATGTAAATAATCACCAACGTGCTAATATTCACACTGTCAGATCGCACCTTACCTTCAATACCTTTTGTTTACCCAAGTAAGCAATAATCACACGGTCAAAAATCACACCTTACCCTTTCCCTCCCTTACCTTCTCATCCCTTACCTTCCCCTTCATTCCGCCCATTCCCCAACTTATCCAAACCTTCAATAATCATACTGTATTTGTATATTTTCTGTGTTTTTCACTGTGTTCTTTGTACACTCTCCTATGTTTTCTATGTTCACTCCATGTTCAGCAAGTGTTCACAGCATGTTTAGTTCATATTTTCACAAGTATCTCCATTTTCTCTGTGATCTTGCTCAGTCTCATAATATTCTCTACAAATTCTAGTCAAATTTTCTATGTTTTCATGTTCTCTGCAAGTTCATATTCTCCACATGTTCACTGTGTTCATCAGCCTTTCTTACATATTTTCTATGTTTTCATGTTCACCGCATGTTCTCTTTACAACGTTTATACTCAATATTCATACTATCTTTCATGTTTTTTTTGTGTTCTATGTCAATATTCATGTTCTCTACAAGTTCATATTCCTCACAAGATCACTTTGTTCATCACCTTCACTTACATGTTTTCTACATTCTTTGTCATATTCTCTATGTTCTTAACAAGTTAATTTTTAATTCTTTGTATCCCCTATGTTCTTATCATATTTTCATGTTCTCTGCCAGTTCATATGCCCCAAAGTTCACTGTGTTCAACATATTCTCTTACATGTTCTTTAAGATCAAATGTACCAAGACAAACTTTTCTCGTTTTTAACTAAAAGTATTCGTAAATCAACTGAAATAGTAATTTTCATCATGTTTTCTGTTCGTTTCTTGACAAAAATTACTTGTCTATTAAGTGAAAATAGTTGAGATTAATCTCGTTCAAAATTGTTCTTAAATAAAATAACCTTTCACTTTGCTAAAATAGTCAAATGAAACTTCTTTCAGCACTTTCTCAACAGCTATTATGTTTTGTCAAGTAAGAAAAATAGCCAAAGATATCTTTCATCGCTGTTCTTAACTGACATTATACTTTGTGGAGCACAACAAATAGGCACAGTCATCATATTTTCTTGTCTTTACTCAACTAAAAAATAGTCAAATGGAACATTGTTCTACACTTTTGTAACTAACACTAACTAACTTCAAGGAGTAAGAAAAATAATCAAAGACATTCTTTGAGACATCAAAGACACCTTCGAGACATTAAAGACATTCTTTAAGACATCAAAGACACCCTTCGAGACATCAAAGACATCCTCTGAGAACATCGAAGACACCCTTCGAGACATCAAAGACATCTTCGAGACATTAAAGACATCTTTTGAGACATCTAAGACATCCTTTAAGACATCAAAGACACTCTTCGATACATCAAGGACACACCCAAAGACACACTCAAAGACGTCAAAATACTACTCATGTCCACAAAAGTT
The DNA here is from genome assembly GCF_040958095.1 of Procambarus clarkii. Classification (NCBI taxonomy): domain Eukaryota; kingdom Metazoa; phylum Arthropoda; class Malacostraca; order Decapoda; family Cambaridae; genus Procambarus; species Procambarus clarkii. The sequence goes on along the minus strand of NC_091168.1, from coordinate 38,723,300 downwards.
TATCTCAGAGCTATCAAAAAGTTAATCTTAGACATCTTCGTTCATCAAAGTTATTCTCAGAGACATCTAAAGTTAATCTCGGTCATCAAAGTTCTTCTGTAAGATATCTCAGAGTCATCAAAGTTATTCTCAGAGTCATCTAAGGTATTCTCAGAGCTACCAAAAAGTTTTTTTCAGAGTCATCAGAGGTATTCTCAGAGTCATCAAAGGTATTCTCTAAGTCATCAAAGTTGTTCTCTTAGACATCAAAGTTATTCTCAGAGTCATCAAGGTAATTTCTAAGTCACTTTCGTTCATCAAAGTTATTCTCTAAATCATAAAAGTTATTCCCAGAGACATTAAAAATTATTCAGTCATCAAAGGTATTCTCTAAGACATCAAAAGTTATTCTAAGATATCGAAAGTTTATCTCAGAGCTATCAAAGCTGTTCTGTAAGATATCTTCGTTCATCAAAGTTATTCTCAGAGTCATCAAAGGTAATCTCTAACTCACCTTCGTTCATCCAAGTTGTTCTCAAAGACATCAATGTTGTTCTCTAAGATATCAAAAAGTTATTCTCAGATCGAACAAAAGCTAATCTCAATCATCAAAGTTATTCTCTAAGTCACCTTCGTTATTCAGAGAAGCCTTCTGAGACATCCTCGTTCAACAAAGCTGTCCTCAGAGCCGTCAAAAAAAAAAAGTTAAATACAGTCACCAAAGTTATTCTCTAAGTAACCTTTCGTTCATCAGAGAAGCTTTCTAAGACATCTTCGTTCATCAAAGTTGTTCTCAAAGACATCTATGTTGTTCTCTAGGACATCTTCAGACATAAAACATCTCTCTAAATATAACTAGTTCAGCTTTTCATATCAAACTTACTTACATTTCTGTTAAAATATATTTTCTTAATCCCTTTACCTTAAAACTGTTCTCTGAACAACACTGCATAAACCAACCTAACCTATCCTTCCCACCTAATGTTACTTACCTAACATAACATTCCAAAACCTAACCTAGCTTACATAACCTAACTTACCTAACCTAACTTAACCTAACCTAACTTACCTATCCTAACTTACCTTCCATAACAGAACCTAACTTATCCTACTCTAACGTACCTAACTTAACTTGCATAACCTAACCTAATTTAACCTAACCTAACCTAACTTACCTATCCTAACCTAACTTACCTTTCCTAACTTAACTTGCATAACCTAACCTAACTTAACCTAACCTAACATACCTAACCTAACCTAACATTCATAACCTAATCTAACATACCTAACCTAACCTAACATTCCTAACCTAACCTAACTTAACTTAACCTAACTTAACCTAACATAACCTAACTTAACCTAACTTAACCTAACCTAACATAACCTAACTTAAGGTAACCAAACCTAACTTAATTTAACTTACGTAGCCTAACTTACCCAAACTGACGTAACCTAACTTACCTAGTCCAACTCACCCAATGGCCATCACCTAACTTATGTAATTATTTCTGCTGGTCTTTTGTGTTTCGTCAATCATTGTCTTATATTCATTTGTTCGTTTCAATGGTTATTTTTCTCAAATGGTCATTTATGCATTTCAAGCGCCATTTGTTAAAGATTGGGTGTTTAAGCGTTTCTAAGGATTTTTGTTATATATAGACATTTACTTTGTTGTTGTTGTTATAGATTCAGCTACTTGGAACAAGATCCAAGTAGCACCTGCTATGGTGAGCCCATAGACATTTACTCATTTCAGGGGTTAATTTCTCAAATGGATGTTTATGCATTTCAGGGGTTATTTAATAAAGTTATTTTACCATTTAAAGGGTTATTTGTTAAAGTTCATCAAGTTGCTCATAAGTTGTATTTATTATGTTTGTAATTATTGTTCGTATTCTTCCCCCTTTAAGCTAACCTCTTTTTGATCTTAGTGTATTTATTAGGTTTTATATATTTTGTTCCTATTTTTCTCCCCTTAACCTTATCTCTTTTAATCTTAGTGTATTCATTATGTTTGTTATAATTTGTTCCTATGTTTACCCCTTAACTTAACCTCATTGATTTTAGTGTATGCATTGTGGCGGATATAATGTGTTCTTATCTTTGTCCTTTAACCTAACCTTTCAGATATAGCTTATTTATTTATTGTGTTTTGACGTATTTGTTGAATATATTATCCTTATCGTAACCTTTCAGATGTAGTTTTGTTTCTCCTTTTTGTATATTTTTACCCAAACCCACCATCCCACTTAACCTTCCTTCCTTCTTTTACTTTGTTTCACATATAAGTTCATTCTTTATCTTAGTAAAAATATAGGTACAGTAGTAAAGAGACAGATCTACTAAGACTTGAATTTGAAAAAAAAGAAAAAATAAGAGAGCATGAGAGCATAAGAGAGCAAATAAGAGGTTAAGTGGGATGGTGGGTTTGGGTAAAAATATACAAAAAGGAGAAACAAAACTACATCTGAAAGGTTACGATAAGGATAATATATTCAACAAATACGTCAAAACACAATAAATAAATAAGCTATATCTGAAAGGTTAGGTTAAAGGACAAAGATAAGAGCACATTATATCCGCCACAATGCATACACTAAAATCAATGAGGTTAAGTTAAGGGGTAAACATAGGAACAAATTATAACAAACATAATGAATACACTAAGATTAAAAGAGGTTAGGTTAAGGGGAGAAAAATAGGAACAAAATATATAAAACCTAATAAATACACTAAGATCAAAAAAAAGTTAGGTTAAAGGGGGAAGAATACGAACAATAATTACAAACATAATAAATACAACTTATGAGCACAATCGACTTGAGAATGGTCCAGGACGGACCGAAACGTCGTCGACCCTTCAATTTCTAGTGTGTGGTCTGGTCAACACACTTCAGCCACGTTATTGTGACTCATCGCCTGCATTATGAGCAACTTGATGAACTTTAACAAATAACCCTTCAAATGGTAAAATACCCAAACTTTATCAAATAACCTTTGAAATGCATAAACATCCATTTGAGAAATTAACCCCTGAAACGAGTAAATGTCTACGAACTCACCATATTCCGTGCTACTTGGAACTTGTTCCGAGTAGTTGAATCTATAACAACAACAAAGTAAATGTCTATATACAACAAAAATCCTTTGAAATGCTTAAACACCCAATCTTTAACAAATGGCGCTTGAAATGCATAAATGACCATTTGAGAAAAATAACCATTGAAACGAACAAATGAATATGAGACAATGATTGACGAAACACAAAAGACAAGCAGGAATAATTATGTGAGTTAGGTGATGTCCGTTGGGTGAGTTGGACTAGGTAAGTTAGGTTACATCAGTTTGGGTAAGTTACATTATGTAAGTTACATTAAGTTAGGTTACGTTAAGTTAGTTTATGTTTGGTTAGGTTAAGTTAGGTTAGGTTAGGTAAGTTGGGTTAGGTTAGGTTAAGTTAGGTTAGGTTAGGTATGTTAGGGTAAGTTAAGTTTGGTTAGGTTAGATTAGGTTATGCAAGTTAAGTTAGTATAGGTAAGTTAGGTTAGGATAGGTAAGTTAGGTAAGGTTAGGTTAAGTTAGGTTAGGTTAGGTTATGCAAGTTAAGTTAGGTATGTTAGGTTAGGATAAGTTAGGTTAGGTTACGTTAGGTTATGCAAGTTAGGTACGTTAGGTTAGGATAAATTAGGTTAGGTTAGGTTATGCAAGTTAAGTTAGGATATATAAGTTAGGTTTGGATAGGTAAGTTAGGTTAGGTTAGGTAAAGTTAGGTTAGGTTAGGTAAATTAGGTTAAGTTAGGTTAGGTTAGGTTTCATTAGTTAGGTTAGGTTATGTAAGTTAGGTTAGGATTTGGAATGTTATGTTAGGTAAGTAACATTAGGTGGGAAGGATAGGTTAGGTAGGTTTATGCAGTGTTGTTCAGAGAACAGTTTTAAGGTAAAGTGATTAAGAAATAATATTTTAACAGAAATGTAAGTAAGTTTGATATGAAAAGCTGAATTAGTTATATTTAGAGAGATGTTTTATGTCTGAAGATGTTTTAGAGAACAACATAGATGTCTTTGAGAACAACTTTGATGAACGAAAGGTTACTTAGAGAATAACACTGATGACTGTATTTAACTTTTTTTTTGACGGCTCTGAGGACAGCTCTGTTGAACGAGGATGTCTCAGAAGGCTTCTCTGAATAACGAAGGTGACTTAGAGATTAACTTTTTTGATTGAGATTAGCTTTTGATAACTCTGAGAATAACTTTTTGATATCTTATAGAACAACATTTGATGACATAGAGAATAACTTTGATGTCTTAGAGAACAACATTGATGTCTTAGAGAATAACTTTGATGAACGAAGATGAGTCAGAGATTACCTTTGATGACTCTGAGAATAACTTTGATAAACGAAGATATCTTACAGAGCAATTTTGATGACCGAGATTAACTTTAATGACTTAGAGATTAACTTTTGAGGACATGAGAATACCTTTGGATAACTCTGAGAATAACTTTGATGTCTTAGAAAACAACTTTTGTTGAGTTAGAGAATAACTTTAATGAACGAAAGTGAGTTAGAGATTACCTTTGATGACTCTGAGAATACCTTTGATGACTCTGAGAATACCTTTGATGACTTTGAAAATAACTTTTTGGTAGCTCTGAGAATAACTTTTGATGTCTTAGAATAACTTTTGATAACTCTGATGTCTCTGAGAATAACTTTGATATCTCTGAGAATAACTTTAGATGTCTCTGAGAATAACTTTTGATGACTGATGTCTCTGAGAATAACTTTGATGGACGAAGATGTCTGAGAATAACTTTTGTGGACCTGAGTAGTATTTTGACGTTTTAAAGTGTGTCTGATTGTGTCTTCTGATGCATCGAAGAGTATTTTTGGTGACTCGAAGAGTGTCTCATGTTTCAAAAAGTGTCTGACTATTTTTCTTACTTAACGGCGCATAATTTTTGTTACGAAAGTGCTGAAAGAAGATACATTTGACTACTTGTAGCGAAGTGAAAGGTTACTTTAGTTAGGAACAGTATTGAAAAGAGGCTACACTTTCAGTTGGGAGAAGTGATATTTTCGTTAAGAAAAGACAAGAAAATATGATCAACATGGCTATTTCAATTGACTGACGATGGATAAAGTTAGTTATGAATAGTGTTGGAAAGTTTCCTTTGACAATTTTTTTAGCTAAGAGAAAGGACGTTTCAGTTAAAAACAGTGTTGAACGAGGCTAATCCTGACTATTTTTAGTTGATTGGATAATAAGTTTAGTTGAGAAATTACAAAAGTGACTATGTTTTTAGTTGATTGGCGAATGATTTTAGTTAAGGAACGTTAAGAAAAGAATGTCTTGTTACATTTGATTTTAAAGAATATATGAGAGAATACGGCGAACACAGAGAACATATGGGGAACATGACAAAGAACACAGAAAACATGTAAGAAAAGTTGATGAACACAGTGAACATGCGGGGAATATGAATTTACAGAGAACATGAAAACATGATAAGGAGCATAGGAAGTACAAAGAATGAATACTGAATATGTAAAGAAACATGCTAAGAACACTGGGAACATGAATATTGAGTATAAAAGTTGTACAGAGAACATGAGATGAACATGAAAAACATGATAAAGAATACAGTGAGCATACGGGGAAAATGAAAAAACACAGAAAATTGGAGAAAACTGATAAAAAAATGAACTGAACATGCTGTGAACATTTGCAGAACATGGAGTGAACACAGAAAACATAGAAGAGAAAGCAAAGAATACAGTGGATATAGAGAAAATATACAAATACAGTAGGATTATTGACGGTTTGGATAAGTTGAGAAATGGGAGAGATGAAGGGGGAGATAAGGGATGAGAAGGTAAGGGTGGAAGTAAATGGTGTGAGGGCGAGATGAAGGGTGAAAAGGCGTTGGGAGAGGTAAAGGAAGGGGAAGGTAAGGGATGAGAAGGTAAGGGAGGGAAAGGGTACGACGTGATTTTTTGACCGTGTGATTATTGCTTACTTGGGTTAACAAAAGGTATTGAAGGTAAGGTGTGATCTGACAGTGTGAATATTAGCACGTTGGTGATTATTTATATAACTTAGTACAAAAGGGTATTTAAGGACATGATGTTTACATTTGATAGACTGTAGAGGGCCTTGATCTGAAATAATTTTGATAAACATTGAACTAAGCAGAGGACATGAGCTGAAGCTCGGGTAATGTCTTTATTTATTTTACTACGTTAGAAATATAGTGATCTTAAATCTCAGGGGATTTGGTCTGATAATAAAGAACTTACACAAATTAACTAGGGTTGCGAACAGGAGCCGGAGCTTGGTAAATGTGTATTCTTTGTTTACTAAGTTAGAAGTATGGGGGGTTTAAATTTCAGGACAATTGATGGGTTATTAACGAAGATACGAGAGGAAACTAAGGCTGAGGGTGAGAGCTGGAGCTTGGTAACAAAATTGTTGTATTGTACTACGTTTGAAATATGACGGTTTAAAATTTCAGGGGATTGGACTGTTAGAAAAAAAGTTATGGGAATATAGTAAGGCGGGGACATGAGCTGGAGTTTGCTTACTGACTCGATTTGATTTACTACGTCTGAAAAATGTCTGTTTAAAATTTTATGTGGATTTGACTGTTAGTATTGAGTATTCGACAGGGGACTAAGGTGGGGGACAGGAGCTGGAGTTTGTTAATGGTTTTGATTTGATTTACTACATTTGAAATATGACTGTTTAAAATTTCAGTGAAATTGGTCTGTTACAAAAGAACTTGTACAAATGAACAAAGGTGGGGGGGGGGGGCAGGAGCTGGAGCTTAGTAACTAGCTTGATATTATTTACTGTGTCTGAAATAGCTATCTTTTAAATTTTAAGGGATTTGATTAGGTATTGACGATGATACGAGAGGGCACTAAGGTGGGGGACAGGAGCTAGAACTCGGTAATTGTTAGGATCCTATTTACTACGTCTGAACTATGAATGTTTAAAATTTGGCTAAAATTGGACTATTAGTAGTGAAAATGTGGTCTCTGACAAATTTTGGTCTGGAAATGGGCTGTCATATATATGGGTTACAACTGGACTCTGATAATATTTGAATATCCTCCATAAGAACTCTTTAAAAACGCATGTGTAAGTAAAACTCTGAATTATTTCGGTCTCAAAGTGGTCTCTGATGAAAATTGGTCATTAATTGAACTCTGATAAATTTCGGTCTTTACTGGACTCTGTCTTATTTTGGTCTGCAACTGGTCTCTGACGAATTTCTGTCTACAACTTGACTCTGATGAAAATTGGTCTGAAAATGGTCTCTGTCATATTTGAGCCTAAAATAATCTCTGTCATATTTGAGTCTAAAATAATCTCTGTCTTAAATGGACTCTGAAGAAAATTGGTCTGAAAATGGACTCTGTTGAAAAATCGGTCTTCATATGGTCTTTGATGAAAATCGTTTTTTCAGATAAAAACTAAAAGTCACAGCTAAGATGTCTGTTTTCCTTAACAAAACTTCTATGAACATATTCTCTGGGTAATGCTACAGTTTTAGTTATAAAAATATACTCGTTTGTAGGTAAGAATTTTACTTAAACGTATACACTCTTAAAAACTCCTATGATTACACGAACTCTGAAATATTTTCCGAAAACTGAACCACAAAAAATTTTGAATTCCTCCCATAAGAACTCTTAACAAACTTCTATGAAATTTTTTTCCTCATAAGAACTCTTAACAAACTTCAATGATCTCTGAAATTATTTTTCTTATCTGAATTTTGAAAACAAACAAAAATTGTCCAAAGAGTTTACCAGGAACCCCCGACACTCCAGCGGCCTCTTCCCTAATCTACCGGGAAACCCTGACACTCCAGCGTCCCTTTTTCCTGAAAAGAAAAAAGGGACGCTGGCGTGTCATCCCTACTACTGGGGGTGACGTGAGGGTGTGACGTGAGGGGGTGATGTGAGCGTGTGACGTGAGGGGATGACGTGATGGACGAGCAGTCCACTACACTGTCTGTTTACTGAAGACATTGTAACCGTTCAATGAATGGACTAATTCATGCAAAATTGTGGAATGTAAATCAGTTAAAGACTGAAATATTATTAAATGTTCAGATATAAAAGTCGTGAATTAGATAATATTAATGTAAGTCCTGGATTGAATAAATTAGATAACTTTAAGAATTTTCACAGCTTCCATTCTGAGCTGTGGCTGAGAGCACGGTCGACGTATGCGTTAACAACACTCCTCTTGTACCTGTCAGGGCAGTCGCTGTTGGCATTTAGGCACATTCCTATGTTTGTTTCCTTAGTGTAGACTGCAGTGTGGAAACCTCCGCCCTTTTCCATGACTGTTACAACTAGAAAAGGCAGCTTCCCATCCTTGCTTCCCAGAATGGAAGCAAGTCGACGAAGAACTCTGTAGGGTAAGGCAGGTCCTAGTCAATAACGGCTTCTCCAATGGTTTCATCGAAGACATCATAAGAAGGAAAGTGAAAAGCCATGCAACCTCTGAAGAGACAACTAACACAACACCTATACCCCCTATTAGACTATTTTACAGGAACTTCTTTTCCACAGCTCATAAAACGGAGGAAAGGGTCCTGAAAGATATTGTTAATAGAAACGTTATCCCTACAGACAAAAATCAGAGGATACAACTGACGATTTACTATAAAACCAGAAAAACGGCCAGCCTACTCATGAGAAACTCTCCAGACACAAAACAGAACGCTTTAAAAGAGACTAATGTCGTCTATGCCTTCAAATGCCCACTTGGGGACTGTAAGCTCCAAAAAAACCAGTATATAGGCAAGACAACAACATCTCTTTCTAGGCGTTTAACGATGCATAAGCAACAGGCTCCATTAAGGAACATATAATCTCTTCCCATAACCAAACCATCGCCAGAGAAATCCTAGTAAACAACACAGAAATCATCGATAGATACAGCGATAGCAGGCGGCTTGACGTTTGCGAGGCACTACACATCAAGAAGTCAACACCAGCAATCAACAGCCAATTATTGCACAACTATATTCTACCCACCTCAAGACTCCGCTCCAATATAGAAGCATCAAGAAATATGGACCAATAGGCTTTCTACAAAACACTTCTATTCAATACCCATTGTTTCTGTTCTGTCTTGTGTTGATACTTTTAATACCCTATTAATATCCCCTCCTGTTCTGTCTTGTGTTAATGCCACATCACCCTTACCACCTCACTCAAATGTAGATATAAAATCAGAGATACGTTCTAATCAGTTGTGTATTTGTGAAGTCTTTGAAAATGTAATAAGTTTTACGAAACGCGCCCGTGTCGCGTCAGACTAGAAATAAAAATGAATTTTGGAGAAGTGATTTTTGATTTACCTCCAACAGTGAAGCGTAATGTACGAAAGATTGAGAAAATTCGTGTTAGAATTATTAATCTTACTTTTTCGGTCATATTTAATAATATATATATATATATATATATATATATATATATATATATATATATATATATATATATATATATATATATATATATGTATATATATATATGTATATATATATATATATATATATATATATATATATATATATATATATATATATATATATATATATATATATATATATATATATATATGAAAAAATATTACTTGAAAGTCTTATGAGTGCAAATGATTAAAGATATGCATATGTAAATGGAATTAGTTTTATTAGTGAGATGAGTGGAAGCTTAAGTACCAGCGTATATATATGTAGGCAAGAAGCGGCATGTGGGTCACTCCGGCCTGATTCTCAGCTTAAGACTCTATATGAACACTTTTACTGCCTTAGAGTTTACTTACAGACTCGCCAGTACTTGAGGCTCTAAAGGAGAACTCATCCAAGTTTTGAATTATGCAAGAAGACTCATCTAGAACTGGGGCTCTGCAAGATCTTCCCAACACGGTGTTATTTATGAAGGATCATTGCATCATATCTTGAGTTTATCTTGAGATGATTTCGGGGCTTTTTAGTGTCCCAGCGGCCCGGTCGTCGACCAGGCCTCCACCCCCAGGAAGCAGCCCGTGACAGCTGACTAACACCCAGGTACCTATTTTACTGCTAGGTAACAGGGGCATAGGTTGAAAGAAACTCTGCCCATTGTTTCTCGCCGGCGCCTGGGATCGAACCCAGGACCACAGGATCACAAGCCCAGCGTGCTGTCCGCTCGGCCGACCGGCTCCCATGGGGATCATGGGGCTCTTAAGATCTTCCAAACTTACAGTTATTCTTGAATCATCACTGCATCATCTTGGGGGCTCTGTTAGAAGACAATTCCAACTTAAGCTCCTGAAAGAAGATTTATCCCCACTTCCGGGACCGCAAAAAAAAAATGATCTTTCTAAAGCCCTGCAAGAAGACTTATCTCGTCTTTGATTCTCAGATGAAAGTTCCGGATGAAAAGTGTCGGTCAGGATATTAGCTTGTCGCCCGCGGGGCTCCCCAGCCCGGGTCGATACGCAGCCCGTGGTGGTCATTGTGGCGGGACGCAGATAACACACTTTAACAAGCTCTGGCGGAATCCTTTTAAAATGTTACGACTTTGTGTTTCCAGGAGCAACGATAAGGAAAGTTTTTATCGCCCTCTACAGGTCGCTGCCTCAGCTGAGATATGATTTTATTGTTCATGTGTATTCGAAATTTGTATGGCTACAGTGATTTGTTGTCGGTCTGTTGTGTGTACATGGTGGTCTGAGGTGTGTACATGGTGGTCTGAGGTGTGTACATGGTGGTCTGAGGTGTGTACATGGTGGTCTGTTGTGTGTACATGGTGGTCTGAGGTGTGTACATGGTGGTCTGTTGTGTGTGCATGGTGGTCTGTTGTGTGTACATGGTGGTCTGAGGTGTGTACATGGTGGTCTGTTGTGTGTACATGGTGGTCTGTTGTGTGTACATGGTGGTCTGTTGTGTGTACATGGTGGTCTGTTGTGTGTACATGGTGGTCTGTTGTGTGTACATGGTGGTCTGAGGTGTGTACATGGTGGTCTGTTGTGTGTACATGGTGGTCTGAGGTGTGTACATGGTGGTCTGTTGTGTGTACATGGTGGTCTGAGGTGTGTACATGGTGGTCTGAGGTGTGTACATGGTGGTCTGTTGTGTGTACATGGTGGTCTGTTGTGTGTACATGGTGGTCTGTTGTGTGTACATGGTGGTCTGTTGTGTGTACATGGTGGTCTGACGTGTGTACATGGTGGTCTGAGGTGTGTCCATAGTGGTCTGTTGTGTGTACATGGTGGTCTGTTGTGTGTACATGGTGGTCTGATGTGTGTACATGGTGGTCTGACCAGTATACATGGCGGTCTGACCAGTGTACATGGTAGTCTGACCAGTGTACATGGTGGTCTGACCAGTGTACATGGTGGTCTGACCAGTGTACATGGTGGTCTGACCAGTGTACATGGAGGTCTGACATGTGTACATGGTGGTCTGACCAGTGTACATGGTGGTCTGACCAGTGTACATGGAGGTCTGACATGTGTACATGGTGGTCTGACCAGTGTACATGGGTTAAAGGGCATAATGCCGAATTTTAAAAGTTGTTCAAAGTCAACAAATCTTTTTTGACCAGTTGTACATGAAAAGTGCTGCAATTGTGCCAAGTGTCAGTATTGCAGCCTAAATAGAAAGGGAGATTTTTTTCAACGAATTTTACACATTTTCAAATCGAAACTACAAACACAAGTTTCAAATGAAATAATTTCTATGACACTTTTCTATAACATTAGCATATAATAAAAGCATCTGTACAACGGATTTGTAAAAATATGTTTAGTTTTACTAATACAAACAGTCAATGTTCCATAAAAAAATATGCAAATATATCATGGTTTATTACTATTATAAAATCAATAAATGAACGTAGGGAAAAATTCTCGAACCAGATTGTAGAGACATAAACTCTACATATAAGGTGTGAACTTCATGTAAATTGAATAAAAAATGAAAGAGTTATAGGAACGTTTATGTTCCTTGAAAATAAATAAGAAAAAAATATAATCTAAGGTGCTGCCATCTGTGGCTGAGGTTGACATCAACCAATTTCCTCCAAAATTAGTATCATTACAGATAGGCTTACGTGCAGTCAGGTGTATAAGTTTCATGCAAATCGTCCGATAAACAAATAAGAAAAAAAAAAAAAAAAAAAAAAAAAAAAAAAAAAAAAAAAATGGGGGGTACAAAGCAAATTATAAAATATTTTTATTATATGCTATTGTGATAGCTGAGAGTCATGGACATGATTTCAGTTGACACTTGTGTTTGATGTTAATTTTTTACTATTTTGGAAATTTTTGAACACATAATTCAATAATTTTTTCTTCCTCCCTATTTAAGCTAGAATATTGAGACTCTGACCAGATGAAGCCCTTTTCATATACAACTCGTGAAAAAAATTTGATTGAAATCGAACTAGTTTTCATTTATTGCATATTTGGCACTGATGTCCCCTTTAACATCCAGAGGCATTCCGTTGTGTGCAGATTCACAGTTAATTTAAAAGGAAGCAGTATGAACACTCTGAACAAACATGAACAACTAGTTCACATAACTGGGTTAATTGTATACATACATTATGAATAATGATTCCTGATGGATCATTAGTTAAAACTACTGTATAATTGACATTACTGGATAATATATCACATCTGAAGGGTTTGTGAATATAAGGTGACTGCTAACAGCGTTACGAGGCATTTCAATATTGTCAGGGGTTACAATTGGTTGTTACAACATTTTGCACTTAAGGCAAATTTGGAGTACGTTTTGTTTCGGTGCCCTCTCCTATTTCTTTCGTTTGCCTGCTTTAAGAGTCATATCAGCTCTCCCTACTGGTTCTCTGAGATACAGGGAGTCTGTTGGTATATGTGGCGACCAGACCGGCCGCCAGATAAGGGAGAAATTTACATAATAAGTTTGTAGGTAAAGGGGAAAAGTGGCGCCCTGATATAAATGAAAGAGTACCCCCTACCTGCAGATCCGCCGTTTTGTAGAAAACGCTAGCCGTGTGCGGAATGGTTGGCGTGGGTCACTGGCGACCAATCAGAGCCCGCCGTGACGTCACCGAATGCCCCGGGCGGCGCCAATGTCAGTGTTGACCTGACTGTGGAGGTGAGAGGACGTGCCTCGGTCAGCTCTCGAGGATTTGAGGCTCTACAAGCCTTATTCAGTGGATTAAACTTGCCATCGCAGCCCACCATCGTTATTGGATACCCTGCACTTCTGGGAAGCAAGAAAGAAGCCAAGTTCATTGAGCGAAGGAGTGCCAAACTTGGAAAATTGGTCGGCGACGACGCTGGGCGGCGCCGCTCGACGCTGAGGGTCTGGAAAGGTGTGGCGGGCAGGCTTAGCTGTGACCGGGTAACATTCACTGCGGGTTTTGGAGGGACGACACCATTCCTAGGACAAGGAGCAACGCCTTGAGGAAGGGACGAGTGTCTGCATATAGTGATTAGCTCAGTGCCCACTGGTGAACCAGGATTGGGATAGCTAAATCTCTGGGATTGGATCGGCGAAGGTTGCACAACACCTGAGGACTTGTGGAACGTTCCTGGATCGTCAAGGATCGACTCAGGAAGCGTGGGAACCTCACACCATCGAGGGACAGGCGTCGTGAGCCAGGAATGTAGGGTAGATCAAATTTCCCTCCCATTACCCCTTGTTTGAGTAGGCTAGATAGTCCACGATATTTGCATTTGTATGTTGCAGGATAGCATTAATACTTTAGTAGTAGGATAGGCTGTAGGGGAGCTTGTGTCCAGGACTGTTGGAGAGGACAGTGTGCGTGGACGGCTGGACAGTGGAAGAAGAGGTGCCGACGTGGCGAAGAGGCCCTTCTGTGAGAGAGTGTGTGACTCCTGTCTAATCTGCCCAGTTGAAGGAGTGGTTGGAGGTCGTGAAAGAAGAGTTGCTGACGATCTCCAGATTTATTATCCTTATGTTCACTTTCCTGTATTGCTTATAAGTGTATGTGTGATCATGTAATTTGTGTCAGTAAATTCACACATTTTATCATTGTGTTTAAGTGTGCCTCCATTATTATATTTCTCTATGAGCATACACGAGGGTTATCATAGTACCACCTAGGGAACGTCACGTTCTCTATAGAAGTTCTTATCGCCTGGAGAGTGGTAAAGCAGCACAGACTTATATAAAAGTGTACCCTAAGCCATCCGACCAGTATCAGAGCCTGAATGGTGGCAATAAGCAACGTAATGGCTAGAGATAGGTAAAGCCACACAGACTTTTATGGGAGAGTACCCTGGGCTGACAGTCCAGTGGCAGATCGAGGGAGTATCAATGCTCTGGCAACAAATAGTATAGAATACACCCACTGAACTGCATTGCTGGGGTGCAGATATACTAACCCAGCTGGGGACCTTGTTAAGAAGATAGGGAAGGCAGGCGGGAAAGGAGTTCCTGCAACCTTTTTGTCTGGCAGGCAAGACTCAGGAAAGTTATTGTTATAAGGTAAGCCTGAGTCTTCCTTCACTTCTCCACGGGTCTAGGCTGGGACTGTTAACAGCAATTTCCTCGTGGTTGACTGAAGGGCTCCCAGGGTGAATCAGTAGCACCCCCCCCCCCCCCTTTAGTGTTGGGAGCAAAGACCTGCGGTGGTGGGCATTGCTGGTCCTCCCCTGTGGGACCAAGGAGATTCCGGTGAATCCCAGGAGTCGGAGGGGCTGAATATTCTGCCTTCTGAAGCCCCTAGCAGCCGATTGCTAGCGGAGCCCCAGCCCACTCCCCGTGACAAGAACTGGCGACCTTTGCCAGGATTCGAACCATGGTAGCCAAGAACTGGCACCTTCGCCAGGATGCGTGGATCAGACTACAGTGTTGCCATAGTATGATAATCAAGCTACAGTGTTGCCCAAATTTCAAGACAGTGTCGCCAGGGTACTAATACAGTGTGGCCAGTGAATTCAGTGGTACTGTTATCCAACCAGCTAAAGGACTGAAACCGTGAAATTAGTACCTACTAACTTGTCTGTGCTGTCGTGTATGCTCGATAACATAGAGATGGAGGAGGGTAGAGTAAAGAAATTTATTGAGACAAGGGATGATCGAATTTTGGAAGAGTGTACCAAGGCCCAGCTCCAACAAGTGGCAAACCACTTTGGGATCAGGTTGAGGACGACTAAGGTAGCGGAGCGAAGGATAGAGATCATGGCACAGCTCACGGCTCGAGAGGAGGCAACGGGAGAGGAGCCATTTCAAGAAAGGCCGTCTCAAGGAGGGCCGTCTCAAGAAGAGCCATCTCAAGGTGAACCATCCCAACTAGAGCCTACCCCAAGCGCCTACCAGTGTGGGGAGAATTCACAGTGAACATGGGAGCAGTGGAAGGTCCAGCTGTAGTAAGAGGAGCCTGCAACTGGAAATAATGAATATGCAACTGAAAGCCCAGCTGCGACGAGAGGAGAGAGAAGCGCAAATGCAGCAAGAGGAACGTGAAGCTCGGCTGCAGTGAGAGGAACGTGAAGCTCGGCTGCAGTGAGAAGGAGAGAGACAACTGTGACTGGAGGAGATAAAGGCAAAGAAAGAAGTCGAATTGCGTCGCGTCGATCGTGGGCTGCCCTCACTACCTGCACGGCAGGAGGATCTCAAGGTAAGGGAACGTGACTTACCTACGTTCGAATCTCAAGAAGCTGAGGCGTTCTTCGAACACTTCGAACGGATAGCGACTCTGAAGGAGTGGCCGGAAGATGATTGGGCTGCTCTGGTCCAGGGCAGGTTGACCGGTGAGGCCCGGGAAGCTTGCAACATGCTGGACGTAGAGGAGTGTGCTAGTTACGACGCGATTAAGAATGCGGTGCTCCACTCATTCCAGCTGACTCTGGAGATGTACCAGAAGCGGTTCAGAGAGTGTACGAGAGCGTCGGGAAAGTCTTACGCCGAGACCGCCAGGGATATGGAACGGAAATTCCTATGATGAATTGAAGGCGGAGGAAGCGGAGTCGGCGGATGAGATCAAACGACTGATAGTGATGGAGAAGTTTATGTCAGTGCTCCATCCTGAGTTGCGAGTAAGGGTGAGAGAAGCAGGTATTAAGGACCTGAAGGCTGCAGCGGACCGAGCCGACATGCTGGAGGAGGCACTACATCTCAGGAGGGAGGGGCCACCCAGACACTCGCCTTACCCCAGGTCGGGAGGGAACTTTAGGAGTTCAGGAAGAGTGAGGACGGGTGGGGACTCTCCCAAGAGTAGTGTGCCCGATGAAGTAACCCGGTTCAAGAGCTCAAGGGACGTGGGGAGGAAGCCCCAAGCTGTGAGCAGTGGACCTAGCTCGGGAGCGAGTGCTGCTGCCCGGGAACCGACGACAGAGAGTCCTAGGAGGACTCAGGGAACCTCTACCATTGGTGCTACCAGGATGACTGGTAGAGGGTCGCCCAGGAGAGGCGGTCGGTGTTACAACTGTGGGGGACGAGGACACTTTGCAAGGGAGTGTGGTCGCCCCAGGCACGGTGGGAACGTGGCTTTCGCGAGGATAGGAAGAGAAGAAGCCAACGATAATTCAGGCGATATGCCGGTGATGAGGGAGAAGAGGATTCACCCCTTCGTGTGAAGAAGGGACGGTGAAGGGGTTTTGGAGGGACGACACCGTTCGTAGGACAAGGAGCAAAGCCTTGAGGAAGGGACGAGTGTCTGCATATAGTGATTAGCTCAGTGCCCACTGGTGAATCAGGATTGGGATAGCTGAATCTCTGGGATTGGATTGGCGATGACGCAAAGGCTGCACAACACCTGAGGACATTGTGGAACGTTCCTGGATCGTCAAGGATCGACTCAGGAAGCGTGGGAACCTCACACCATCGAGGGACAGGCGTCGTGAGCCAGGAATGTAAGGTAGATCAAATTTCCCTCCCATTACCCCTTGTTTGAGAAGGCTAGATAGGCCACGATATTTGCATTTGTATGTTGCAGGATAGCATTAATACTTTAGTAGTAGGATAGGCTGCAGGGCAGCTTGTGTCCAGGACTGTTGGAGAGGACAGTGTGCGTGGACAGCAGGACAGTTGAAAAAGAGGTGCCGACGTGGTGAAGAGGGTGTGTGACTTCTGTCTAATCTGTCCAGTTGAAGGAGTGGTTGGAGATCGTGAATGAAGAGTTGTTGACGATCTCCAGATTTATTATCCTTATGTTCATTTTCCTGTAATGCTTCAACCTGTTCTCGCACTTTCGAATAGTCAATATTGACTTATTGAATACGTGCATAGGTGACATACTAAACATACTAATTTACCTTGAAAAGCTTCATAGAAAACACCGACCTTACCTAACGTTCTTAGCATGTTAAGATAAGCATCTTATTGCTTCGTAATTACAATTATTACTTAACCTATTATAGGTACAGGTTAAGTAATAATTGTCATTACGAAGCAATAAGATGCTTATCTTAACATACTAGGAAGGTTAGGTTTAGTCGGTGTTTTCTATGCAGCTTTTCAAGGTAAACTTGTATGTTAATATGTCACATATGCACGTATTCAATAAGTCAATATTGACTGTAAGAAAGTGCGAGAACGGGTTGATTGCTTATAAGTGTATGTGTGATCAAGTAATTTGTGTCAGTAAATTCACACATTTTATCATTGTGTTTAAGTGTGCCTCCATTATTACATTTCTCTATGAGCATACACGAGGGTTATCATAGTACCACTTAGGGAACGTCACGTTCTCTATAGAAGTTCTTATCGCCTGGAGAGTGGTAAAGCAGCACAGACTTATATAAAAGTGTACCCTAAGCCATCCGACCAGTATCAGAGCCTGAATGGTGGCAATAAGCAACGTAGTGGCTGGAGATAGGTAAAGCCACACAGACTTTTATGGGAGAGTACCCTGGGCTGACAGTCCAGTGGCAGATCGAGGGAGTATCAATGCTCTGGCAACAAATAGTATAGAATACACCCACTGAACTGCATCGCTGGGGTGCAGATATACTAACCCAGCTGGCGACCTAGTGAAGAAGAAGATAGGGAAGGCAGGCGAGAAAGGAGTTCCTGCAATCTTTTTGTCTGGCAGGCAAGACTCAGGAAAGTTATTGTTATATGGTAAGCCTGAGTCTTCCTTCACTTCTCCACGGGTCTAGGCTGGGACTGTTAACAGCAATTTCCCCGTGGTTGACTGAAGGGCTCCCAGGGTGAATCAGTGGCACCCCCCCCCCCTCCCTTTAGTGTTGGGAGCAAAGACCTGCGGTGGTGGGCATTGCTGGTCCTCCCCTGTGGGACCAAAGGAGACTCCAGTGAATCCCGGGAGTCGGAGGGGCTGAATATTCTGCCTTCTGAGCCCCTAGCAGCTGATTGCTAGCGGAGCCCCCAGCCCACCCCCCATGACAGTTTCTAATAACATAAAATATCGTTGATGAGCAGATATGACATTAAAGGTTTTGCGTTATGGATCAATTTATATATAAAGTTACAAATGTGTTGGATTAAGTTTCATCACATTTTAACACATTGTTTGATATAACTAGATATCACGACCGTAGAGGAGAGGAAGAGCAAGCGGGATATGATAACTACATACAAAATACCGAGGCTAATAGACAAATTTGACAACAACATCCTCATTAACATTGGAAAAATATGAAAAGAGGATATTGTTGAAAGATTAAAATGTCCCGCCCCCCCACCCAAAAAAAAAAAAATAAAAAGTCTAGGAAGTTCAGGAAATATTTGTTCACTATGCAGGTGGTCAAGAAATACACTGGAAGCAGAAGTTGTACAACACATCTCCACCAGCAGTTGTTGGAGGTGGAGGAGACCAAGAGGAACTGGAACGTAAAAGAAGTTAAAACAAAAACGCACCAGTAGGAAAAGGCTAATAGGTGGAGCACAGGTAAGCAAGCATACGCTCGCGCACGCACGCACACACACACACACACACACACACACACACACACACACACACACACACACACACACACACACACACACACACACACACACACACACACACACACACACACACACACAGACAAACACACACACACACACACACACACACACACTCTCTCCCTCTCTCCCCCTCTCTCCCTCTCTCCCCCTCTCTCCCTCTCCCACTCCCTCTCTCCCACTCTATATCTCTCCCACTATCTCTCTCCTGCTCTCCCTCTCTCTCTTTCTCTTTCTCTCTCTCTCTCTCTCTCCCTCTCTTTCCTTCCCCCTCCCTCTCTGCCCACACACACACACACATACACACACACACACACACACATACACACACACAACTACACACACACATACACACACAAATACACACACACCTCCCTCCCCTCTCTCCCTCACCCGTTCTCTCCCTCACCCGCTCTCTCCCTCTCCATCTATCTCCCTCTCCTCTCTCTCCCTCTCTCCCTCCCGCCTCTCTCTCCATATCCTCCCCCCCTCCCCTTCTACTTTCTTCTCACTTCAGTGGAAGGGTCGGATCCTCTCCACCCACCCATTTATCTCTCCCTTTATCACTCCCTTCTCTCTCTCTCTCTTTCTCTCTCTCTTCCTCTCTCTCTCTCCCTCCCCCATCCCGCTCTGCCCTCCTGACAAATCCTTTCACGGCACAAGTGTAGGAACAGGGTCAAGCATGGCAGCCAGAGGTGCCAGGGGAGCAGGGAAGAGCCAAGGTGACGAAATGAAGGGAATGTTCGCCCAGTTTCTGGAGGACATCAAGAGTGAGATGCAAGAAATGATGCAGGAAATGAAGAAAGAAATAAGCAATCTGAAAAGAGAGCTGACAGCAGCAATGGAGGAGATTAGAGCCCTCAAAGAGAATGGTATCGAGGCTGAGAATCAGAAAACCATCCAGGGAGAAGGTGGTAATAGTTTTTTGGATGAGAATGCCACAATAAAAGCAACATTTGCGGAAATACTAAAAAAAAATAACTCTGAAGTAATGACTGCAGTGATGGAGGTGGCCATGAAAGCAGCCACCTCACAGGAGGCGGCACGCTCCACTGGCCAACTGCTGGAAAGGAACAGATCAGTGGTTGCTGTGGGTATTAAAGAGCAGGAAGGCTCTAATAGGACAGAGTTGAATGACAAGGACAAAGCAGCAGTGAATGAAGTACTAAAGGCACTTGACATGGAAGGGGCTGAGCATAGCATTGAGAAGGTTTTCAGGCTAGGTTGGTACAACAAAGACCGAGACCGAATGATAAAGATAGTGTTTGCAAACGAGAGCACAAAGGAGAAGATCCTATCAAGGAAGAGCTCCCTGAAAAACGTGGGAAAATTAAAAAATGTATTCCTCCAGAGAGACATGACAAGGGAGGAGAGAGCCGTGGCGGCAGAAGCAAGGAAGAGGCGCAGGGCGAGAGGGGAAAACCAGGAAGTCACAGCTCCCAACACAACACCCCCAGAAGCGAGGGGGGAACCCACAACCAGCTACCCAGTAACACCAGAAGGGAGGACAACCCCGCCTCCCTCCTCTGCATAGAAAAACCCCTTACCCCAAACCCTCCCTGCCCCCACTCAAATGTTCAGCCAAATCTCCCTCCCCCCACACCCAATCCCCAACCTTCTACCCCTCCCCTCCTCCTCCCTCCTCCCCCTTTCCTTCCCGTCCTCCCTCCCCTTTCACCCCATACCCTCCTTGTCCCTCCCCCTTTAGTGGATCCCCCGCTCCTCATCCCAGTATCCTCTGAGACCCTCTTATTCACCTCACAGGTCCTCACACCCATGGAACAGCCTCCCCCACCAGCAGAACATTCACCAGGGAGGCGATTTGAGAAGGGACAGAAGAAAGTGAGCCTCAAAGCGATGTACACTAACATAGATGGAATTACAAATAAAGCAAATGAGCTTGGAGAACGGGAACTAGAGGAAAACCCAGACATAATAGCCCTCACAGAAACAAAGATCACGAAAACGATAACAAACGCAGTGTTCCCACAGGACTATTATGTTATGAGGAAAGAGAGGGAAGGAAGAGGTGGTGGTGGTGTAGCTCTGCTGGTAAGAAAAGGCTGGGATTTTGAGGAGATGGATATTCAGGGCTGTGAAGGTTTCAGTGACTACATAGCAGGTACCGTAAGATATGGAGGGAAAAAAATTATAGTCGTAGTCATATATAATCCACCACCAAATGACAGAAGACCTAGACAGGAATATGATAGAAATAACATGGCCACCATTAACATAATAGAAAGAGCAGCTTTTGTTGCTAGCAGGAATGGATCTGGACTACTAATTATGGGAGACTTCAACCATGGGAAGATAGATTGGAAGAACAGAGACCCGCATGGAGGACCAGAAACATGGAGGGCTCAGCTGCTGTACGTGGCAACAAGAAACTTTCTAAGCCAGCACATCACAGAACCAACAAGAATGAGAGGAGAAGATGAACCAGCAATGCTTGATTTGATATTTACCCTAAATGAGTGGGATATAAGAGAAGTTAAGATGGAAGTGCCCCTGGGAATGAGTGACCACAGTGTATTGAACTTTGAGTACCTGGTAGAGCTAGAACTTATCTCCCCCAAAAAAGAACTAGGGATCAAAAGGCTGGCATAACGAAAGGGAAATTATGAACAGATGAGAAGTTTCCTAAGTGAAATACCTTGGGACACAGACCTCAGAGATAAGTCTGTACAGGGTATGATGGACTATGTTACCAAAAAAGTGTCAGGAGGCAGTAAACAGGTTCATCCCGGCCCAACAGGAAAAATCCGAGAAGCAACAGAAGAATCCATGGTATAATAGGGCATGTATGGAAGCGAAGAAACTGAACAAAAGGGCGTGGAGGAACTTCCGGAATAACAGAACAGCAGAAAGCAGAGAGAGATACCAGAGAACCAGGAATGAAGTACGTCAGGGTGAGAAGAGAAGCAGAGAAAAGTTTTGAAAATGATATAGCAAACAAAGCCAAGACCGAACCAAAGCTACTCCACAGTCACATCAGAAGGAAAACAACAGTGAAAGAACAGGTATTGAAACTTCGAACAGGCGAGGACAGGTATACAGAGAATGACAGAGAGGTGTGTGAAGAACTCAACAAGAGGTTCCAGGAGGTCTTCACAATAGAACAAGGTGAGGTCACTGTGCTAGGAGAAAGGGAGGTAAACCAGGCGGCCTTGGAAGAGTTCGAAATTACGAGAGAGGAGGTCAAGAGACACCTGCTGGATCTGGATGTTAGAAAGGCTGTTGGTCCAGATGGGATCTCACCATGGATACTGAAAGAGTGTGCAGATGCACTTTGCTTGCCACTCTCCATAGTGGCAAGCAAGTCACTGGAGACGGGAGACCTACCAGAAATATGGAAGACGGCGAATGTGGTCCCAATATACAAAAAGGGCGACAGGCAAGAGGCACTTAACTACAGGCCAGTGTCCCTTGACTTGTATACCATGCAAGGTGATGGAGAAGATTGTGAGAAAAAACCTGGTAACACATCTGGAGAGAAGGGACTTCGTGACAAATCGCCAACATGGGTTCAGGGAGGGTAAATCTTGCCTTACAGGCTTGATAGAATTCTACGATCAGGTGACAAAGATTAAGCAAGAAAGAGAGGGCTGGGCGGACTGCATTTTCTTGGATTGTCGGAAAGCCTTTGACACAGTACCGCATAAGAGGCTGGTAAATAAGCTGGAGAGACAGGCAGGTGTTGCTGGTAAGGTGCTCCAGTGGATAAGTGAGTATCTAAGCAATAGGAAGCAGAGAGTTACGGTGAGGGGTGAGACCTCCGATTGGCGTGAAGTCACCAGTGGAGTCCCACAGGGCTCTGTACTCGGTCCTATCTTGTTTCTGATATATGTAAATGATCTCCCAGAGGGTATCGATTCATTTCTCTCAATGTTTGCAGACGATGCTAAAATTATGAGAAGGATTAAAACAGAAGAGGACTGTTTGAGGCTTCAAGAAGACCTAGACAAGCTGAAGGAATGGTCGTTTAACCCAACCAAATGTAATGTAATGAAGATAGGTGTAGGGAGCAGGAGGCCAGATACAAGGTACCATCTGGGAGAGGAAATTCTTCAGGAGTCAGAGAAGGAAAAAGATTTGGGGGTTGACATCACGCCAGACCTGTCTCCTGCAGCACATATCAAGCGGATAACATCAGCAGCATATGCCAGGCTGGCCAACATACGAACGGCATTCAGGAACTTGTGTAAAGAATCATTCAGAACTTTGTATACCACATATGTCAGGCCAATCCTGGAGTATGCAGCCCCAGCATGGAGTCCATATCTAGTCAAGGATAAGACTAAACTGGAAAAGGTTCAAAGGTTTGCCACCAGACTTATACCTGAGCTGAGAGGTATGAGCTACGAGGAGAGACTACGGGAATTAAACCTCACTTCGCTGGAAGACAGAAGAGTTACAAGGGCATGATCACCACATTCAAGATTCTGAAGGGAATTGATAGGGTAGATAAAGACAGTCTATTTAACACAAGGGGAACACGCACAAGGGGACACAGGTGGAAACTGAGTGCCCAAATGAGCCACAGAGATATTAGAAAGAACTTTTTTAGTGTCAGAGTGGTTGACAAATGGAATGTATTAGGAAGTGATGTGGTGGAGGCTGACTCCATACAAAGTTTCAAGTGTAGATATGATAGAGCCCGATAGGCTCAGGAATCTGTACACCTGTTGATTGACGGTTGAGAGGCGGGACCAAAGAGCCAGAGCTCAACCCCCGGAAACACAACTAGGTGAGTACAACTAGGTGAGGGGCCCCCCCCCCTTGCTAGGGGCCTCGTAGCCTGGTGGATAGCGCGCAGGACTCGTAATTCTGTGGCGCGGGTTCGATTCCCGCACGAGGCAGAAACAAATGGGCAAAGTTTCTTTCACCCTAAGTGCCCCTGTTACCTAGCAGTAAATAGGTACCTGGGAGTTAGTCAGCTGTCACGGGCTGCTTCCTGGGGTGTGTGTGTGTGTTGTGTGGAAAAAAAAAAAAAAAAAAAAAAAAAAAAAAAAAAAAAAAAAAAAAGTAGTTAGTAAACAGTTGAGAGGCGGGCTGAAAGAGCAAAGCTCAACCCCCGCAAAAACACAATTAGTAAACACACACACACACACACACACACACACACACACACACACACACACACACACACACACACACACACACACACACACACACACACACACACACACACACACACACACACACACACACACACTCACACACACACACACACGCACACACACACACACAGGGAATAGCTAACCAGGAACCACTGGAAGAGTTTGAGATCACCAGCTGGGAAGTAAGGAAGTGTTTACTAGAATTGGATGTGACAAAGGCTATAGCCCCAGATGGAATCTCCTCTTGGATACTAAAGGACGGAGCAGAAGCACTGTGCCTGCCACTCTCCATAGTGTATAACAAATCACTGGCAACAGGGTAACTGCCAGAAATTTGGAAAGCAGCTAACGTAGTCCCGATATACAAGAAAGGGGATAGACAGGAAGCACTGAATTACAGGCCAGTGTCCCTAACCTGCATACCATGCAAGGTGATGGAGAAGATTGTGCGAAGAAAGCTAGTTGAGCACCTGGAGCGAAAGAACTTTGTAACACAGCATCAACATGGATTCAGGGATGGCAGGTCCTGCCTCACAGGGTTACTTGAATTCTACGACCAGGCAACAAAAATAAGGCAAGAAAGAGAAGGGTGGGCAGACAGCATATTTTTGGATTGTCAGAAAGCCTTTGATACAGTGCCACACAAGAGGCTAGTGAAAAAACTGGAGATGCAGGCTGGAGTGAAAGGGAAGGTACTCCGTTGGATACAGGAGTACCTAAGTAACAGGAGA
This sequence comes from Procambarus clarkii, assembly GCF_040958095.1. Classification (NCBI taxonomy): domain Eukaryota; kingdom Metazoa; phylum Arthropoda; class Malacostraca; order Decapoda; family Cambaridae; genus Procambarus; species Procambarus clarkii. The sequence goes on along the minus strand of NC_091168.1, from coordinate 38,698,527 downwards.
CAACGAGTCAGTGTGAGGGGTGAGGTCTCAGATTGGCGAGACGTTACGAGTGGAGTACCGCAGGGGTCAGTCCTTGGACCTATACTGTTTCTGATATATGTAAATGATCTCCCAGAGGGTATAGAATCGTTTCTCTCAATGTTTGCCGATGATGCAAAATTATGAGGAGGATTGAAACTGAGGACGATAGTAAAAGGCTACAAGATGACCTTGACAGACTGAGTGAATGGTCCAACAAATGGCTGTTGAAGTTCAACCCGAGTAAATGTAAAGTAATGAAACTAGGCAGTGGAAATAGGAGGCCAAACACAGGATACAGAATAGGAGATGAAGTACTTAATGAAACGAACAGAGAGAAAGATCTAGGAGTTGATATCACACCAAACCTGTCTCCTGAAGCCCACATAAAAAGAATAACGTCTGCGGCATATGCGAGGCTGGCTAACATCAGAACAGCGTTCAGGAACCTGTGTAAGGAATCATTCAGAATCTTGTACACCACATTTGTAAGACCAATTCTGGAGTATGCGGCCCCAGCATGAAGCCCGTACCTTGTCAGGCACAAGACGAAGCTGGAAAAAGTCCAAAGGTATGCCACTAGACTAGTCCCAGAACTAAGAGGCATGAGTTACGAGGAAAGGCTGCGGGAAATGCACCTTACGACACTGGAAGACAGAAGAGTAAGGGGAGACATGATCACAACATACAAAATCCTCAGAGGAATCGACCGGGTAAACAAGGATAAACTATTCAACACTGGTGGGACGCGAACAAGGGGACACAGGTGGAAACTGAGTACCCACATGAGCCACAGAGACGTTAGAAGGAACTTTTTCAGTGTCAGAGTAGTTAACGGATGGAATGCATTAGGCAGTGATGTGGTGGAGGCTCACTCCATACACAGTTTTAAATGTAGATATGATAGAGCCCACTAGGCTCAGGAATCTGTACACCAGTTGATTGACAGTTGAGAGGCGGGACCAAAGAGCCAAAGCTCAACCCCCGCAAGCACAAATAGGTGAGTACAAATAGGTGAGTACACACACACACACACACACACACACACACGCACACACACACACACACACACACACACACACACACACACACACACACACACACACACACACACACACACACACACACACACACACACACACACACACACACACACACACACACACACACACATACACACACACACACATAGGGAGCTCAGGGAGAGAGAAAGGATTCAGAGTACCACAACCCGGAACCCTACAATCCTAGAGGGAAGTAGGGAACCCTCCTCAAACAGTGCAACAGCTACAGGGATTGGAGCACCACACCCACACTCTACCCAACAGACACCCTACCTGCCCCATCCCCGGTCAGCCCCCACTAAATACCCACCTAGGGCACCCTCCCCCCACCCACCCCCCTCCTCCCACTTACCCCCCTCCTCCCACTCACCCCTCTCCCAAGGACCTCCCTTCTCCCCCATCCCCCAAGCCCTCCCTTCTCCCACATGCCTTCCCGTCTCTCCCACCCCCAAGCCCTCCCTTCTCCCCCGCCACCCTAAGCCCCCCACTCTCCCCCACCCCACCTACGTTTTTCCCTCTTCCCCACTCCCCTAAATCCTCCCCTCTTCCTCACCCACCTCAGCCCTCCTTTTTCCCCCCACGCACCCCAAGCCCTCCACCCTTCCCCCCCCCCAAGCCCACACATCTCCCCTATCCCCCAAAGCCTCTCCTCCCCCCATACTCCCCCATCCCTCCCTCTCTCACCCCCCAACCCTCCCCCTCTCACTCGCCCCCCAACCCTCACCCTCTCACTCTCCCCCCCAACCCTCCCCCTCTTGCCCACCCCCCTTAACCTCCCCCTCTCCCCCACCACCCCCCCTCTCCCCGACCACCCCCTCTCCCCCACCACCCCCCTCTCCCCCACCAGCCCCCTCTCCACCACCCCCCCAAGCCCTCCCTCCTTCACCAGTCTCCCCGTGACAGGTCCCCCCAGCTCCCACTCACCCCAGATCCCAAAGGTCCCCCCCAGAGGAGAAGCAAAAGAGTCAGTTTCAGGGTGATGTACTCGAACATAGATGGGATCACAAGCAAGACAAGTGAACTAAGGGAAAGAGTACAAGAAGTGAACCCAGATGTAATCGGACTCATTGAAACAAAACTCAGAACAAAACTCCCAGAACTAAGAGGCATGAGTTATGAGGAAAGGCTGCGGGAAATGCACCTTACGACACTGGAAGACAGAAGAGTAAGGGAGGACATGATCACAACCTACAAAATCCTCAGGGGAATCGACCGGGTAAACAAGGATGAACTATTCAACACTGGAGGGACGCGAACAAGGGGACACAGGTGGAAGCTGAGTACCCAAGTGAGCCACAGAGACATTAGAAAGAACTGTTTCAGTGTCAGAGAAGTTAGTAAATGGAATGCACTAGGAAGAATGATGTGGTGGAGGCTGACTCCATACACAGTTTCAAATGTAGATATGATAGAGCTCAGTAGGCTCAGGAATCTGTACACCAGTTGATTGACAGTTGAGAGGCGGGACCAAAGAGCCAAAGCTCAACCCCCGCAAGCACAATTAGGTGAGTACACACACACACACACAAACTTGTGTAAGGAATCTTTCAGAACATTATATACCACATATGTCAGACCAATCCTGGAGTATGCGGCACCAGCACCAGTCCATATCTAGGCAAGTATACGACTAAAATGGAAAAGGTTCAAAGGTTTGCCACCAGACTAGTACCCGAGCTGAGAGGTATGAGCTACGAGGAGAGACTACGGGAATTAAACCTCACTTCGTTGGAAGAAAGAAAAGTTCAGGGGGACATGATCACCACATTCAAGATCCTCAAGGGAATCGACAGGGTTGATAAAGACAGGCTGTTTAACACAAGGGGCACACGCACTAGGGGACACAGGTGGAAACTGAGTGCCCAAATGAGCCACAGAGATATTAGAAAGAACTTTTTTAGTGTCAGAGTGGTTGACAAATGGAATGCATTAGGAAACGATGTAGTGGAGTCTGACTCCATACACAGTTTCAAGTGTAGATATGATAGAGCCCAATAGGCTCAGGAACCAGTACACCTGATGATTGACAGTTGAGACGAGGGACCAAAGAGCCAGAGCTCAACCCCCACAAGCACAACTAGGTGAGTACACACACACAGCACACACACACACACACACACACACACACACACACACACACACACACACACACACACACACACACACACACACACACACACACACACATACACACACACGAACGCACGCACGCACGCACGCACACACACACACACACACACACACACACACACACACACACACACACACACACACACACACACACACACACACACACACACACACACACACACACACACACACACGCGCGCACGCACGCACACACACACGTCACACACACACACACACACACACACACACACACACACACACACACACACACGCACGCACGCACGCACACACAGGAAGGGGAAGGAAGAGGTGGGGGTGGTGTAGCTCTGCTGGTAAGAAAAGGCTGGGATTTTGAGGAGATGGATATTCAGGGCTGTGAAGGTTTCAGTGACTACATAGCAGGTACCGTAACAAATCGAGGAAAAAAATTATAGTCGTAGTCATATATAATCCACCACCAAATGACAGAAGACCTAGACAGGAATATGATAGAATCAACATGGCCACCATTAACATAATAGAAAGAGCAGCTTCTGTTGCTAGCAGGAATGGATCTGGACTACTAATTATGGGAGACTTCAACCATGGGAAGATAGATTGGACGAACAGAGACCCGCATGGAGGACCAGAAACATGGAGGGCTAAGCTGCTGGACGTGGCAACAAGAAACGTTTTAAGCCAGCACATCAAAGAACCAACAAGAATGAGAGGAGAAGATGAACCAGCAGTGCTTGATTTGAAATTTACCCTAAATAAGTGGGATATAAGAGAAGTTAAGATGGAAGTGCCCTTGGGAATGAGTGACCACAGTGTATTGAACTTTGAGTACCTGGTAGAGCGAGGACTTATCTCCCCCAAAAAAGAACTAGGAATCAAAAGGCTGGCATACCGAAAGGGAAATTATGAACAGATGAGAAGTTTCCTAAGTGAAATACCTTGAGGCACAGACATCAGAGATAAGTCTGTACAGGGTATGATGGACTATGTTACCCAAAAGTGTCAGGAAGCAGTAAACAGGTTCATCCCGGCCCTAAGGGAAAAATCCGAGAAGCAACAGAAGAATCCATGGTATAATAGGGCATGTATGGAAGCGAAGAAACTGAACAAAAGGGTGTGGAGGAACTTCCGGAATAACAGAACACCAGAAAGCAGAGAGATATACTAGAGAACCTGGAATGAGTACGTCAGGGTGAGAAGAGAAGCAGAGAAAAGTTTTGAAAATGATATAGCAAACAAAGCCAAGACCGAACCAAAGCTACTCCACAGTCACATCAGAAGGAAAACAACAGTGAAAGAATCAGGTATTGAAACTTCGAATAGGCGAGGACAGGTATACAGAGAATGACAGAGAGGTGTGTGAAGAACTCAACAAGAGGTTCCAGGAGGTCTTCACAATAGAACAAGGTGAGGTCACTGTGCTAGGAGAAAGGGAGGTAAACCAGGCGGCCTTGGAAGAGTTCGAAATTACGAGAGAGGAGGTCAAGAGACACCTGCTGGATCTGGATGTTAGAAAGGCTGTTGGTCCAGATGGGATCTCACCATGGATACTGAAAGAGTGTGCAGAGGCACTTTGCTTGCCACTCTCCATAGTGTATAGTAAGTCACTGGAGACGGGAGGCCTACCAGAAATATGGAATACGGCGAATGTGGTCCTAATATACAAAAAGGGCGACAGGCAAGAGGCACTGAACTACAGGCCAGTGTCCTTGACTTGTATACCATGCAAGGTGATGGAGAAGATCGTGAGAAAAAACCTGGTAACACATCTGGAGAGAAGGGACTTCGTGACAAATCGCCAACATGGGTTCAGGGAGGGTAAATCTTGCCTTACAGGCTTGATAGAATTCTACGATCAGGTGACAAAGATTAAGCAAGAAAGAGAGGGCTGGGCGCACTGCATTTTCTTGGATTGTCGGAAAGCTTTTGACACAGTACCGCATAAGAGGCTGGTACATAAGGTGGAGAGACAGGCAGGTGTAGCTGGTAAGGTGCTCCAGTGGATAAGGGAGTATCTAAGCAATAGGAAGCAGAGAGTTACGGTGAGGGGTGAGACCTCCGATTGGCGTGAAGTCACCAGTGGAGTCCCACAGGGCTCTGTACTCGGTCCTATCTTGTTTCTGATATATGTAAATGATCTCCCAGAGGGTATCGATTCATTTCTCTCAATGTTTGCAGACGATGCTAAAATTATGAGAAGGATTAAAACAGAAGAGGACTGTTTGAGGCTTCAAGAAGACCTAGACAAGCTGAAGGAATGGTCGAAAAAATGGTTGTTAGAGTTTAACCCAACCAAATGTAATGTAATGAAGATAGGTGTAGGGAGCAGGAGGCCAGATACAAGGTATCATCTGGGAGAGGAAATTCTTCAGGAGTCAGAGAAGGAAAAAGACTTGGGGATTGATATCACGCCAGACCTGTCTCCTGCAGCACATATCAAGCGGATAACATCAGCGGCCTATGCCAGGCTGGCCAACATACGAACGGCATTCAGAAACTTGTGTAAAGAATCATTCAGAACTTTGTATACCACATATGTCAGGCCAATCCTGGAGTATGCAGCCCCAGCATGGAGTCCATATGGTGGCCTCGTAGCCTGGTGGATAGCGCGCAGGACTTGTAATTCTGTGGCGCGGGTTCGATTCCCGCACGAGGCAGAAACAAATGGGCAAAGTTTCTTTCACCTTAAGTGCCCCTGTTACCTAGCAGTAAATAGGTACCTGGGAGTTAGTCAGCTGTCACGGGCTGCTTCCTGGTGTGTGTGTGTGTGTGTGTGTGTGGTGATGGGAAAAAAAAAAGTAGTTAGTAGTTAGTTAGTAAAACAGTTGATTGACAGTTGAGAGGCGGGCCGAAAGAGCAAAGCTCAACCCCCGCAAAAACACAACTAGTAAACACAACTAGTAAACATATCTAGTCAAGGATAAGACTAAACTGGAAAAGGTTCAAAGGTTTGCCACCAGACTAGTACCCGAGCTGAGAGGTATGAGCTACGAGGAGAGACTACGGGAATTATACCTCACTTCGCTGGAAGACAGAAGAGTTAGGGAGGACATGATCACCACATTGAAGATTCTGAAGGGAATTGATAGGGTAGATAAAGACAGGCTATTTAACACAAGGGGCACACGCACAAGGGGACAGGTGGAAACTGAGTGGCCAAATGAGCCAAAGAGATATTAGAAAGAACTTTTATAGTGTCAGAGTGGTGGACAAATAGAATGCATTAGGAAGTGATGTGGTGGAGGCTGACTCCATACACAGTTTCAAGTGTAGATATGATAGAGCCCAATAGGCTCAGGAATCTGTACACCTGTTGATTGACGGTTGAGAGGCGGGACCAAAGAGCCAGAGATCAACCCCCGCAAGCACAATTAGGTGAGCAATTAGGTGAGTACACACACACACACACACACACACACACACACACACACACACACACACACACACACACACACACACATAGATCCAGCGGTATGCCACCAGGCTCGTCCTGGAACTGAGAGGAATGAGCTACAAGGAAAAGCTTAAGGAGCTGAACCTCACGTCCCTGGATAACAGAAGAGTAAGGGGAGAAATGATAACCATATACAAAATTCTCAGGGGAATTGACATGTTGGACAAAGACAAACTCTTCAGCACGGGTGGGACACGAACAAGGGGACACAGGTGGAAACTTAGTACCCAGATGAGCCACAGAGACGTCAGAAAGAATTTTTTTAGTGTCAGAGTAGTTAATAAATGGAATGCATTAGGCAGTGATGTGGTGGAGGCTGACTCCATGCACAGTTTTAAATGTAGATATGATAGAGCCCAGTAGGCTCAGGAATATGTACATCAGTTTTTTGGCAGTTGAGAGGCGGGTCCAAAGAGAGAAAGCTCAACCCCCACAAGCACAACTAGGTGAATATCCACACACACACACACAACCCAGAGTCCTAGAGCCCAGCAAGCTCAGGATTCTGTATCTCAGTTGATTGACGGTTGAGAGGCGGGACCAACAGGACCTACACAACAGGAAGCAGAGAGTTACTGTGAGGGATGAGGCCTCAGACTGGCGTGATGTCACCCGCGGAGGCACACAGGGTTCTGTACTCGGACCTATTTTGTTTCTGATGATAAATGATCTCCATCTATCGTAAATGAAACGTTAATAATCTTCCAAAGGGTATAGATTCATTCCTCTCAATGTTTACTGATGACGCCAAAATTATGAGAAGGATTAAGACAAAGGAGGACAGCAAGAAGGCTACAGGATATCCTGGACAGATTGAAGGAATTGTCCAACAAATGGCTACTAGAGATTATCTCGAGCAAGTGCAAAGTGATAGGCGCACGGAGCAGGAGACCAAACACAAGGTACCAGCTGGGAGAGAAATTCGTTCAGGAGTCAGAAAGAGAGAAAGAGCTAATAGTTGATATCATTCGAGACCTGTCCCCTGAATCTCACATCAAGAGGATAACATCAGCGGCGAATGCAAGGCTGGCGAACATAAGAACTGCCTTCGTAAACTTGTGTAAGGAAACATTCAGTACCTTGTATACCTCATATGTCAGACCAATACTGGAATATGCGGCTCCAGCCTGGTGTCCACATCTTTTTTTTTTTTTTTTTTTTGAGATATATACAAGAGTTGTTACATTCTTGTACAGCCACTAGTACGCGTAGCGTTTCGGGCAGGTCCTTAATCCTATGGTCCCTGGAATACGATCCCCTGCCGCGAAGAATCGTTTTTTCATCCAAGTACACATTTTACAGTTGCGTTAAACAGAGGCTACAGTTAAGGAATTGCGCCCAGTAAATCCTCCCCGGCCAGGATACGAACCCATGACATAGCGCTCGCGGAACGCCAGGCGAGTGTCTTACCACTACACCACGGAGACTGATGGAGACTGATCTAGTCAAACTCAAAAGGAAGCTAGAAAAGGTTCAGTGGTATGCACCAGGCTAGTTCCCGAGCTGACAGGTATGAGCTACGAGAAAAGATAAACGGAACTAAACAACACGTCACTGGAAGACTGTAGAGTATAGGAGACATAATCACTACCTATAAAATTCTAAGGGGAATTGACTGGGCAGCTAAAGATAAACTATTTAGTACGGGTGGGACGTGAACAAGAAAACA
>NC_091168.1:38500195-38687695 GCF_040958095.1 Procambarus clarkii | reverse complement strand
AACATTTGTAGTAATGCTAAAAAAAAAACTGTGAAGTAATGTCTGCACTGAAGGAGGTAGCCATGAAAGCAGCCACCTCACAGGAAGTGGCACGCTCCACTTGCCAGCTGCTGGAAAGGAAAAGTTCAGGTGTTGCTGTGGATATTAAAGAACAGGAAGGCTCCAATAGGACAGAGTGGAATGATAAGGACAAAGTGGCAGTAAATGAAATACTGAAGGCACTAGACATAGAAGGGGCTGAGCATAGCATTGAGAAGGTTTTCAGGCTAGGCTGGTACAACAAAGACCGAGACCGTGTGATAGAGATAGTGTTTGCAAATGAGAACACAAAGGAGAAGATTCTATCAAGGAAGTGCTACCTGCAAAAGGTGGGAGAATTCAAAAATGTATTCCTCCAGAGAGACATGCCGAGGGAGGAGATAGCCATGGTGGCAGAAGCAAGGAAGAGGCGCAGGGCAAGAGGGGAAAACCAGAAAGTCACAGCTCCCAACACAACATCCCCAGAGGCGAGGGGGGAACCCACAACCAGCTGCCAGTAACACCAGCGGGGAGGACAACCCCGCCACCCTTCTCTGCATAGAAAACCCCCCTACCCCACACCCTCCCTGCCCCCACTCAAATGTTCAGCCAAATCTCCCTCCCTCCACACCCAATCCCCACCCTTCTACCCCTCCCTCTACACCCAATTCCTACCCTTCTACCCCCTCCTCTCCTCCCGCCAAGTCCTCCCTCCCCCCCCTTTCCTTTTTGCCCTCCCTTCCCTTTCACCCCATACCCTCCCTGTCCCTCCCCCTTCACTGGATCCTCCGCCCCTCATCCCAGTATCCTCTGAGACCCTGTTATCCACCTCACAGATCTTCACACCCATGGAACAGCCTCCCCCACCAGTAGAACACTCACCAAGGAGGCGATTTGAGAAGGGACAGAAGAAAGTGAGCCTGAAGGCAATGTACAATAACATAGATGGAATTACAAATAAAGCAAATGAGCTTGGAGAATGGGTACAAGAGGAAACCCCAGATATAATAGCCCTCACAGAAACAAAGCTAACGAAAACGATAACAAACGCAGTGTTCCCACAGGACTATTATGTTATGAGGAAAGAGGTGGAAGGATGAGGTGGTGGTGGTGTAGCTCTGCTGGTAAGAAATGGCTGGGATTTTGAGGAGATGGTTATTCAGGGCTGTGAAGGTTTCAGTGACGAGAAAGGTTTCAGTGACGAGAAAGGTTTCAGTGACGAGAAAGGTTTCAGTGACGAGAAAGGTTTCAGAGAAAGAAAACGATTTGGGGGTTGATATCACGTCAGACCTGTCTCCTGCAGCCCATATCAAGAAAATAACATCAGCCCCATATGCAAGGCTGGCCAACATAAGAACGGCATTCAGAAACTTGTGTAAGGAATCATTCAGAACTTTGTATACCACATTTGTTAGGCCAATCCTGGAGTAAGCAGCCCCAGCATGGAGTCCATATCTAGTCAAGGATAAGACCAAACTGGAAAAGATTCAAAGGTTTGCCATCAGACTGGTACCCGAGCTGAGAAGTATGAGCTACGAGGAGAGACTACGGGAATTAAACCTTACTTCGCTGGAAGACAGATGAGTTAGGGGGGACATGATCACCACATTCAAGATACTCAAGGGAATTGATAGGGTAGATAAAGGTAGTCTATTTAACACAAAGGGCATACGCACTAGGGGACGCAGGAGGAAACTGAGTGCCCAAATATACCACAGAGATTTTAGAAAGAACTTTTTTAGTGTCAGAGTGGTTGACAAATGGAATACATTAGGGAGTGATGTGGTGGAGGCTGACTCCATACACAGTTTCAAGTGTAGATATGATAGACCCCAATAGGCTCAGGAACCTGTACACCAGTTGATTGACGGTTGAGAGGCGGGACCAAAGAGCTAAAGCTTAACCCCTGCAAGCACCACTAGGTGAGTACAACAAGGTGAGTACACACACACACACACACACACACACACACACACACACACACACACACACACACACACACACACACACACACACACACACACACACACACACACATTCTCTCTCTGTCTCTCTCTCTCTCTCTCTCTCTCTCTCTCTCTCTCTCTCTCTCTCTCTCTCTCTCTCATAGGGAAAAAACATGGCAGAGAGGACAACTCGGGGGAAACAAATGCAGGAGGACAAACATGAGAGGAACAATCTCAGAGGAAGGGGAGGGACAGGAAGCCTGGATGAAGGATATAATCGAACAAATGTGGAAAGAATTCAGTGAAGGAATGAGGGTAATGTGGGAGACAGTAACCAGCCAGCAGGATGAACTGAAGGCAGCAAAGGAGGAAATTATAAGCTTGAGAGAGAATCCTTCTCAAAACCAGACGCAAACCACCCCTCAGGGATGCGGTAATGTTCTTGAAGAGGGGACTTCTATGACACAACCCTCATTTGCAGAATTGTTTAAAAAGAGCACTGAAGCTAGGTATGCAGTAAGGGAAGTTGCCATGGAAGTGGCCTCTTCTCAGGAAGCAGCTAGATATACTAGCTGGTTGATAGAGACAAAAAGAGCAGTACTAGTAGAAGGCATTAAGGAGTAAACAGGGACCAGCCCAGCAGAGAGGAGAGACAAGGACAAAAAACGCGGTTACTGAGATCCTAAAAGAGGTAAGGATGTAGAGGGCTGACCAGAATATTGAAAAGGTTTTCAGACTTGGAAAGCACAACAGAGAGCGATTGATAAAGGTGATATTCATGAACGAGAACACAAAAGAGGACCTGCTAGCAAAGAAGAGTGGACTAGCAACTGTACAGAAGTTCAGAAAAGTATTCCCACAGAGGGATATGACAAGGGAAGAGGGAATAAGGGGCAGCAGATGTGAGGAACTAACGCAGGAGGAAAGAAAGGAATCAGGGAACTACAACCCCAAACCCTGCAATCCCAGAGGGGAGACGGGAACCCTCCACAAGACGTTCAACAGCCACAGGGAGAGGAACACCACCCCCACTTTCCACCCCACCAACATCCTACCTTCCCCAACCCCTGCCAGCCCCCATTAAGTGCCCACCTAGGGCATTCTTCGCCAACTCACCCCCCTCCCAAGGACGTCCATTCTACCCCAACCCCCAAGCCCTCCCTTCTCCCCCATGTCCTTCCATCTCCCCCACCCCCAAGCCCTCCGTTCTCCCCCACCCCCTAAGCCCTACATTCTCCCCCACCCCCCTTTAAGCCCTCCATTCTCCCCCACCCCTCTAAGTCTTCCCTTCTTCCTCACCCCACCCCTCAGATCTCCCTTCCACCCCAACCCCCCCAATTCCTCCCTCCTCTTCTGCTTCCCAAGACCCCCTCCCCCTTCCCTTCATCCCCTAAAGCCCTCCTTCCCCTCATACCCTCCCCCCCCCCCACAGCCTCCCTGTCTCACCCCCCTCGAATCCCTCCTTTCAATCCCCCCCCAGCTTCTCCCTCTCACCCTCCCCCATGCTCTCTCTTCTCCCCACCCACACAAACCCCTCTCTGCTCCACCACCCTCCCCATACCAGATCCTCCAAGCCCCCCGCACACCCCAGTTTCCCTGTTTCCTTGCTTCAGGAGAGTCAACAGAACCTGAGGAAGGACAGAAGAGTGTTAGTTTCAGGGTGATGCACTCGAACATAGATGGGATTACACGCAAGGCAAGTGAACTAAGGGAAAGAGCACCAGAAGTGAACCCAGATATAATCGGATTCACAGAAACAAAACTCTCAGGAATCATAACAAATGCAATGTTATAAGGAAAAGGTTATAAGGAAAAAGAGGGAAGGTAGGGGAGGTGCGGAATGCCCCAACTAATGAGAAAGAAATGGAGTTTCAAGGAGTGGCTATCTTGGCCTGTGAGGGATTCCGAGACTACATTACAGGCACCATGACAATGAGAGGTGGGAGGACCAAGAATAGTAGTAGCAGTGATATATAACTCTCCACCCAATGACAGAAGACCAAGGCAAGAGTATGACAACAACAACATGGCAATTAGCAATATAATTGAGAGGGCAGCCTCTGCTGCCTGTAGAAACAGATTCCACCTGCTCATCATGGGGGACTTCAATCATGGAAGGATAGACTGAGAGAACAAGGAACCACATGGAGGTGAGGATACATGGAGAGCTAAACTATTGGAGGTGGCGACAAGAAAATTCTTAAGCCATCATGTCAGGGAACCCACAAGCACGAGAGGAAACTATGAACCAGCGAGACTCGACCAAGTCTTCACTATGAACGACTCTGACATAAGGGATATCGGTTTCGAGGCCCCGGTTGGAATGACCGACCACAGTGTACTGGCGTTTGAATATCTGGTTGAAGAAGGGTTATTGAACTCGAGGAAGGGTACTTAAAACAAAAGTAAAGTAAACAATACAAAGTAAACAATAAAAAGTAAACGTAAACAGTAAAAGAACAGGTAATGAAATTGAGGATAGGGGCACACAGATTCACTACAAACGACAAGGAAGTGTGCAAGGAACTGAATAAGAAATTCCAGGAGGTCTTCACATTAGAGCAAGGGGAAGTTCCAGAGATAAGAGAGGGAATATTTAACCAGGAACCACTAGAAGAGTTTGAGATTACCAGTGGGGAAGTAAGGAAGATCTTGATAGAGCTGGATGTGACAAAGGCTTTTGGCCCGAATGGAATCTCCCCTTGAATACTAAAGAAAGGAGCAGAATCACAGTGCCTGCCACTCTCCATAGTGTACAACAAGTCACTGGTAACAGGGGAATTGCCAAAAATTTGGAAGACTGCTAATGTATCCCGAGATTCAAGAAGGGGGAAAGACAGCAAGCATTGAACTACAGGCCAGTGTCTCTAACTTGCATACCATGCAAGCTGATGGAGAAGATTGTGCGAAAAAATCTAGTGGAACATCTGGAGAGGAAGAACTTTGTAACACAGCATCAACAAATGTTCAGGGATGACAAGTCGTGCCTCACAGGGTTAAATGAATTCTCTGGCCAGCCAACAAAAATCAGGCAAGAAAGAGTAGGGTGGGCAGACTGCATATTTTTGGATCGCCAGAAAGCTTTTAACACAGTACCACACAAGAGATTAGAGAAGAAGCTGGAGATGCAGGCAGGAGTGAAAGGGAAGATACTCCATTGGATAAAGGAGTACCTAAGCAACAGAAGACAGAGAGTCACTGTAAGGGGTGAGGCCTCAAACTGGCGAGACGTCACCAGTGGAGTCCCGCAGGGTTCAGTCCTTGAACCTATACTGTTTCTGATATATGTAAATGATCTCCCAAAGGATATAGAATCGTTTCTCTCATTATTTGCTGATGATGCAAAAATTATGAGAAGGATTAAAACAGAGGATGATTGTAGGAGACTACAAGATGACCTAGACAGACTAAATTAATGGTCCAACAAATGGCTACTAAAGTTCAAGCTGAGTAAATGCAAGGTCATGAAACTAGGCGGTGGAAACAGGAGGCCAGACACAGGATACCGAATGGGGAATGAAGTACTTCATGAAACGGGCAGAGAGAAAGATCTAAGAGTTGATATCACACCAAACCTGTCTCTTGAAGCCCACATAAAGAGAATTACATCTGCGGCATATGCGAGGCTAGCTAACATCAGAACAGCCTTCAAGAACCTGTGTAAGGAATCATTCAGAACCTTGTACACACCATATGTAAGACCAATCGTGGAGTATGCGGCCCCAGCATGGAGCCCGTATCTTGTCAAGCACAAGAGCAAACTGGAAAAGGTTCAGAGGTATGCCACTGGATAAGTCCCAGAACTAAGAGGCATGCGTTACGAGGAAAGGCTGCGTGAAATGCCTCGCACGACACTGGAAAACAGAGGAGTAAGAGGAGACATGATCACTACCTACAAAATTCTCAGTGGAACTGACAGGGGTAGATAAGGATAAACTTTTTAACACGGGTGGTACGCGAACAAGGGGACACAGATGGAGACTGAGTACCCAAATGACCAACAGGGACGTTAGAAAGAACTTTATCAGTGTCAGATTAGTTAACAAGAGGAATGCATTAGGCAGTGATGTGGTGGAGGCTGACTCCATTCACAGTTTCAAATGTAGATATGATAGAGTCCAGTAGGCTCAGGAATCTGTACATCAGTTGATTGACAACTGAGAGGCGGGACCAAAGAGTAGAGTTCAACTCCCGCAAGAACTAGGTGAATACAACTAGGGGAATACACACACACACACACACACACACACACACACACACACACACACACACACACACACACACACACACACACACACACACACACACACACACACACACACACACACACACACACACACAACTTATACATTAAGTTGAAAGGAATTACAGAACTGCATTAAAGGAGATCTAGGAGTGGTAATAGAGAGTGGGCGGTCGCCAGAGGAACACATAAAGAACATTGTGAGAGGAGCGTATGCGTCGCTTTCCAACTTGCTTTTAACTATATGGATGGGGAAGTACTGTTCATGACTTTTGTGGGACCAAACACTAGAATGTGCAGCAGTTGTATGGTGCCCAAATCTCAAGAAGAACATAAATAAACTTGAAAAGGTACAGCTGCATGCTACAAAATGGCTTCCGGAACAGAAAAAAACAAGAGTTACTAGGAAAGGGTAGAAGCATTAAACATGCTAAAATAGAAGAAAAGGAGGCGATTTGATCACCACTTACAAAATACTAACTGGAATCGACCAAATTGACAAAAGAGGAATTTCTGAAACCAGCAACTTCAAGACAAGAGAATACACATTCAAGCTGAAGAAATAAAGGTGCGAAAAAAATATTAAAAATTTTCTTTTGCAAACAGAGTGGTAGAGGGTAGGAACAAATTAAATGAGAAGGTTGTGGAGGCCAAAATCATCAATAGTTTCAACGCTTTATATGGCAAAGAGTTTATGGAAGACTGGACACCACGTGTATAGCTCTCATCCTCTAACTACACTTAGGTAATTATATTCAGATAATTACAGTGAGCTAATTACACACGCTCGTACACCTCCCGGCCGACGGCAGTAACAAATAGGCAGTTTCTTTCGCTGGAAAGCTCCTGTTCACCTTGCTCCTGTGCACCTTCCAGCTCTCGCTGGAAAGCTCCTGTTGCAAACACACACACACACACACACACACACAAACACACACACACTTACACATCAATAGTTTCTGGAGGACATCAAGAGTGAGATGCAAGAAATGATGCAGGAAATGAAGAACGAAATAAGCAACCTTAAAAAAGAGCTGACAGCAGCAAAGGAGGAGATTAGAGCCCTCAAAGAGAATGGTATCGAGGCTGAGACTCAGAAAATCATCCAAGGAGAAGGTGGTAATAGGTTTTTGGATGAGAATGCCACAATAAAAGCAACATTTGCTGAAATGATAAAAAAAATAACTCTGAAGTAATGACTGCAGTGATGGAGGTGGCCATGAAAGCAGCCACCTCACAGGAGGCAGCACGCTCCACTAGCCAACTGCTGGAAAGGAACAGATCAGTGGTTGCTGTGGGTATTAAAGAGCAGGAAGGCTCCAATTGGACAGAGTGGAATGACAAGGACAAAGCAGCAGTGAACGAAGTATTGAAGGCACTTGATATGGAAGGGGCTGAGCATAGCATTGAGAAGGTTTTCAGGCTAGGTTGGTACAACAAAGACCGAGACCGAGTGATAAAGATAGTGTTTGCAAACGAGAGCACAAAGGAGAAGATTCTATCAAGGAAGAGCTCCCTGAAAAACGTGGGAAAATTAAAAAATGCATTCCTCCAGGGAGACATGACGAGGGAGGAGATAGCCATGGTGGCAGAAGCAAGGAAGAGGCGCAGGGCAAGAGGGGAAAACCAGGAAATCACAGTTCCCATCACAACACCCCACAGAGGCGAGGGGGGAACCCACAACCAGCTACCCAGTAACACCAGAGGGAGGACAACCCCGCCACCCTCCTCTGCATAGAAAACACCCCTACCCCAAACCCTCCCTGCCCCCACTCAAATGTTCAGCCAAATCTCCCTCCCCCCACACCCAATTCCCACCTTTCTACCCCTCCCCTCCTCCTGCCGAGTCCTCCCTCCCCCCCATTCTTTCCTGTCTTCCCTCCCCTTTCACCCCATACCCTCCCTGTCTCTCCCCCTTCACTGGATCCTCTGCCCTTCATCCCAGTATCCTCTGAGACCCTGTTATCCATCTCACAGGTCCTCACACCCATTGAACAGCTTCCCCCACCAGTAGAACACCCACCAAGGAGGCGATTTGAGAAGGGACAGAAGAAAGTGAGCCTCAAAGCAATGTACACTAACATAGATGGAATTACAAATAAAGCAAATGAGCTTGGAGAACGGGTACTAGAGGAAAACCCAGACATAATAGACCTCACAGAAACAAAGCTAACAAAAACGATAACAAACGCAGTGTTCCCACGGGACTATTATGTTATGAGGAAAGAGAGGGATGGAAGAGGCGGTGGTGATGTAGCTCTGCTGGTAAGAAAAGGCTGGGATTTTGAGGAGATGGTTATTCAGGGCTGTGAAGGTTTCAGTGACTACATAGCAGGTACCATAACAACTGGAGGGCAAAAAAATTATAGTCGTAGTCATATATAACCCACTACCAAATGACAGAAGACCCAGACAGGAATATGATAGAAACAACATGGCCACCATGAACATAATAGAAAGAGCAGCTTCTGTTGCTAGCAGGAATGGATCTGAACAACTAATTATGGGAGACTTCAACCATGGGAAGATAGATTG
The DNA here is from genome assembly GCF_040958095.1 of Procambarus clarkii. NCBI lineage: Eukaryota > Metazoa > Arthropoda > Malacostraca > Decapoda > Cambaridae > Procambarus > Procambarus clarkii. The sequence continues at coordinate 38,678,953 of NC_091168.1, read as the reverse complement.
GAAGAACAGAGACCCGCATGGAGGACCAGAAACATGGAGAGCTAAGCTGCTGGACGTGGCAACAAGAAACTTTCTAAGCCAGCACATCAAAGAACCAACAAGAATGAGAGGAGAAGATGAACCAGCAATACTTGATTTGATATTTACCCTAAATGAGTGGGATAAAAGGGAAGTTAAGATGGAAGCGCCCTTGGGAATGAGTGACCACAGTGTATTGAACTTTGAGTACCTGGTAGAGCTAGGAATTATCTCCCCGCGAAAAAGAACTAGGAATCAAAAGGCTGGCATACCGAAAGGGGAATTATGAAGAGATGAGGAGTTTCCTAAGGGAAATACCTTGGGACACAGACCTCAGAGATAAGTCTGTACAGGGTATGATGAACTATGTTACCTAAAAGTGTCAGGAGGCGATAAACAGGTTTATCCCGGCCCGACAGGAAAAAAAACGAGAAACAAAAGAAGAATCCATGGTTTAATAGGGAATGTATGAAAGCAAAGGAGCTGAACAAAAGGGCATGGAGGAACTTCCGTAATAACAGAACACAAGAGAGTAGAGAGAGATACCATAGAACCAGGAACGAGTATGTTAGTGTGAGAAGAGCAGCTGAGAAAAGTTATGAAAATGTTATAGCTAATAAAGCCAAGACCGAACCGAAGCTACTACACAGTCACATCAGGAGGAAAACAACAGTGAAGGAACAGGTGATGAAACTTAGAATGGGTGAGGACAGGTACACAGAGAATGACAAAGAGGTGTGCGAAGAACTCAACAAAAGGTTCCAGGAGGTCTTTACAATAGAACAAGGAGAGGTCACGGCGCTAGGGGAGGTGGCAGATAACAAGGCGACCTCGGAAGGGTTCGAAATTACGAAAGATGAGGTCAAGAGGCCCCTATTGCAACTGGACGAGAGAAAGACTGTTGGGCCGGACGGAATCTCACCATGGGTATTGAAAGAGTGTGCAGGAGCACTTTGTTTGCCACTCTCCATAGTGTATAGTAGGTCACTGGAAACGGGAGACCTACCAGAAATATGGAAGACGGCTAATGTAGTCCCAATATACAAAAAGGGCGACAGACAAGAGGCACTGAACTACAGGCTAGTGTCCTTAACTTGTATACCATGCAAGGTGATGGAGAAGATTGTGAGAAAAAACCTTGTAACACATCTGGAGAGAAGAGACTTCGTGACAACTATCAACATAAGTTCAGGGAGGGTAAATCTTGCCTGATTGGCTTAATAGAATTCTACGAACAGGTGACAAAGATTAAGCAAGAAAGGGAAGGATGGGCGGACTGCATTTTTTTGGACTGTCGGAAAGCCTTTGACATAGTACCCCATAAAAGGCTGATGCATAAGCTAAAGAAAGACGCAGGAGTAACTGGTAGGGCGCTCCAGTGAATAAGAGAGTACCTAAGCAATTGGAAGCAGAGAGTTACAGAGAGGGGTGAGACCTCAGACTGGCGTGAAGTCACCAGTGGAGTCCCACAGGGCTCGGTACTCGGACCTATCCTGTTTCTGAGATACGTAAATGATCTCCTAGAGGGTATAGACTCATTCCTCTCAATGTTTGCTGACGACTCCAAAATTATGAGAAGGATTAAGACAGAGAACAGCTTGAGGCTTCAAGAAGACCTGGACAAGCTGCAGGAATGGTCGAACAAATGGTTGTTAGAGTTTAACCCAATCAAATGTAATGTAATGAAGATAGGGGTAGGAAGCAGGAGACCAGATACAAAGTATCATTTGGGAGATGAAATACTTCAGGAGTCAGAGAGAGAGAAAGACCTGGGGGTTGATATCACGCCAGACCTGTCCCCTGACGCTCATATCAAGAGGATAACATCAGCGGCATATGCCAGGTTGGTTAACATAAGAACGGTATTTAGAAACTTGTGTAAGGAATCTTTCAGAACATTATATTCCACATATGTCAGACCAATCCTGGAGTATGCGGCTCCAGCATGGAGTCCAAATCTAGTCAAGCGTAAGACTAAACTGGAAAAGGTTCAAAGGTTTGCCACCAGACTAGTACCCGAGCTGAGAGGTATGAGCTACGAGGAGAGACTACGGGAATTAAACCTCACTTCGCTGGAAGACAAAAGAGTTAAGGGGACATGATCACCACATTCAAGATTCTCAAGGGAATCGACGGGATAGATAAAGACAGGTTATTTAATAGAAGGGGCACACGTACTAGGGGACAGGTGGAAACTGAGTGCTCAAATGAGCCACAGAGATGTTAGAAAGAACTTTTTTAGTGTCAGAGTGGTTGACAAATGGAATGCATTAGGAAGTGATGTGGTGGAGGCTGACTCCATACACAGTTTCAAGTGTAGATATGATAGAGCCCAATAGGCTCAGGAACCTGTACACCAGTTGATTGACGATTGAGAGGCGGGACCAAAGAGCCAGAGCTCAACCCCCGCAAGAACAATTAGGTTAGTACATACACACACACACACACACACACACACACACACACACACACACACACACACACACACACACACACACACACACACACACACACACACACAAACAAACACATACATACACACACGGGGCAATAGGTCTGGGTAAGGAGAGTAAACTTTAGGAAAGTGTATTCCAGGAAGATAAGAGAATATCTGGGAGAAGTGCAGAGGGGAGAGGAACTAATAGGAAAAACTGTCCAAGATATGATGGACCTAGTCATGTGGAAATGCAAGGAGGTCAAAAAGAGTTTTATAACAACAGAAAAAGAAAAATGCAGGAGGGAATATAATAGGCCATGGTTTTATAGACATATCAGGAAGCAAAAATGTGAAGGAGGGAGTGGAGAAATTAAAGAGGACAAATGACAGAGGATAATAAGAGTAGATGCAACAGAGATAGGAATAAATACATTAATATAAGAAAGTATCGGAAAGGAATTATGAAAAGGATGTTGCAATGAAAGCGAAAAATCGAAGTAAATTACTACACAGCCATATAAGAAGAAATATGTCGATGAACAACCAAGTGACAAGACTAAGGAAAACAGAAGGGGAAAATGTATACAGAAAGTGACAAGTGAAAACAGTAAAATATATACAGAAAGTGACAAGGAAATCTGCGAGGCACTGAATGCCAGTTTCCATGGAGTGTTCACACCCGACCCTGAGCCGCCCCCGGTGTTAGTAGAGATTACCCTAGACGAAACACTCTCAGATATAGAGGTGACAGCAGAGGAGGTAATGAAACCGTTGACAACTGTTTTATTGCCAGTTCTATTCCCAATACATGTGAACGAAATGTGTACTTGAGACGAGTCCTCCGTGTCGATGTTCGCGGAAGACTCGAAATTATTGAGACGAGTTGTAACTGATGAAGATTGTAGGATCCTCCAAGAAGACTTGTGGGGAGACGTGGGGAGCGAAGTTATTAGACATTATAGACAGGAATTTCCAAACACAAAAGGTGAAGTAAGACACAAGGGAAAGAGGACGGGATATACCGAGCCTATTAGACCTGATTTTCGGCCAGAATGTGGAAGACATCGATAATTTGGAACATGAAATACCACTATGAGCCAGTGAACATTGTGTCCTAATCTTTGACTACATGATGGAACTCAAAAATTGTGACCAAAGGACAAGAGATCTGGGAAAGAAGAGTAGATTACAGCAAAGGGGATTACAGAAGGATAAGGGACTACCTGTTGACAACCCTGGATGCAATTAAAGCGGTTGGACCATACAAAGTATCACCGTGGATACTAAAAGAGGCAGCACATGCCCTCAGCGTGCCTATGGCAAGGAGCTTTAATTAGTCACTTTTGTCGGGAGAATTGCCCAGTTGCTGGAAGAAGGCAAATGTCATACCGATTTTCAAGAAAGGCGATAGGGAGGAGGCACTTAACTACAGACCTGTATCACTGACAAGCATCCCCTGCAAAATACTTAAAAGAATAATTAGGCTAAGACTTGTTGAGCACCTGGAGAGCATTGGGTGTGTAAACAAGCACAAACATGGGTTGTGGACAGGGAAATCATGCCTAACAAACCTTTTAGCATTCTATGATAAAATAACAAGGATTAGGCAGGACAGAGAAGGTTGGGCAGACTGCATATTTTTAGATTGCCAAAAGGATTTTGATACAATACCACACATGAAACTGCTATTCAAACTTGAGAGGCAGACTCAGGTAAGCGGAAAGGCCCTAGCATGGGTAAATAATTACCAAGTAATTAACTACTGATAAACAACTAATTAACGTAGCATGGGTAAGGAACTACCTACCTATGGAGCCAGAGAGTAATGGTAAGGGGCGAGAAGTCGGACAGGCAACAGTAACGAGTGGAGTACCTCAAGGATCGGTTCTGGGACCAATTCTTTTCTAATTTACGTAAATGATATGTTTGCAGGAGTGGAATCCTACATGTCAATGTTCACGGATGATGCAAAATTAATGAGAAGAGTTGTAACAGATGAGGATTTTAGGATCCTCATGGAGGACCTGGACAGATTGCAGAGATGGTCAGATAAATGGCTACTGGAGTTCAACACGAGTTAATGAAAAGTTATAGAAATGGGATCAGGTGATAGGAGACCAAAGGGACAGTACACAATGAAGGGGAACTGCCTACCTGTGACGATTCGAGAAAGAGACCTGGGAGTGGACGTAACACCTAATCTATCTCCTGAGGCACATATAAATAAGATAAGAACAGCAGCGTACTCTACACTGGCGAAAATTAGAACTTCATTCAGAAACCTAAGTAGGAGGCTTTTAGGGTGCTTTACACTGCTTATGTGAGGCCAGTCAGAGTGTGCCGTGCAATCATGGAATCCCCACCTGAAGAAACACATAAGGAAAGTGGAAAAGGCTCAGAAGTTTGCGACGAGGATTGTCCCAGTGTTACGAGCGATGGGATATGAAGAGAGTCTGAAGAAATTAAACCTTACGACACTAGAAAAAAAGGGAAAGGAGGGATGTGATAGGAACGTATAAAATACTCTGGGTAATTGACAAAGTGGAATTAGATGAAATGCTCATACGTAATAGTAACAGAACAAGGGGACATGGAGGGAAGGCAGAAACTCGGATGAGTCACAGAGATGTTATGAAGTTTTCTTTTAGCGTGAGAGTAGTGGGAAAATGGAATGCACTTAAGGAACAGGTTGTGGAAGCAAACTCTATTCATAATTTTAAAACTAGATATGATAGGGAAATGGGACAGGAGTCATTGATGTACAACCGATGGCTAGAAAGGCGGGATCCAAGAGTCAATGCTCGATCCCGCAAGCACAAATAGGTGCGTGTAAATAGATGAGTACACACACTAAACATCGTTGAAGGTCTTATACCAATGGGTGAAAATCGACCTAGAAACACATAGAGATAAGCACGTAAACTCCCCCCTCGCCCACATTCCTTCCCGAGCACCCTCTCTGCACTATCTATACCCAAAACATTCCGCTACACTACACAAACACGTAGCTTCCTCCAGCAATACCGTGAAGGGAAGACAACTATCAGAGGAAAGGGCCAAGCCATTACGGCTATACTTGACTGGGAAGGGGTCTGGATAACAATTTTGGATGGGACGGGGGGGGGGGGGGGAGGAATATGGCCCAACCACTTGGACGGTCGGGGATTGAACGCTGACCTTCATGAAGCGAGACCGTTGCTCTACCGTCCAGCCCAAGTGGTTGGGTTAGCAATACCGTGAGACGTACACAAACTCTAAACACAACTAAAGCAGCACACAATTATCCATTTAGGAACCCCCACCTGCACCACCACTAGCCAATGGCAACTCAGAACTTGTATTTACAACAAACTCAACCAATTATTGCTCGGGACTATTACTAGTACCCATCCCGGCCCATCATTACTCGATATCTTATTCTTATAACAAAATCAACCCAGGATTACTCAGAACCCATATTTACAACAAACCAATCCCACGATTAATCATAATCCCAACTAACAGCAAACAAGGCATTAAGGTCCTTGATCAATGCTCAAACTTTAAGTCAAACATCTGGACAGTGTTTACCAATATCCAATATTTTACGGAGCACGCAAAGCTTTTAAATAGTGGCTGCTGCGTGGCGGCTTCCTCACGCGGTGAGTCCTTATTCAGGTGTGTCAATTTACTTCTCGTGTCTGGAGGATCAAGCTCTTGGACCCCGCCTTTCTAACCATCGGTTGTCTTAATGTTACGACTCTTCTTTTCGATCTTTTTTTCCTCTGTCATATTTACAATATATGTTTCTCTCTCACCCACACATCCCCAGGAAGCTGCCCGTAGCACGTAGACGGTTGAGTGGACAGAGTTCGGGATTCGTTGTCCTCAGGTTCAGGGTTCGATGCCCAGCGGAGGCGGAAACAAATGGGCAGAGTTTATTTCACCCTGATGCCTCTGTTCACCTAGTAGTAAATTGATACCTGGGAGTTAGACAGCTGCTACGGGCTGCTTAGTGGGGATGTGTAACAAAAACGAGGCCTGGTCGAGGACCGGGCAGCGGGGACGCTATGGCCCGAAATCTTCTCAAGAAAATCTTAAGATATCTCGAGATAGCAGCTGTTTAACTAACCCGTCTTCAGTCCAAGTCATTTCCATCCAGCAGTCGACCCCAAAGACGCATTCGTGCAATTTTACATGCTGTTCATTCATAATAGGAATATTCTCATATTTAAATTAATAATGTTATATACTACCATACTGAGCATATTTAGGAAATTGTTAGGTTAGGGTAGGTGTTAAAGTTCTGTTGGCAGTTATTTGTATTTGTAGTACGTGCTCAGGTAATGGGTGGTGCCAGTGGGCTCAGGTAATGGGTGGTGCCAGTGGGCTCAGGTAATGGGTGGTGCCAGTGAGCTCAGGTAATGGGTGGTGCCAGTGGGCTCAGGTAATGGGTGGTGCCAGTGGGCTCAGGTAATGGGTGGTGCCAGTGAGCTCAGGTAATAGGTGGTGCCAGTGGGCTCAGGTAATAGGTGGTGCTAGTGGGCTCAGGTAGTGGGTGGTGCCAGTGGGCTCAGGTAATTGGTGGTGCTAGTGGACTCAGGTAATGGGTGGTGCCAGTGGGCTCAGGTAATAGGTGGTGCCAGTGGGCTCAGGTAATAGGTGGTGCTAGTGGGCTCAGGTAATGGGTGGTGCCAGTGGGCTCAGGTAATAGGTGGTGCTAGTGGGCTCAGGTAATGGGTGGTGCTAGTGGGCTCAGGTAATGGGAGGTGCCAGTGGGCTCAGGTAGCAGGTGGCGCCAGTGGGCTCAGGTAGTGGGTGGTGCCAGTGGGCTCAGGTACTGGGTGGTGCCAGTGGGCTCAGGTAGTGGGTGGCGCCAGTGGGCTCTGGTAGTGGGTGATGCCAGTGGGCTCAGGTAGTGGGTGGTGCCAGTGGGCTCAGGTACTGGGTGGTGCCAGTGGGCTCAGGTAGTGGGTGGCGCCAGTGGGCTCTGGTAGTGGGTGGTGCCAGTGGGCTTAGGTAGTGGGTGGCGCCAGTGGGCTCAGGTAGTGGGTAGTGCCAGTGGGCTCAGGTAGTGGGTGGCGCCAGTGATCTCAGGTACTGGGTGGCGCCAGTGGGCTCAGGTATTGGGTGGCGCCAGTGGGCTCAGGTAGCGGGTGGCGCCGGTGGGCTCAGATAGTGGGTGGCGCCGGTGGGCTCAGGTAGTGGGTAGTGCCAGTGGGCTCAGGTAGTGGGTGGCGCCAGTGGGCTCAGGTAGTGTGTGGCGCCAGTGGGCTCAGGTAGCGGGTGGCGCCAGTGGGCTCAGGTAGTGGGTGGCGCCGGTGGGCTCAGGTAGTGGGTGGCGCCAGTGGGCTCAGGAAGTGGGTGGTGCCAGTGGGCTCAGGTAGCGGGTGGCGCCAGTGGGCTCAGGTAGTGGGTGGCGCCAGTGGGCTCAGGTAGTGGGTGGCGCCGGTGGGCTCAGGTAGTGGGTGGCGCCAGTGGGCTCAGGAAGTGGGTGGTGCCAGTGGGCTCAGGTAGTGGGTGGTGCCAGTGGGCTCAGGTAGTGGGTGGCGCCAGTGGGCTCAGGAAGTGGGTGGTGCCAGTGGGCTCAGGTAGTGGGTGGTGCCAGTGGGCTCAGGTAGTGGGTGGTGCCAGTGGGCTCAGGTAGTGGGTGGTGCCAGTGGGCTCAGGTAGTGGGTGGTGCCAGTGGGCTCGGGTAATGGGTGGTGCTAGTGGGCTCAGGTAGTGGGTGGCGCCAGTGGGCTCAGGTACTGGGTGGTGCCAGTGGGCTCAGGTAGTGGGTGGCGCCAGTGGGCTCTGGTAGTGGGTGGTGCCAGTGGGCTCAGGTACTGGGTGGTGCCAGTGGGCTCAGGTAATGGGTGGTGCCAGTTGGCTCAGGTAGTGGGTGGTGCCAGTGGGCTCAGGTAGTGGGTGGTGCCACTGGGCTCAGGTAGTGGGTGGCGCCGGTGGGCTCAGGTAGTGGGTGGTGCCAGTGGGCTCAGGTAGTGGGTGGCGCCGGTGGGCTCAGGTAGTGGGTGGCGCCAGTGGGCTCAGGAAGTGGGTGGCGCCAGTGGGCTCAGGAAGTGGGTGGCGCCAGTGGGCTCAGGTAGTGGGTGGCGCCAGTGGGCTCAGGTAGTGGGTGGCGCCAGTGGGCTCAGGTAGTGGGTGGTGCCAGTGGGCTCAGGTAGTGGGTGGCGCCGGTGGGCTCAGGTAGTGGGTGGCGCCAGTGGGCTCAGGTAGTGGGTGGCGCCAGTGGGCTCAGGTAGTGGGTGGCGCCAGTGGGCTCAGGTAGTGGGTGGCGCCAGCCTGGATAAACACTTCACATAGTCTACTCTCATCTTTGTTTAGAATTAGTATTATTATCATGAAGAGTGTTATTATAATTGGTAATGCTGTTTTTAATATATAATTACTAGCAGTACCCGGGCACGCGTTGCTGTGGCTCAGCCTGAGCTACAGGAACCTTCCCTGTCCCACATTATTCCCACCATTACCCCCTCACTTGTCTCCTTGGCCTCCCCACCATTACCCCCTCACTTGTCTCCTTGGCCTCCCCACCATTACCCCCTCACTTGTCTCCTTGGCGTCCCAACCATTACCCCCTCACTTGTCTCCTTGGCCTCCCCACCATTACCCCCTCACTTGTCTCCTTGGCGTCCCAACCATTTCCCACTCCACATTTCCCTCGCCCTCCCCACCATTCCCCATTCCACCATCCCCTCTTCCATCCCACCATTACCCCCTCCCCGGTCCCCTCGTCCTTCCCCACCATTACCCCCTCCCTTGTCCCCTCGTCCTTCCCCACCATTACCCCCTCCCTTGTCCCCTCGTCCTCCCCACCATCTCTCACTTCCGTCCCCTCGTCATCCCCACCATTCCCCACTCCCTCGTCTCATGCCTTCCCAAATGGTGTGATGCTCCCATCATAAAACTGGGAACATCAAGTGATCTGATGTTCCCATCACTGAAATATAAGTAAAACAGTTAAAAAAAATAAATGAAAATATGAAAAAATAAAAATAAACTATACTCACGAAATGAATGGTCTGGTAAACAACACAGCTCAATTCCAACGCAATTCACACAAAATAATTAAATCAAAATTAAAATAAATCAAATTCTATGAAAATTCTATTTATCTATGCAATCAGAAACATTGAAATGGAATTATAACATATTCAGTATAGCATGTGTATTGCGCTTATATGCAACATATGGCGCTGTTTTTCAAGAAAAACATAGTTTTACCTGTCATAGGTGTGGCATCTATACTTATACTTACGAAATGCAAGGTATGGTATACAACACAGTTCAATTCCAACACAGTCACACAAAATAACTGAATAAAAAATTAAATAAATCAAAATCAATGAAAATAAAATTTATCAATGCAATCGGAAACATTGAAATGGAATTCGTGACATACTTAGTATAGTGTGCATGTTGCTATTATGGGCAACAGATGGCGCTGTTTTCGAAAAACACATGTTTTTTACCTGTCACAGGGGTGGCATCTATATGTTTATAGAAAAGAAAAGTTTATAGAAAAAGGTTTATAAAAAGACGCGCCTATTCGAATGCAACGATGTGTCAAAATTTCAAAGCAATCGGTGAAGAACTTTCGGAGATTAAAGGTGGTGTTTCTCTTACATCCAACAGATGGCGCTGTTCCTCAAAAATGCATGTTTTTTTCCTGTCACAGGTGAGGCATGTATATAGTAGATATATAAAAAGACACGCCTATTCAAATGCAACATTGTATCAAAATTTCAAAGCAATCGGTAAAGAGGTTCCGAACATTTCCCTCACATGGAAAACAGATGAAAAACACAATTTTTCAGAAAAAGCATGTTTTTTTTACCGTCACAGACGCGACATCTATATAGATCATATATAAATACCTGCTTGGATTCGAATGGAACGTTGTGTGAAAATTTGAAAGCAATCAGAAGAAGAACTTTTGAAGATTAGCGATTATGCACAAACGAACATTTCCATTTTTATTTATATAGATTAATTTATTTTTGGTCATTTATCTCGTTAAAGTTATCTTTTTTTTTAGTTTGCAGACAATAGCTACACTTTTTTGTACACATCTGGGGATTTTGTTTTGGTATAGAATACTGTTGTGCTCCTATCTATTCATTGGGGAGATTTTTATTTGAAGTGAGAACATTTGGGTTACAAGCCAATTGCCGAAAGAATTCCAATAACCCAAAAAAGCCAATGTGTATTTCGGATTCTTACTATCATGTCTCAGTAAAGTCACCGAAAGACTAGTACACACTCGCCTCCAATGGTACCTTGAGTATAATAATATTTTACCGCCAATTCAAGCTGGCGTTCGACCGCAATACTCTACACTTAATCAATACTCTGCCTTGAACATGAAATCCGCACCTCACTTAGAAGCAGTAAGTTTTGTATTGTTCTCTACCTAGACTTTAATGGAGCTTTTGATAGCATTCCTCATACTTGCCTCTTGGCAAAGCTTGCACGTTTAGGCGTACAGGGATGATTACGCCTATGGCTACAGTACTATCTTACGAACAGGATCTCTAAAAGTACATATTCAAGGCGAGTTTTCAAATAGTATTCCAATACAAACGGGAGTCCCACAAGGCTCCATACTAAGCCCAACCCTTTTTGCTGCATTCTTAGCAGAATTACCTAACACCCATCCTGTTCACCTCTCGGCGTACACTGGCAATTTAACATTGTATTATTCAGACAATGCCCTACCTAATAGTGTCTCAACAATGCAAACAGCACTTGACCTTGGTCAAGTGCTATTGGACTCAACAATGGCGCCTTCAAATTTGAACTACCAAAACCTGTTATCAGATTTTCACTAAAAAAAGACTTGTTCACCTACCCACCCTCACAATACACAACACTCCCATCCAACAGTTACGAGAACATAAATATTTTGGCATGCATCTAGACTCTCCCTTACTTACCTGGAAAGTACACATTCAACACCTTAAGCAGACGACACACCCACGACTCGTCATCTTAAAGCCCTCACTGGCACCACCTGGGGAGCACACCGTAAAATTTTGCTCCGTTTCTATACAACCAACATTCGCAGTCAACTAGACTATTGTTGCCAAGCATATGCGTCGGCTGCGTCTAGTAACCAACAGAGCCTAGAGGTCATTTAAAACAATGCCAAGCGTCTTATATGTGACACAATGCGTTCCACTCCTATTCTCGGCCTACACGGGGAAACGGGCCTCACAAGCCTAGCCACCAGACAAGACATAATGTGTGCCAACTATCTGTTACTCTGTACTACTCCTCACCAGACACACCCATACAGATAAACATTCCCACCAATCATTCACAATCTTTCCTCCCACGAGCTACAAATAATCTCAATATACACCTCACTTTACTCCAATACTCTTGAAACCGAACCTACTGCCCCCTCCCCTCATTCCACCTTGGCTTTATACAACTCCTAATACATCAATACAGCTGGAAGAAAACATTCCAAAGTCTGCACCAAACTCAGCCATAGCCTCAGTCTTTGTCTCAATAATGAAAAATTGCTACCCAAATACCACAACGATTTATACAGATGGATCTCGCATTATCATGAACAACGGACCCTCGGTCACTAGCGCTGAATGGATACCGGAGTACCATCTCCAGCAGCCGATGGCGGTTACCAAACCAACTATCTATTTTCATTGCTGAATTATATGCCTTATATCAAGCTCTCCAAATAATCACAACATTACCAGTTGGGATATATACAATCTGTAGTGACTCCAAGAGCGCTGTTATAAATAATTGTGTGGGGCTTCTATGGGGTACTGGTACTATTAAGGGGTAAGGGTAGTTAGAAGACAGAGTATCAAATATGGGAGAGCTAAAAGGCCCGGCCCCCAAAATAAACTATCCACAGTAGTAATAACTTGCTACTAGACCATATATGTTAGTCTAAGGGTTGATCAATGCGCTCCCACCTTGGAAGAAGAGATACTCTGTAATTCATGTACTTATTTATTAACCCCTTAACAACCCCCCATATACACTCACACCAATAACAATAATAATAATAACTTTACCACACTATCTTACGTTAAAAGCCTTGGTCCACGTAGGCAGGATACAAGGTTTACACTAATAACAAGCTAGGGTAAAGTACTACTGGATAAGCACTGAAGCTGGATGCAGCTTAGGGTAGTGAAACCACGTGGGACCCTAATACAAAACACAACACTTAGGGGTACCCAAACACTGGCAAAATACTATCCCCAGGTCTCACCAATCGTTACTACCAGAGTAGGCACACTTAACACCATATAATACTTAACTTAAGGGTACAGGAACTTAGGGTAAGGGAAATAAGTAAGAGGAGAAGGGAGGAGATTAGGGGTGCAGCCACAGAGTAGGTCTCGTCCGCACGAACACCAGCCAGAGAAGAAGCTAGCGACCAGCTGGCCTCCCTCATGTCGTGGTGCCGGAAGGAGCCTAATTGATCGTGCAGCTAAGCACATTAAAGATCTTCCCCTATGCAACGTATTGTTACTCTATGAATGATTGGAAAGTATTAGTAAGCAAAGTTGGTGCCTATGTTATTATTTAATAATCAACCCCCAGCTCAGTCTTTAAATGCTCTTTGAGAAACAATAATAGTCTTACGTCTGGCAGGGAAGATACAAACAATTGCCGTTCAAGATGCACTTAACTGTACTACTAGAAAGTTTAATAGCTCAATTTTGACCTCTGGTTTCTACTGGAGAACCCAGGGTCGTAACAAGCGCGATTCAGCAATTATGTACTCTTCAACAACGTGCAATGAGTTTGTTTACCCATGTCTTCAACTTCTTCATGAATATCGACTGAACGGTTACGACACCTCTATCCACTGGGTCCCAGCGCATTGTGGTGTTCTCCATAATGAACTTGTAGATCAACTAGTCAAAGCCTTGCACAATACGCCTCACATTACCCATCATCCAATATCTTATGTTGCACGTAAAGGAGCCTTCAAAGATACCATCACTCAAGATTTTGTAATGAAATGGAAAAAGTCATGATCACCTTTGTATTATGGGTCCATTAAAAATAAATGGGAAACTTGGAAATATGTCAGATATAAAAGCAGAGAAATTGATGTAACGATGACCAGATTAAGGCTGGAACACACCAAACTGGCAGCACACAGCTCTAAATACCGAACAGACATCAACGAACTCTGCATCCACTGTCATGTGCCTGTGAGAATCGAACACCCTCTCCTTCACTGCTTCCGACATCATAGTGCCAGAGTAAACCTCAAACAAGTATTTATTGAACTTAAAATACCTTTTAACACCATCGAGCACTTTTAGGAGTAGGTGACCTCTTGTCACAGGAAAAATATCAAATAGTCCAAGCACTGGCTAAATATCTCCAGTCGACCAACAAATTGGGCCACATTTATACCTGGCGCCACCGACAACCCAACACAGAAAACAACTGCCTCGCTGCAGCACCAAGGATCAGCTGACGCCATAAACACAACATCCCGCCCCACAGTGCGATAAGTCTTCCTCAAACACACACCTCTGTTTAGTCACCGCTCCTCTGTCTCCACCACAACCCAACAAACGCTTTCGATACCTTGTCATTCTCAACATTAACGCGTCTCCCAACATTTGTAGTGGTGCAGTCACCGGGAGGATAAATCCTTCATGCAAACTGTACATTTCCATCAAGGAGAAAAAGAAGTATTTTGGATTATATTGCTTTATCTGTACAGAAGGAACATCTATCTGATTACCATGCACTGACTTTTTTATCGTTTATTCTTGTCAGGGGGAAGTAGTGGTGAAATTTAAACGGAAGGAACTGGTCGTAGATTTTGCGAATTTTGCAGCCTACTGGAAGCCTGGCTTGCTTGTGGGGGAGTTAAGATGCACGTCATTGGCTCAGATACATTAGGCTTGCTTCTCAATATACATGCACAACCCTATCTTAATTTTCTGCAGTATCTTAAGATAAAACTATGGACAGATACCGAATTTATGTGGTGGTATTCATTTAGAGATCTGATTTGCGAGTTGCAGATTGGTTAAATAGTCCTGGCACTAAGGTGCGGTTCTCTCCATAAACAAGCTAGTTTTGGTATTCATTTGACTATAATATTTCTAGCATGATGATGCTAGTCTGTCCGTGATGGACAGACTTTCACATGAAGTGCCACACAAAATACAGCTTGTACATCAGGCTTTTCTTGTAAAGTCTTATAACAGCGGTATTTTTGGTACCTGTGAAGCAGCCATAATCTGGCGCTTTTTTGGGGCAGCGTTACTTCCCAAAGTGGCCCGCTAGATACAGCGGTTGTATGTTTCATTGATGCGATATACATTTGCTTTCATGTTCACAGTAAAACATATGTACAATTAGCGGCATTGACGCTATCCTCTGGTATAGCTTGAAGATATCATGAGAGTAGATGTGCGCCAGGAGCCGCTTACTCTCATCACCTTCAGGTACATCCCCCACAACCCCCCACAACCCCCCCCCAACCCACAACCCTCCCAACCCCCTGTGGTGTTCAGGATACAACTGATTGTTGTTGACCAATTCACACACTAGAAAATGAAGGGACGACGACGTTTCGGTCCGTCCTGGACCATTCTCAAGTCGATTCCCACAATCGACTTCAGCCACGTTATTGTGACTCATCGCCTGCACAACTGACTGTTGTTAACAACCTGGAAAGTTATTACTGTAACTTTATCATTATTTCTGTAAATTAATCAATATTCCTGCAGACGCACAATGTACGAGCAATCATATCAACACATCCGGAGACAGGATTAGAGATCTGTTAATCACTGAGCTACATGTTAAACAGATCTTTAACCCCTGTCCATGGACGACAGAAGAAAATGTATATATGCTGGTTAGCATTGTAAATGTGTGGCCACGTCTGTGGTAGAAAAAAAAAAAAATATCCTTTTGGGCGCATTAACAAATAGAAATCCTAGAGTCTTATATGATCTGACATGTCACTTATAAAAGACGAAAGTTACTAAAAAAAAATAAGAAACAGATGTGTTAACGTACATGTAAATTCTTAATTAATATGTATTCATAAATAAAGTATATTTCCCTTAAGGACGTATGATATTTTGAAACTAAACTTTCAATGTTCAGACAATTTCCAAATATAAAGTGGATTATATAACATATACGCCAGTCATATATGATGCGCCTCTAGTGGCTTCCACGTCCACTAGAGGGCCGCTAACACTGGCTTATTGCTTTGTATTCTATTTATGCGGCCTAAAGTGTCCCGCTTCGCTTACCAACTCTGGTGTTTACATGTTACCTGGAACAGCGGAAGTTATGGCACTGTGGCCATGCTGGAGGGTGGGATAATGTGGCCATGCTGGAGGGTGGCATAATGTGGCCATGCTGGAGGGTGGGATAATGTGGCCATGCTCGGAGGGTGGGCATAATGTGGCCATGACTGGAGGGTGGCATAATGTGGCCATGCTGGAGGGTGGATAATGTGGCCATGACTGGAGGGTGGGATAATGTGGCCATGCTGGAGGGTGGCATAATGTGGCCATGCTGGAGGGTGGGATAATGTGGCCATGCTGGAGGGTGGCATAATGTGGCCATGACTGGAGGGTGGCATAATGTGGCCATGCTGGAGGGTGGCATAATGTGGCCATGCTGGAGGGTGGCATAATGTGGCCATGCTGGAGGGTGGCATAATGTGGCCATGCTGGAGGGTGGCATAATGTGGCCATGCTGGAGGGTGACATAATGTGGCCATGCTGGAGGGTGGCATATTGTGGCCATCCCTGGGGGGTGGCATGTGGCCATGACTTGAGGGTGGCATAATGTGGCCATGCTGGAGGGTAGCATAATGTGGTAATGCTGGAGGGTGGCATAATGTGGTAATGCTGGAGGGTGGCATAATGTGGCTATGCTGGAGGGTGGCATAATGTGGCCATGCTGGAGGGTAGCATAATGTGGCCATGCTGGAGAGTAGCATAATGTGGCCATGTCTGGAGGCTGGCATGTGGCTAAGCCTGGAGGGTGGCCATGCCTGGAGGGTGGCCATGCCTGGAGGGTGGCATAATGTACTCACCTAGTTGTACTCACCTAGTTGTGTTTGCGGGGGTTGAGCTCTGGCTCTTTGGTCCCGCCTCTCAACCGTCAATCAACAGGTGTACAAATTCATGAGCCTATCGGGCTCTGTCATATCTACACTTGAAACTGTGTATGGAGTCAGCCTCCACCACATCACTTCCTAATGCATTCCATTTGTCAACCACTCTGACACTAAAAAAGTTCTTTCTAATATCTCTGTGGCTCATTTGGGCACTCAGTTTCCACCTGTGTCCCCTTGTGCGTGTTCCCCTTGTGTTAAATAGACTGTCTTTATCTACCCTATCAATGTGGCCATGCCTGGAGGGTGGCATAATGTGGCCATGCTGGAGGGTAGCATAATGTGGCCATGCTGGAGAGTAGCATAATGTGGCCATGCCTGGAGGCTGGCATGTGGCCAAGCCTGGAGGGTGGCCAAGCCTGGAGGGTGGCATAATGTGGCCATCCCTCGGGCACACTGACTGTATAACAGCACTGAAAGTCGTCTGGCCCTTACCCCAACACCCAACAGCTCACCATTGTGAACTTGTTGACCATTTTGGGCAGAAGTATTTCATAAAGTGACTTCATCATGCTGGGGCCACGCTAGTAACATTTGTTACTCAATATATTGTTACGGTAATCTCCTGCTTAGGCAGAAGGTCCCGCCTGTTCCCTTTACCGCCATTCACCAACATATCTGTATGCTCCATCATAAGGAATCAACATCAACGATAACAACAAAACGTGCCCAAAAGCCTCAGTGTCTAGACAAGACACCCCCCCCTCCCCCCCCCCTTAGTACTCAAGACACCTGGACACATGAAGAGGCCCAGCGCCACTCGCCAGTCGATCAGCCTAATTGCTTGTTTAATTGCCGACCGATGGTTACCCACGACATCAGCGAGATCTACGCTGGCCTGGCCTGCATATATAAGGAGGTCACCGACGTCCACTCCTCTTACGGGCTATTCATGCCCGTGCCACCTCTTGGGTGGCTTAATCTTTATCAGTCAATCAATCCAGTCCTCAGAATATACTTTGTGCTCTCGAGCAGTAACATACACTGTCGCCGTTCCAGGAGACAGTAGATGCATACAGCTTATGTATAATGTATTAACTTGCACGTCTCTTTTCTTTAACGTAATAACTCACCTGTGTTTATATTCCTTGTATATATTATGTGGTTTTCGCCAAGTGGATTAGGGGCTTTGATTTGTTTGTTATTAAAGTCATTTTTGTTATATTAAATGTCTTAAATGTTTAGTCTCTGTTTTACCAGCAGCTTTCACACACTAGAGTTCACAAGCGGTCTATTATACTTTACTTTGCTTTTTATTTACTGTAAGATTGGCACAACACCAGCCACACTAGCCACTCTCTATTGTCTATATATATATATATATATATATATATATATATATATATATATATATATATATATATATATATATATATATATATATATATATATATATATATATATATATATATATATATATATATATTTGTCCCCATTGCTTCTGAGACGCTCGGCGCCTGGGGTAAAAGTGCTACCAGTTTTTTGAAGGAACTGGGTTCTAGGCTCATTGAAACAACAAGGGACCCGAGAGCTGCAAGCTTTCTTTTCCAGCGCCTCAGTGTGGCGATACAGAGGGGAAATGCGCACTGCATCCAGGGTTCCTGCCCGCCATCTGAGGAGCTGGAGGAACTCGACAACCTATGACAACCATCTTTGTAACCCATATGTAACTCCTTTTTTGTAACAAAGTTCAAATAAAGTAAATATATATGTGTACATACAAAAGAATGGGGGTGGTAGGAGAAGATAATATTAGTGTTCAGTGAGAAACCACAAGGTCTCCTCTGAATACTTTTTATTTTCTTCTCCGAGGCTATGGGTCCCCACATTGGCACCAGAGGTGGTACCCTCACAAACTTTAAAAAAAAAAAAAAAAAAAAAAAATATATATATATATATATATATATATATATATATATATATATATATATATATATATATATATATATATATATATATATATATATATATATATTAGTATATTTTGGTAACAGTCTTTCCTGTAGACATATATTATTAAATATGACCGAAAAAGTAAGATTAATAATTCCAATAGGCTTTCTACAATCACTTCCATTTCAATACCCATTGTTTCGTGTTCTGTCTTGTGTTGATGAAATTAATACCCTATTAATGCCACCTCACCCCATCCACCTCACTCAAATGTAGATATAAACAAAATCGGAGATGCGTAAGTTCTATTCAGTTGTGTATTTGTAAACTAAAGTCTTAGAAAATGTAATAAGTTTTACGAAACGCGCTCGTGTCGCGTCAGACTAGAAATAAAAATGAATTTTGGAGAATTGATTTTTGAATTACCTCCAACAGTGAAAAGAAATGTACGAAAGATTGAGAAAATTCATGTTTGAATTATTAATCTTACTTTTTCGGTCATATTTAATAATATATATATATATATATATATATATATATATATATATATATATATATATATATATATATATATATATATATATATATATATATATATAGTGTGTGTTTGTGTCGAACCTATTAGCTACAGTTGGCTAACAAGCAGAATTTTTTGGTAATATTGAATATTTCCATTTGTTCTTATATAATAATGTTTTCATGGTGTTATATAGGATTGCAATTTTATGTTATTTGAGTCAAAATAAACAAAAACTTTACCTAACCAATCCAAACCTATCCTAAGCTAACATAACCAAACCTATCCTAAGCTAACATAACCAAACCTATCCTAAGCTAACATAACCAAACCTATCCTAAGCTAACATAACCAAACCTATCCTAAGCTAACATAACCAAACCTATCCTAAGCTAACATAACCAAACCTATCCTAAGCTAACATAACTAAGTCAGTAATTCATTTTCCTAATATAATAGATTATTATTCATAGAAAATAAAAACCTGGAAAGAAATATGTGAAAATACGAAAATCATTCGGCCTGTTAGACAAATCTCCCCCTTGCATACTAGACCAAGTAGTGCGGGTCGGGCTACACGGCACGACCCATGCACCATCACACACTGATGATGGGAACATTAACATAAACACCCTGATGAAAATTTCCTGCCCACCTAACCTATCAGAGGACCCTTAACTTACTGTTGTTGAAAAAAAAATCCCAAATTTATTTTAATTTTTTGTTCATTTTCAAATTACGTCCAAATTCGGCCATACGGGCAAACAGCCAAAAACGACGTTCTTTTTAAGAGGACAGGTTGCAAGACAGCACCATGCCCAGTACCAACACAAACAGACGAATCCCCCCACACCTTCACAGGTTACCACACGCCGCGGCGCTTTATCAGAGTGAGGGGTGACTATTGTTTGTTTAGTGGCGCACACCACTGAGCTCCTCGCGCTCCCCGAGCTCACACTAAACTATTCTGTTTTTGTATTAGAGAGAGAAAGACCGTGACTAAGAAATCAAGAAAATGACACGGAAACAGACAGACAGACACAGAGAAATAGAGGCCTGGTCGACGACCGGGCCGCGGGGTCACTAAGCCCCGAAATCACCTCAAGGTAACCTCTAGGTAGAGAGATAGAGGCACAGCGAGGCAGAGACACAGATAAAGACAGAGACAAAGAGGCAGACGGTAGATAAATAAAGAGATAGATAGACAGATAGATGTATATAGATGAATATATAGATGGATAGATATATAGATAGATAGACGAATAGACAGACTGATAGATAGTTGGATTGGTATATGGATAGATATATAGATAGAAAGATGAAAAGGTGCATGGATTAACATATAGCTAGATAGATGGATAAATTGATGGTAGATGGATACACGGACGGATGGATAGATGGATGCACAGACGGATGAATGGATGGATGGATGCACAGACAGAGGGATAGATGGACAAAGATTTGGACAGATGGATGGATAAATGAATAGGTAGACGGTTTAATAGATGGACATATATTTGGATAGATGGATAGGAAGACTGACATATAGTTGGATAGATAGAGTGATAGATAACTGGATGAATATCTGGAGAAATAGATGAATAAATAGAATGGATAGACAAATAGATGTTCGATTCTCACGGAATTAATTCTATCAGGTGTGAAATATTTGTTCAGATGAATGAAGACTTTGTCATCATTAGCAACAAAATATTTCTTCAACACAGAAATTAGTTTCATGTTTTCAAAATGTTATATTTTGTGAAGGGAAGAGCAGGGAAAGGGAGAGTGAGTGGGGGGTGAGTGGGAGTTTAGAGAGGGGGGGGAGAGGTGGGAGTTTAGGGAGGGGGGGAGAGGTGGGAGTTTAGGGAGGGGGGGGGAGGTGGGAGTTTAGGGAGGGGGAGAGGTGGGAGTTTAGGGAGGGGGGGGAGAGGTGGGAGTTGAGGAGAGGGGGGGGGAGAGGTGGGAGTTTAGGGAGAGGGGAGAGGTGGGAGTTTAGGGAGGGGGGGAGAGGTGGGAGTTGAGAGAGGGGGGGAGAGGTGGGAGTTTAGGAGAGGGGGGAGAGGTGGGAGTTTAGGGAGGGGGAGAGGTGGGAGTTTAGAGAGGGGGGGAGAGGTGGGAGTTTAGGGAGGGGGGAGAGGTGGGAGTTTAGGGAGGGGGAGAGGTGGGAGTTTAGGGAGGGGGGAGAGGACGAGATGGGAGAAAAAGGGGGAGGGTCTGGTGGGGGGTCGGGTGGGTGGATGGGGAGGGTCTGGTGGGGGGTCGGGTGGGTGGATGGGGAGGGTCTGGTGGGGGGTCGGGTGGGTGGATGGGGAGGGAAAAGACGTGTTTTATTATTATTATTATTGTTTTCTACCACAGACGTGGCCACACATTAACAATGCTAACCAGCATATATACAATTTCTTCTGTCCTCCATGGACAGGGTTAGAGATTTGTTAAACATATAGTTCACGGATTTATTGAACAATCAACCACAGGAGGTGATTGTATTGCATTTAAAATGCTAAGCTATGCTACATACGTAAATACATAGATACACAGATATACGTATGCCCTACAAAAAGTGTTCGATGTGTCTTTTACATAGTGTCATTAATGCATTTACAAAGGCGAAATGTAATTCTGATCAGTTTCCACATATACTTTATAACACATACATATACATACACACACACATATACGTGCATATTCATATATACATACATATATACACACACAAGCATTCACATACATTTGTCTCTTACGCTGACAGGGTGAGATAGCTGATAAAGAAACTAGTGTGCAATTTAAGCACTTAATCACTGAAGGTGATTAAGGTGCTTTTGCAAGCTCAGGTTATATAGTTACATCACATACGTACATTGTATAATTAATACATTACATGGTTAATCTAGGGTACAAGTCCAATATATCAAGTGTTCCAGTACTCATATAGTAATTACACAGTTCAGCATATCTTAGCCCAGGAGGGCGAAAATCAGTCAGTATGGGACATTCTACAATATAATGTTCAAGGGAGTGCATGTTTTCTCTTTCACAAAGTTGACACATTGTGTACTCGACATTTGGGTTTTGAGAAAGCTGCCAGATACGACTATATCCCAGGCGTATTCTGGCCACTATATCATCACATTGCCGGGTTCTTGTTCTATTAGTCCCATATGTGAATGTCTCCTCACGATATCCATCGTAATATTTAATGCTACAACTTTCAGGTCTTTGTGAATTTGTTAGGTCGGTGAGTTTTTCATTAGATATTTGTTTAAGTATTCTGTTTGTCACTGCTAATGAAACACCCATATCAATTTCTACCACTGGTTTTCGCAACCCGTTCTCGCACTTGCGTACAGTCAATATTGTCTTATTAAATAAGTGCATATGTGACATACAATGCAATTTTATAATTGCATTGTAAAATAGCCCTTTCTGGTTATTACTTAACCTATTATAGGTATAGGTTAAGTAATAATTGTAATTACAAAACAATAAGATGCTTATCTTAACATACTAAGAAGGTTAGGTGAGGTCGGTGTTTTCTATGAAGCTTTTCAAGGTAAACTAAAATATTAAAAATAAATTAGTATGTCACATATATACTTATTTATTAAGTCAATATTGACTGTACGAAAGTGCGAGAACGGGTTGGGTTTTCTACAGGCTGCCTTTGCAAACATATCAACAGTGTCATGCCTTGAGATGTCAACATGTGATGGTATCCACAGGATTTTAATTTAAAATCTGTTTTCTTTAGCAGCTAAAACATTCATTCGAATATCACTGACTATTTTCTGGGTGTTACTACTATGTGCGTTCAATGCCAGGAGTGCACTGTGCGAGTCACAGTATATAAGTCCACTGCCTTTGTCTTTTAAAAAATCAGTGGCAAGGTATATGCCTGCAAGTTCGGTTTGAGTTGTACTTGCTCAAGTCATTGACACGCTTCATTGCTGTATGTACGTGAGAAGATTGTTCAGATATATTACACGCACATCCGGTACATCGTCCACCTTCTTCTACACAACTGTCGGTATAGCACTGATACACATCGTTACCCATACCCTGAGTACTCTCAGTGATGCTTCACAGTGTTAACTGTTTTAATTATGTAGAGTGCACACTATCTTTCTTGGGTACATATACAAAATCAACTGATAGATACCAGTTATCCCTATGGAGTAATTGGTTGATAAATCGTTAATCGAGTTGGGTACATATTTAATATCTTGATGGAGTTGACTACCTTGTAGAACCAAAATGCATAATCTGATTTCGCTCTTCTTCTATAGACCTCAGGTGAGTGTAGCATATTAGAAAGTTTAGCTTGAAACTCCATGTGGTGCCGAGATCTACTCAATGCCTTCACACCGAAAACTGTGCTAATAGACAAAATTCCCTCACTTATGGTAGGTAATTTTAACTCTGCTCTCATATTAACTATTCTCGTGGACTTTGGAGCCCCAAGGATGAGACGCATAGCTTCATTTTGCAAAGTTTCAAGAGATTTTAGCTCTTTGTCAGTATACAGTGTGAGATGTAGAGCATTGTAGTCAATGTTGACCTGACCACACACTAGAAAGTGAGGGGACGACGACGTTTCGGTCCGTCCTGGACCATTACGTGGTCGTTCCTTCACTTTCTAGTGTGTGGTCTGGTCAACATTCTTCAGTCACGTTATTTATTGTGACTCATCGCCTGCATTGTAGTCAATCACAGAGCGTATAAATGATACATAAAACATTCCAGTAAGTCTCTCATTAATTCTATGATTGACACCAGCAAGGACCCGCAAGGGCTTTAATCTCTCCCAAAGTCTCCTCTTGAGAGAAGAAAGGTACCCAGGGTCGTTAATGGGGACACCAAGGTACCCAGGGTCGTTAATGGGGACACCAAGGTACCCAGGGTCGTTAATGGGGACACCAAGGTACCCAGGGTCGTTAATGGGGACACCAAGGTATCTGTAAGACTCGCAGTTCTCAAGTGCTCGCCCATCTATATGACAATTGGGTGGTGGAATACCACACGGAATGAGGGCACGAGTTTTCTGTACAGAGATAAGGAAGCCACATTCCTCAGCTCTAGTAGCAAAAGCATCGAGCAGAACTTGCATTCTAGGCTCGGTGGCAGCCTGTAAACATATATCATCAGCATAACAAATGACAGTGTCTTTATTATTAGTTGGAAGATCTTTAATAAGTTTATGCATCAGAACGTTGAACAACAAGGGGCTGAGGACCCCTCCTTGTGGAGATCCCAGTTCAAAGTGTTTGCTCTCAGTGCTTTTAACACTATTAAACAAAACATATGCTGTTCGATTAGACAAATAGCCCTTTATCAATTTCAGTAATTTTCCGTGTATTCCCAGCTCGGCAAGCTGTTCCAGTATGGTTTCTCTGTTTGCTGTATCAAAAGCTGCTGCTAGGTCGATGAAGACTGTTTGAGGGGAAGCTTCAATATGTGCGAAGTACTCAGCAAAACAGCATTGTGTACTGAGTCCAGGCATAAATCCAAAAAGTTGCGGTGACAGGTGCCCCTGTATACGATACATGAGTCTGTTAAGAACAATACGTTCAAGCACTTTGCAAACACACGATGTTAGAGATATGGGTCTATAATTATCTGAGTGTGGTTTGGGGATGGGAACAATGACACTCTTTGTCCAAGCATCAGGTAATATTCCTTCACTTAAACTAATTCTGTACAACACTAAAAGTGGATTACCTGGTACGTGTGAGACTAATCTCAGTAGACTGTAAGTAATACCGTCCTCTCCAGGAGCAGTTGATTTACCCAACTTTAGCAGTGGGAGTTGGGAGGGCGGGAAGGATGATCCAACTATCTATCCATCCATCTAGCTCTCTATCCATCCATAAATTTGTATGTTCATTTATATGAATCCATCTGCCCTTCCATCCTTCTCTCTGTCAATCTGTCCATCCAGCTATCATTCATCCATCCACATTCTTATCAGTCTATCTATTTATCCATCCATCCACATTCTTATCAGTCTATCTATTTATCCATCCATCCATATATTTGTCCATCTATTCATATCTATCCATCTATGCATGCATCTATCTATCCATCGATCTATCCATCAACACATCCGCCTACTCATCTTTCTATCCATTTATTTAGCTGCTCATCTATCTATCCATCCACCCATTCAACTTTCAAACCATCTATCCATCCATCTACACATGTGTCTATACCTCTATCCATTTATCAATCTATCTTGCATCTATCAATCTATTCATCCATCTCTAAATGATTTATCCATCCATCTAACCAGTTATCTATTTATCTATCCATCCATCTAACCAGTTATCTATTTATCTATCCATCCATCTAACCAGTTATCTATTTATCTATCCATCCATCTATTCATTCATCTATCCATACCATTATTTACTGTCTGTCTCTGAGTTTATCATGAGTATAATTGTCTAATGTGTGAGAGTTCGCCAGTGAGAGGCGGTAAGTGGTGGGATATACTAAATACTATGATAAATATACTATGATAAACCGTTGACGCTGTGGAAGACTGTTTATGGGAGACCGGGAAAATTATCAACAACAGGAAATTTCTATTAACTTTTCAAGGATCAGTGTATTATAGTGCATTTTACTATAGGGGAAAAAATTGGTTTTGTGAAGTTTATTTTTGAATTTTTTTAGCTGTGTAGCTGGCGGGCAGCGGCAGATATCGTCGTGGGGGTCGGAATGTGACCCTGTCACGCTGTTCTCTTTTGAATTCTGGCGACTCCGACCAGCCTATGTTCTTTCCGTACCCCACACCATTCTTTGTGCTAATTTGTATGAGGCTAACTCCAGCAGTGTGGCTTCCAACTTTGAACAGATAGACAGACAGACATTCTGTCTGATAGTATAAAATATATTGTATAATATATATATATATATATATATATATATATATATATATATATATATATATATATATATATATATATATATATATATATATATATATATATATATATATATATATATATATATATATATATATATATATATATATATATGTCGTACCTAGTAGCCAGAACGCACTTCTCAGCCTACTATGTAAGGCCCGATTTGCCTAATAAGCCAAGTTTTCATGAATTAATTGTTTTTCGACTACCTAACCTACCTAACCTAACCTAACCTAACTTTTTCGGCTACCTAACCTAACCTAACCTATAAAGATAGGTTAGGTTAGGTTAGGTAGGGTTGGATAGGTTCGGTCATATTTCTACGTTAGTTTTAACTCAAATTTCATCAAATTAACTTATAAATATTGAAATAGACAGATTTATCATTTCATAAGAAAAAAATATTGAAAAAATATATAAATTCAGGAAAACTTGGCTTATTAGGCAAATCGGGCTTTGCATATTTGGCCGAGTATATATATATATATATATATATATATATATATATATATATATATATATATATATATATATATATATATATATATATATATATATATATATATATAAATATATGTCGTACCTAGTAGCCAGAACTCACTTCTCAGCCTACTATGCAAGGCCCGATTTGCCTAATAAGCCAAGTTTTCATGAATTAATGTTTTTTCGACTTACTAACCTACCTAACCTAACCTAACCTAACGTTTTCGGCTACCTAACCTAACCTAACCTATAAAGATAGGTTAGGTTAGGTTAGGTAGGGTTGGTTAGGTTCGGTCATATATCTACGTTAATTTTAACTCCAATAAAAAAAAATTAACCTCATACGTAATGAAATGGGTAGCTTTATCATTTCATAAGAAAAAAATTCGAGAAAATATATTAATTCAGGAAAACTTGGCTTATTAGGCAAATCGGGCCTTGCATAGTAGGCTGAGAAGTGCGTTCTGACTATTAGGTACGACATATATATATATATATATATATATATATATATATATATATATATATATATATATATATTATATATATATATATATATAATATATATATATATATATATATATATATATATATATATATATATATATATATATATATATATATATATATATATATATATATATATATTATATGAGGCATTATTATTGACGCATCAATAATGATGGCCAATTAAAACAAATTATGATTTAATTACGTGTTGACTTTTGCTATCCTTAATTATCCTGATAAATTATATATTACTGTTTACATTATGTCTACTTAAATATTCATACGCCTTTGATCTTCATGTTTATGTAACCTAACCATCTAAATAATTTAATCCAAAATGAATGTTCCAAAATAACCATTATTTAGCAAAGAAGAATTACATAAAAATCTTCTCTGCCGTCTATTTGTAAAGACTTTGAAACCGTAAGGCTTTAAGGGGGAAATTAAACATCATTCAAGAGAATCGATCAATGTTCCTGTTTCTCACTGGAGTTCCTCTAGGCTTAGTCTCAGCCTTGAAGATGCTCTCGTACTTTCCCGGTCGTTTGATGTCATTCTTGTTTATGTAATGTTGTTTTATCATGTGTATCCTGTCTTTTTGTTATTATTTATGTAATTAATTCTTATTCTTATTTATCATATTATTATTATATTATTATCATTAATAAAAAATAATAATAATAATAATAGTATTACTTAAATTGATCTTAGTATAATTGTATTATTGATCTTGTTAGACCATTAATGTTACTACGAATTATTTTGTTACTGGTAACTTTGTCCTTGCTCATTCTTTGTAGTTTTAGAATAAACATTTCAGGATATTCTTCTGGCTTGAATATCAATATTAGGCTAAACAACAGTATCTGTTTCACTTTGCATGATACTGTATGACGCTAACATTTCCCAGAGAGATGTGCATGTGACCTTACCTTATTATTGACGAGGAGGATGTTGCGGGAGACTCCAAGTATTGGCTCTGTATGAGTGTGTATTTCCATTCACCTCCTGTCAGGAGCGACGCTGGGCGGGATTGGAGAACTTATCTAGAGGACGCTGATTGATTGGCTTCTCGTTCGCTGTCAACCTGAGGGTGGTGGAGTGTCGCGATGTTTCCGTTACGCGAGCCAGCTGGAGCCAGCTCCTTTCAGACCGTCCTCAGGAGGAGACAACAAATACCAGGTATGTTGGGTCTGGGCGACGCTGCCGCGTTGCCGGATTTTCCTAATTAGGTAAAATTTTCTAAGTCTTACTACCTCGCTTTGATTCTCTCTTGCAACATTGTCCTTAAGGAAGCTACTTAAGTTTCCTTTGTCTTGCGTTCGGTTTACTGACACTGACCAGGGCCTAGGTTACTGGTGCGAGGGGCTCAGAGTCACCAAGTTTACTCACCCTCAAGCTGGGCCTCCACCTCCAGGTATACCTTGAGAACGTCGCTGCATATCGCACCGGAATCCGCTAGTACTTGAGTCCGAGCGAAGTGACTATAAAAGTTCTGAGTGTAACACAAACCCTCCAACCTGGCGGGGCGACGTTAACCAAGTCCTCTGTTCATTGCCTAATAAAGTTGTTTTCAAAATGCCCCGATTCTCACAGGCAATTATCGTTACACAAATCAGAGGCTGGTTTTAACGGCAGGAATATTATATAAGCTATATAAAATAGGCGCTAGTTGTCTAGGTAAGCCGGCGACCTCCTGTAGGATGGTTGCCGACGACGGAGGGAAGGCCCTGATGCTGTGGGCGTGTAGGTGGTCGAGGGGAAGGCTGTGGCAAGGTGTGGGGGAGTACTGGGGCAGAGCGTAGCACCCCTCCGTCCGCACAACTCGGTGTCCCGAGCTACACTGAGGGGAAACTGTCCTAACTACCATCCACTCCTCTCTCTCTCTCTCTCTCTCTCTCTCTCTCTCTCTCCCTCCCTCTCTCCTGCTCTCTTTCTCTCTCTCTCTCTCTCTCTCTCTCTCTCTCTCTCTCTCTCTCTCTCTCTCTCTCTCTCTCTCTCTCTCTCTCTCTCTCTCTCTCTCTCTCTCTCTCTCTCTCTCTCTCTCTCTCTCTCTCTCTCTCTCCTCTCTCTCTCCTGCTCTCTCTCTCTCTCTCTCTCTCTCTCTCTCTCTCTCTCTCTCTCTCTCTCTCTCTCTCTCTCTCTCTCTCTCTCTCTCCCGCTCTCTCTCTCTCTCTCTCTTTCTCTCTCTCTCTCTCTCTCTCTCTCTCTCTCTCTCTCTCTCTCTCTCTCTCTCTCTCTCTCTCTCTCTCTCTCTCTCTCTCTCTCTCTCTCTCTCTCTCTCTCCCGCTCTCTCTCTCTCTCTCTCTCTCTCTCTCTCTCTCTCTCTCTCTCTCTCTCTCTCTCTCTCTCTCTCTCTCTCTCTCTCTCTCTCTCTCTCTCTCTCTCTCTCTCTCTCTCTCTCTCTCTCTCTCTCTCTCTCGCCTCCACACAACACACCCATCCCAGACGTCCCTTGCCCCCAACTCCAGTGAAATCAACAGAAACGGAGAATGGACAGAAGAGAGTCGGCTTCAAGGTCATGTACTCGAACATAGATGGGATTACAAACAAGGCTAATGAACTTAGGGAAAGAACACGAGAAGTAAACCCAGATGTAATTGAACTCACAGAAACAAAACTCTCAGGAATCATAACGAATGCAGTGTTTCCCCAGGACTACTCTGTAATAAGGAAAGAGAGGGAAGGAAAGGAAGGAGGTGGAGTGGCTCTCCTGATGAGAAAGGAATGGAATTTCGAAGAGATGGTTATTCCGATCGGTGAAGGGTTCAGAGACTTTATAACAGGCACCATGATGATGGGAGGACCAAGAGTAGTAGTAGCAGTGATATATAACCCAATACCAAATGAAAGAAGACCCAAGAGTATGACAGAAACAACATGGCAGTTAACATTATCAGTGAGAGAGAGCAGCCGTTGCTGCCTGTGGAAGTCGATCCCATCTGCTCATAATGGGGGACTTTAATCACAGCATGATAGACTTGGAAAACGGGGAACCACATGGAAGTGAGGAAACATGGAAAGCAAAACTGCTGGAGGTGACGACTAGAAACTTTTTAAGTCAGCATGTCAAGGTTCCCACGAGAATGAGAGGCAATGATGAACCAGCAAGATTCGACCTAGTATTCACTCCGAACGATTCAGACATAAGGAAAATCGGTCTTGAAGCCCCCGTGGGTATGAGTGATCACAGTGTACTTTGTTTGAGTATCTGGTCGAAGAAGGGTTTATGTACTCAAGGAAGGGACCAGAAAGCAAGAGGCCGGCATTCCGGAAGGGAAACTATGAGGAGCTAAGGAAATTCCTAACTGAAATAGCTTGGGAAACAGCTCAGAGGAAAGACGGTTCAAGACATGATGGACTACATCACACAGAAGTGTAAGGAAGCAGCAGACAAGTTCGTCCCAGTCCAAAAGGAAAAAATTGAAATGGAGATGAGAAACTCATGGTTTAATCAGAGTTGTAAGCTAGCAAAGCAACTAAGTAAAAGGGCGTGGATAAACTATAGAAACAACAGAACACTAGAGAACAGAGAAAGATACCAGAGCACCAGGAATGAATACGTCAGGGTGAGAAGAGAGGTAGAGAGGCAATATAAAAATGACAGAGTGAGCAAGGCAAAGACTCAACCCAAACTGCTGCATAGCCACATCAGGAGGAAAACAACAGTGAAGGAACAGGTAACTGAGGAGAGGGGCAGAAAGATTCACTACAAACGACAAGGAAGTGTGCGAGGAACACAATAAGAAATTCCAGGAAGTCTTCACCTCAGAGCAAGGAGAAGTCCCAGAGATAAGGGAGGGAACATCAAACCAGACACCACTAGAGGAGTTTGTGATTACCAGTGGGGAGGTGAGGAAGCATCTGCTAGATTTGGACGTGACCAAGGCTATAGGCCCGGATGGAATCTGTCCATGGATTCTAAAGGAAGGAGCAAAAGCTCTGTGCCTACAATAAGTCACTGGTAACAGGTGAACTGCCGAAAATTTGGAAGACGGCCAATGTAGTCCCAATATTCAAGAAGGGTGATAGGCAGGAGGCACTGAACTACAGGCCAGTGTCCCTAACTTGCATTCCATGCAAGATGATGGAAAAGATTGTGTGAAAAAGCTAGTGGAACATCTGGAGCGGAAGAACTTTGTAACACAACATCAGCATGGACTCAGAGATGGCAAATTATGCCTAACAGGATTAATTTAGTTCTATGACCAGGCAACAAAAATCAGGCAAGACTGCATACTTCTGGACTGCCAGAAAACTTTTGACGCAGTACCACATAAGAGACTAGTGCACAAACTGGAGATGCAGGCAGGAGTGAAAGGGAAGGTACTCCACTGGATAAGAGAATACCTAAGCAACAGGACACAGCAAGTCACCGTGTGAGGTGAGGTCTCGGAGTGGAGGGGAGTCACCAGTGATCACAGC
Organism: Procambarus clarkii; assembly: GCF_040958095.1. Taxonomy (NCBI): domain Eukaryota; kingdom Metazoa; phylum Arthropoda; class Malacostraca; order Decapoda; family Cambaridae; genus Procambarus; species Procambarus clarkii. The sequence goes on along the minus strand of NC_091168.1, from coordinate 38,647,595 downwards.
GATCAATCCTTGGATGTATACTGTTTCTGATATACGTAAATGATCTCCCGGAAGGAATTGACTCGTTCTTCACGATGTTTGCTGATGATGCAAAAATTATGAGGAGGATCAAGACAGAGGAGGATAGTATGTTGCAACAAGATGACCTAGACAAACTGAAGGAATGGTCCAACAAATGGCTACTGAAGTCTCACCCCAAGTAAATGTAAAGTAATGAAACTAGGAGGAGGAACTAGGAGGCCAGTCACTGGATACCGAATCGGAGATGAAGTCCTTCACGAAACAGACAGAGAGAAAGATCTGGAAGTTAATATCACGCCAAACCTGTCTCCTAAAGCCCACATCAAAAGAATAACATCAGCGGCCTATGCGAGGCTGGTTAACATCAGAACTGCTTTCATAAACCTGTGTAAGGAATCCTTCAGAACCTTGTATACCACTTATGTAAGGCCAATCCTGGAGTATGCAGCCCAGCATGGAGCCCGTATCTAGTTAAACACAAGACGAAACTGGAAAAAGTTCAGAGGAATGCCACTAGGCTAGGCTAGTCCCAGAACTAAGAGGCATGAGTTATGAAGACAGACTACGTGAACTGCACCTCACATCGCTGGAAGACAGAAGAGCTTGGGGAGACAAGATCATCACATACAAAATTCTCAGGGGAATTGCCAGGGTAGACAAGGATGGATTATTTAACACGGGTGGTACACGCACAATGGGACACAGGTGGAACCTGAGTACCCAAATGAGCCACAGAGACATTAGAAAGAACTTTTTCAGTGACAGAGTAGTTAATAAATGAAATGCACTAGGGAGTGATGTGGTGAAGGCTGACTCCGTAAAGTTTCAAATGTAGATATGATAGAGCCCAGAAGGCTCAGGAATCTGTACATCAGTTGATTGACAATTGAGAGGCGGGACCAAAGAGCCGAAGCTCAAAACCCACAACCACAACTAGGTGAGTACAACTAGGTGAGTACTACCACTCACTCGTCATCTATCCCTCTCTCCTCCACACAACCCCTCACTCATCATCTCTCTCTCCTCCACACTACCCTCTCACTCATCGTCTCTCTCTCCTCCACACTAATCCCCACTCATCATCTCTCTCCCCTCCACACTAACCTCCACTCATCATCTCTCTCCTCCACACTACCCATCACTCATCATCTCTCTCTCCTCCACACTACCCCTCACTCACCATCTCTCTCTCCTCCACACTACCCCTCACTCATCATCTCTCTCTCCTCCACACTACCCCTCACTCACCATCTCTCTCTCCTCCACACTACCCCTCACTCACCATCTCTCTCTCCTCCACACTACCCCTCACTCACCATCTCTCTCTCCTCCACACTAACCCCCACTCATCATCTCTCTCCTCCACACTACCCATCACTCATCATCTCTCTCTCCTCAACACTACCCCTCACTCACCATCTCTCTCTCCTCCATACTACCCCTCACTCACCATCTCTCTCTCCTCCACACTAACCCCCACTCATCATCTCTCTCTCCTCAACACTACCCCTCACTCATCACCTCTCTCTCCTCCACATTACCCATCACTCATCACCTCTCTCTCTCTCTACTTGGGCTGGACGGTAGAGTGGTCTCGCTTCATGTAGGTCGGCGTTCAATCCAAGACTGTCCAAGTGGTTGGGCACCATTCCTTTCCCCCGTCCCATCCCAAATCCTAATCCTGACCCCTTCCCAGTGCTATATAGTCGTAATGGCTTGGCGCTCTCTCCTGATAGTTCCCTTCCCTTCCCTTCTCTCCTCCACACTACCCCTCACTTATCATCTCTCTCTCTCCTCCACACTACCCCTCACTTATCATCTCTCTCTCTCCTCCACACTACCCCTCACTTATCATCTCTCTCTCTCCTCCACACTACCCCTCACTTATCATCTCTCTCTCTCTCTCTCTCTCTCCTCCACAATACTCCTCACTCATCATCTCTCTCTCCTCACACACTACCCATCACTACTACTCTCCGTCGTGTAGAGGAGTGCTAGTGGTAGCGGCCTCTGTTCGTGTAGAGGAGTGCTAGAGGTCGCGGCCTCTGGTCGTGTAGAAGAGTGCTGGAGGTCGCGGCCTCTGGTCGTGTAGAGGAGTGCTGGAGGTCGCGGCCTCTGGTCGTGTAGAAGAGTGCTGGAGGTCGCGGCCTCTGGTCGTGTAGAGGAGTGCTGGAGGTCGCGGCCTCTGGTCGTGTAAAGGAGTGCTAGAGGTCGCGGCCTCTGGTCGTGTAGAGGAGTGCTGGAGGTCGTGGCCTCTGGTCGTGTAGAGGAGTGCTAGAGGTCGCGGCCTCTGGTCGTGTAGAGGAGTGCTAGAGGTCGCGGCCTCTGGTCGTGTAGAGGAGTGCTAGAGGTCGCGGCCTCTGGTCGTGTAGAGGTGTGCTGGAGGTCGCGGCCTCTGGTCGTGTAGAGGAGTGCTAGTGGTAGCGGCCTCTGGTCGTGTAGAGGAGTGCTGGAGGTCGCGGCCTCTGGTCGTGTAGAGGAGTGCTAGTGGTAGCGGCCTCTGGTCGTGTAGAGGTGTGCTGGAGGTCGCGGCCTCTGGTCGTGTAGAGGAGTGCTAGAGGTCGCGGCCTCTGGTCGTGTAGAGGTGTGCTGGAGGTCGCGGCCTCTGGTCGTGTAGAGGAGTGCTAGAGGTCGCGGCCTCTGGTCGTGTAGAGGTGTGCTGGAGGTCGCGGCCTCTGGTCGTGTAGAGGAGTGCTAGTGGTAGCGGCCTCTGGTCGTGTAGAGGTGTGCTGGAGGTCGCGGCCTCTGGTCGTGTAGAGGTGTGCTGGAGGTCGCGGCCTCTGGTCGTGTAGAGGAGTGCTAGAGGTCGCGGCCTCTGGTCGTGTAGAGGAGTGCTAGTGGTAGCGGCCTCTGGTCGTGTAGAGGAGTGCTAGTGGTAGCGGCCTCTGGTCGTGTAGAGGAGTGCTAGTGGTAGCGGCCTCTGGTCGTGTAGAGGAGAGTGCTCTATAAGAAAGCAGATGGTTAGGAACGTAAGAATATCGAACACTGCAGAAGGTCTATTGGCCCATACGAGGCAGCTTTTCTATATACATCCACCTCAATTTCATTCATACATTTGTCTAACCTGCGCTTGAAACAATCTCGCGATCCCACCTTTGCTATGTTACCTGGAAATTCGCTCCACAAATCAACAAGCCCCTTTAATATGTATTTACAGTTGTCTTTCCTATTTCTGTTCTTGCCCCACTCACACCAGGGGCAAACACTTACACTAACATCCAAAGTGTTTCGTGAAACACTTTGTTTCACGAAACTAAGTGAAAACATTGTTTCGAGTTCTGCTTTGTTTATATATTTAAAACCAAATTTATGCCTTGGATTCATATGCTTAAACCGTGTTATTAATTCTTCGTCTCTTTTATAAATGCAAAGAGATTTATTAATCTCTCTTCGTAAAGTATTAACTGACAGAGTAATAAATTAGGTGAAGCGTTTCTTAACGAATCAGGACGAGTGAGAAAGACAGGAAGCTCCGTGAATCCTTCAGTCACATGGAAGTGTTGTCGGACATGTGGCTACTGGATGTCAACACAGGTAAGTGCAATGTTATGGGAATCAGAGCGAGATTTGGGTGGCCTGAGGAGCAACATAGAATGAAGGGCAGTGACACACCAGGATCAGCAAGAAGAAATGGATAACACAGAACCTACCTCCGGAGGCACTCATCAGGAGGACCAGATCAGCATCGTGTGCAATGCTGGCGAGCATGAGGTCAACTCTCAGGACAAAGCTTCATTACGCTATAAATAACTCATCTACCAGCGCTACAGCTCATCCACTTGGACTGGACGGTAGAGTGACAGCCTCGCTTCATACAGGTCGGCATTTAATCCCCGACCGTCCAAGTGGTTGGGCACCATTCCTTCCCCCCGTTCCATCCCATACTTAATCCTTATCCTGACCCTTTCCAAGTGCTATATACTCGTAATGGCTTGGCGCTTTTTCCTGATACTCCCCCTACCAGTGCTACAGTACGAAGCCTGGAATTAATTCTATTATTCCTCTCTCTTTCATTTATTTAGCCAACCTTTTCGTCTTTCTCCAATCTGTTCACGTATATTTTTCTCCCCCCTCCCTCCCCCCTCCCTCCCCCCCCTCACCCCACGTTTTCTTTACGGTTCATCTTCTGCTTCCCATTTTCCTTGCCTTTGCCGTCTTCATATTACCTAATTACACCTGAGGACATTTTCTGATCATTCAAAATGACTTATTATTACCGGAGCCCAATTTTGTTGTCCTGAGGACCTCGGGTTTATATTTCCTCCCTTATTACGTGTATCTGCAGAGATGTGAGGCTTATTATCCCTCAGGCCTGTGGAGGAGGAGGAGGAGGAGGAGGAGGAGGAGGGAGAAGGGGGAACTATCAGGGGAAAGCGCCAAGGCAATACGACTATATAGCACTTGGAAGGGGTCAGGATAAGGATTTGGGTTTGGACGGGGGGAAGGAATGGTGCCCAACAACTTGGACGGTCGGGGATTGAACGCCGACCTGCATGGAGCGAGATCGTCGCTCTACCGTCCTCCCCAAGTGGTTGGTTACAAGATGGAAGCACTCGGAACGTCAATTTTTATAAGATGGAGTTATTCAGGACGTCCACTTTTACAAGATGGAGCCATTCTGGGAGCAGAAGTTGTCTTGTATGGCTGCGTTTAAACTTTTTTCTTACCAATTGACGAGAGCCTTCCACTCTCCTCTCTGCCTCCCCTTTTCCTTCCTCTCTCTCACCCCTTTCCCTTCCCCTCTCTCACCCCTCCCCCTCATCCCCCCCTTCTGAAAAAATCTATAGATTCTCAAGCAATTTTTTTCCTCGTGTGTAGAGAGTGAGATGTAGAGGCGCGGCCTCCCCTCCTGAGAGTAATCCATGTCTGGATCCGCGACCCATCCATCCAGACCCATCGACCCAGTATGGAATGTCCGTGAAAACTGTGACGTTCCATCATTCAAGTCGTGTGTGTGTATTCCTCAATGAACTCAATTAAATTTAAATTCAGTGTGTGTATTGCTCTCACTTCTGCTCTCTTAATTAGAAGAAGTTGAAATTATCTTCAATGAGGTCATTCTTCAAGCACTTGTGAGGTGCTTGTCACATCCGCCTCCGCCCCCCCCCCCCTTCTCCCACCCAGTAATGAGAGCACTTATACCAACGATTTGGTCAAACGTACGAAAATGAACTGTTGGACCCATATAAGTTTTCGTTTTGTACAATTGAATTAACCCAAATAGAAAGCTAAATCATTTAATATTTAAGACCCAAACCTAACCTGTCGAAGTCCTTCCTGATCTACTAAAATTATATCTTAGGTTTAGTATAATACATATATGTGCTACAGTAGGCCTAGCGAAAGTATAGCTTAAGTTTGGTGTCTTCGTGTCCACTACACAATTACGAATGCATTACCTAGCGTTGTTAAGTAATTACTGTTATTGTGTATTAAAGTAATAATGTATTAATTACTGGTACTGTAGGCCACGCCAGACTGACAACCAGACCATAACTCCGTAGTCTCCTGTCCAACCACTTGGACTGGACGGTAGAGCGACGGTCTCGCTTCATGCAGGTCGGCATTCAATTCCCCGATCGTCCAAGTGGTTGGGGCACCATTCCTTCCCCCCGTCCTATCCCAAATCCTTATCCTGATCCCTTCCAAGTGCTATATAGTCGTAACGGCTTGGCGTTCTCCTCCTGATAGTTTCCTTCCTTCCTTCCGTAGTCTCCTGAGACTGACGGATGCCCACTACTACTGCTGTTACTGCTCCATTTTGTTCGACCAAATAGTTGCTCTAAAGACCGTTGCCACGACTCTTGGCCTGAGGTTTGGAGACGGCCAGAGTCAGGCCAGGTCTGTCTGGTCTGTTGTGTGGCCCGCGGTACCTCAGGCGGGTCATCACCTGACATATTTGATCTGAAGACGATTGTTATCTTCGGTCGGTGGGAGGAAGGTCACTCAGCACTTACGGACGGAGGGAGGTTTGTCACGCAGCACCAACGGACTGTGGGACGAGAGTCACTTACCACTTACGGACGGTGGGAGGAGGGTCACTCACCACCAACGGACGGTGGGAGGAGGGTCACTCACCACCAACGGACGGTGGGAGGAGGGTCACTCATCACCAACGGACGGTGGGAGGAGGGTCACTCACCACCTACGGACGGTGGGAGGAGGGTCACTCACCACCAACGGACGGTGGGAGGAGGGTCACTCATCACCAACGGACGGTGGGAGGAGGGTCTCTCACCACCAACGGACGGTGGGAGGAGGGTCACTCACCACCTACGGACGGTGGGAGGAGGGTCACTCACCACCTACGGACGGTGGGAGGAGGGTCACTCACCACCTACGGACGGTGGGAGGAGGGTCACTCACCACCTACGGACGGTGGGAGGAGGGTCACTCACCATCTACGGACGGTGGGAGGAGGATCATTCACCACCTACGGACGGTGAGAGGAGGGTCACTCACCACCTACCGACGGTGGGAGGAGGGTCACTCACCATCTACGGACGGTGGGAGGAGGATCATTCACCACCTACGGACGGTGAGAGGAGTGTCACTCACCACCTACCGACGGAGGGAGGAGGGTCACTCACCACAACTCTCGCTTCTCAGAATTTAAGTTTATCAGATTTAAGGTATAAATAACATTTATTAAACAACGAGAATTATTATTTCTCGAATCCGTGTTATCGGTATGTTGGTCCCCGGTGTGACAGGTCAGGGAAATCTTTCTTGCTTCACTTTCCCTAATAACGGCCACAAGCTCAATAAATTAACCTAATGGCATCGTAACAAAGGACTTTAATGGTTTATGATATTGCCTAGAGCAGCCAGCCAGGCCCTGCCTGTGCTGGCGAAGTAGCCAGTGCCCCTTTTCACAATATATATATATATATATATATATATATATATATATATATATATATATATATATATATATATATATATATATATATATATATATATATATATATATGATAATATTCTACAAAACCAAGAAGACTTCCGAACTCCTTATCAAAAAACAGCCCGAAGCCGACGGAGAACCCTCTACAGCAGTCAAGCGTTGTATACATGTACACTTGCCCCCACGAAGGATGTAACCTTCAATGTAAGTACATAGGTATGACGTCGACCAAGCTGACGAGGCGTTTGACATGCCATCTTCAATCTGGTGCCCCTAGGAATCACATGAGACAAGCCCATGACATTACTCTAACAAGAGAAATGTTGAACAAGAATACTTGCATAATAGACAAAACCCAAGATTCAAGAAGATTACAAATTCTTGAGGCAATTCACATAAGAATAGAGCAACCTACCATGAACACCCAAATCACGGAACTATTTACTCTACCCACCATGAGAGTAAGGACAAGACAAGAACATATCGATGCCAACACAGAAGACAATGTCCAACATAACAGGCCAATTACACTGGATTAATCTTTGTGTTTAGATAGGAGATGCCTCGTATGGGCCAATAAGCCTTCTGCAGCCCCTATGTTTATCCCTTATGTATCCCCCCATGTTTTTCACCTTCATTGTATTATCACCCGACCTAATGCGGGTATAAAATCAACTAGTATTGTAAGATTGTTCACTTGAGAATGAACCATGGAGGTTCGAAACGTCGTGCAAATTATACAAATAAGTGTAATACACTCTATAGTAAATCACTTCTTTTCTTCACCTTAAAAGTACGAAAATGAGTTTTGGAGAACTCCTATTCCAATTAAGCCCTGATGCTAAGAAAATAGTTAGAGGGATAGAAGCCCTAAACCAGAAAATAATAAATACAGAATATGCGGTCATATTCAATGAAACATGTTTGAAAGAAAACCTGCTGCCAGTATACACCAATATATATATATATATATATATATATATATATATATATATATATATATATATATATATATATATATATATATATATGTATATATATATATATATATATATATATATATATATATATATATATATATATATATGTATATATATATATATATATATATATATATATATATATATATATATATATGTATATATATGTATATATATATATATATATATATATATATATATATATATATATATATATATATATATATATATATATATATATATATATATATATATATATATTGGTGTATACTGGCAGCAGGTTTTCTTTCAAACATGTTTCATTGAATATGACCTGCATATTCTGTATTTATTATTTTCTGGTTTAGGGCTTCTATCCCTCTAACTATTTTCTTAGCATCAGGGCTTAATTGAAATAGGAGTTCTCCAAAACTCATTTTCGTACTTTTAAGGTGAAGAAAAGAAGTGATTTACTATAGAGTGTATTACACTTATTTGTATAATTTGCACGACGTTTCGAACCTCCATGGTTCATTCTCAAGTGAACAGATCTTACAATACTAGTTGATTTTATACCCGCATTAGGTCGGGTGATAATACAATGAAGGTGAAACATGGGGGGATACATAAGGGATAAACATAGGGGCTGCAGAAGGCTTATTGGCCCATACGAGGCATCTCCTATCCAAACACAAAGATTAATCCAGTGTAATTGGCCTGTTATGTTGGACATTGTCTTCTGTGTTGGCATCGATATGTTCTTGTCTTGTCCTTACTCTCATGGTGGGTAGAGTAAATAGTTCCGTGATTTGGGTGTTCATGGTAGGTCGCTCTATTCTTATGTGAATTGCCTCAAGAATTTGTAATCTTTTTGAATCTTGGGTTTTGTCTATTATGCAAGTATTCTTGTTCAACATTTCTCTTGTTAGAGTAATGTCATGGGCTTGTCTCATGTGATTCCTAGGGGCACCAGATTGAAGATGGCATGTCAAACGCCTCGTCAGCTTGGTCGACGTCATACCTATGTACTTACATTGAAGGTTACATCCTTCGTGGGGGCAAGTGTACATGTATACAACGCTTGACTGCTGTAGAGGGTTCTCCGTCGGCTTCGGGCTGTTTTTGATAAGGAGTTCGGAAGTCTTCTTGGTTTTGTAGAATATTATCAGGTTTATGTTTTGGTTAGGAGTAGTGCTTTTTACTCCTTTACGGATTATTTCTTTCATTATTCTTTCCTCTTTTATATGTTCACTGTGCATGGTTGATTTGTAATATAATCACTTCTTTTCTTCACCTTAAAAGTACGAAAATGAGTTTTGGAGAACTCCTATTTCAATTAAGCCCTGATGCTAAGAAAATAGTTAGAGGGATAGAAGCCCTAAACCAGAAAATAATATATATATATATATATATATATATATATATATATATATATATATATATATATATATATATATATATATATATATATATATATATATATATATATATATGTCGTACCTAGTAGCCAGAACGCACTTCTCAGCCTACTATGCAGGGCCCGATTTGCCTAATAAGCCAAGTTTTCCTGAATTAATATATTTTCTCTAATTTTTTTCTTATGAAATGATAAAGCTACCCATTTCATTATGTATGAGGTCATTTTTTTTATTGGAGTTAAAATTAACGTAGATATATGACCGAACCTAACCAACCCTACCTAGCCTAACCTAACCTATCTTTATAGGTTAGGTTAGGTTAGGTAGCCGAAAAAGTTAGGTTAGGTTAGGTTAGGAAGGTTAGGTAGTCGAAAAACAATTAATTCATGAAAACTTGGCTTATTAGGCAAATTGGGCCTTGCATAGTAGGCTGAGAAGTGAGTTCTGGCTACTAGGTACGACATATATATATATATATATATATATATATATATATATATATATATATATATATATATATATATATATATATATATATATATATATATATATGTCGTACCTAATAGCCAGAACGCACTTCTCAGCCTACTATTCAAGGCCCGATTTGCCTAATAAGCCAAGTTTTCATGAATTAATGTTTTTTCGTCTACCTAACCTACCTAACCTAACCTAACCTAGCTTTTTTTGGCTACCTAACCTAACCTAACCTATAGAGATAGGTTAGGTTAGGTTAGGTAGGGTTGGTTAGGTTCGGTCATATATCTACGTTAATTTTAACTCTAATAAAAAAAAATCTACCTCATACATAATGAATTGGGTAGCTTTATCATTTCATAACAAAAAAATTAGAGAAAATAAAATAATTCAGGAAAACTTGGCTTATTAGGCAAATCGGGCCTTGCATAGTAGGCCGAGAAGTGCATTCTGGCTACTAGGTACGACATATATATATATATATATATATATATATATATATATATATATATATATATATATATATATATATATATATATATATATATTATTAAATATGACCGAAAAAGTAAGATTAATAATTCTAACACGAATTTTCTCAATCTTTCGTACATTACGCTTCACTGTTGGAGGTAAATCAAAAATCACTTCTCCAAAATTCATTTTTATTTCTAGTCTGACGCGACACGGGCGCGTTTCGTAAAACTTATTACATTTTCAAAGACTTCACAAATACACAACTGATTAGAACTTACGTATCTCTGATTTTATATCTACATTTGAGTGAGGTGGGAGGGGTGATGTGGCATTAACACAAGACAGAACAAGAGGGGATATTAATAGGGTATTAAAAGTATCAACACAAGACAGAACAGAAACAATGGGTATTGAATAGAAGTGTTTGTAGAAAGCCTATTGGTCCATATTTCTTGATGCTTCTATATTGGAGCGGAGTCTTGAGGTGGGTAGAATATAGTTGTGCAATAATTGGCTGTTGATTGCTGGTGTTGACTTCTTGATGTGTAGTGCCTCGCAAACGTCAAGCCGCCTGCTATCGCTTTTCACTTCCATTCAATACCCATTGTTTCGTGTTCTGCGATAGCAGGCGGCTTGACGTTTGCGAGGCACTACACATCAAGAAGTCAACACCAGCAATCAACAGCCAATTATTGCACAACTATATTCTACCCACCTCAAGACTCCGCTCCAATATAGAAGCATCAAGAAATATGGACCAATAGGCTTTCTACAAACACTTCTATTCAATACCCATTGTTTCTGTTCTGTCTTGTGTTGATACTTTTAATACCCTATTAATATCCCCTCTTGTTCTGTCTTGTGTTAATGCCACATCACCCCTCCCACCTCACTCAAATGTAGATATAAAATCAGAGATACGTAAGTTCTAATCAGTTGTGTATTTGTGAAGTCCTTGAAAATGTAATAAGTTTTACGAAATGCGCCCGTGTCGCGTCAGACTAGAAATAAAAATGAATTTTGGAGAAGTGATTTTTGATTTACCTCCAACAGTGAAGCGTAATGTACGAAAGATTAAGAAAATTCGTGTTAGAATTATTAATCTTACTTTTTCGGTCATATTTAATAATATATGTCTACAGGAAAGACTGCTACCAAAATATAATAATATATATATATATATATATATATCTACATTTGAGTGAGGTGGATGGGGGGAGGTGGTATTAATAGGGTATTAATTTCATCAACACAAGACAGAACACGAAACAATGGGTATTGAATGGAAGTGATTGTAGAAAGCCTATTGGTCCATATTTCTTGATGCTTCTATATTGGAGCGGAGTCTTGAGGTGGGTAGAATATAGTTGTGCATTAATTGGCTGTTGATTGCTGGTGTTGACTTTCTAATGTGTAGTGCCTCGAAAACGTCAAGCCGTCTGCTATCGCTGTATCTATCGATGATTTCTGTGTTGTTTACTAGGATTTCTCTGGCGATGGTTTGGTTGTGGGAATAGATTATATGTTCCTTAATGGAGCCCTGTTGCTTATGCATCGTTCAACGCCTAGAAAAGATGTTGTTGTCTTGCTTATATACTGGGTTTTTGGGAACTTACAGTCCCCAAGAGGGCATTTGAAGGCATAAACGACGTTGGTCTCTTTTAAAGCGTTCTGCTTTGTGTCTGGAGAGTTTCTCATGAGTAGGCTGGCCGTTTTTCTGGTTTTATAGTAAATCGTCAGTTGTATCCTCTGATTTTTGTCTGTAGGGATAACATTTCTATTAACAATATCTTTCAGGACCCTTTCCTCTGTTTTATGAGCTGTGGAAAAGAAGTTCCTGTAAAATAGTCTAATAGGGGGTATAGGTGTTGTGTTAATTGTCTCTTCAGAGGTTGCATAGCATTTCACTTTCCTTCTTATGATGTCTTCGACGAAACCATTGGAGAAGCCGTTGTTGACTAGGTCCTGCCTTACCCTACAGAGTTCTTCGTCGACTTGCTTCCACTCTGAGCTGTGGCTTAGAGCACGGTCGACATATGCGTTAACAACACTCCTCTTGTACCTGTCTGGGCAGTCCCTGTTGGCATTTAGGCACATTCCTATGTTCGTTTCCTTAGTGTAGACTACAGTGTGGAAACCTACGCTCTTTTCCATGACTGTTACATCTAGAAAGAGCAGCTTCCCATCCTTTTCCATCTCGTAAGTGAAATGCAGCACGGAACTCTGCTCAAACGACTCCTTCAGCTCCTGCAGATGTCTGACATCAGGTACCTGTGTAAAAATGTCGTCAACATACCTGCAGTGTATGGACGGTTTCAAGTTCATGTCGACTAAGACTTTTTGCTCGATGGTACCCATGTAGAAGTTTGCAAACAGGACACCTAGGGGAGAACCCATGGCGACCCCATCTACTTGCTTATACATGTGCCCATCCGGGCTCAAGAAGGGTGCCTCTTTAGTACAAGCTTGGAGTAGTTTCCTTAGGATATTTTCTGGTATGTCAAGAGGAGTACAGGCTGGATCACGATACACTCTGTCGGCTATCATCCCGATTGTCTCGTCCACAGGTACGTTGGTGAACAGTGATTCTACGTCCAACGAGGCTCTTATCCCTGTGGTCCGTGTTCCCCGCAGTAAGTCAACAAATTCCTTTGGAGACTTCAGGCTGAAGGCGCAAGGGACATAAGGAGCCAGCAGGCCGTTGAGTCGCTTCGCCAGTCTGTACGTGGGTGTGGGTATCTGGCTAATGATTGGCCGAAGTGGGTTTCCAGGCTTGTGTGTCTTGACATTTCCATACGCATATCCAGGTTTATATTCCCCAATAATCTTTGGCAGGTGGAGTCCGGATTTCTTGGCGTTCACGGTTTCGATCAGTTTGTTGACCTTTGCTTTCAATTCGGCTGTAGTGTCCTTCGTTACCCTTTGGAATTTAGTTTGGTCAGAGAGTATGAGGTTCATTTTCGCCAGATATTCGTCTTTTTTAAGAATTACGTATATTGGCGACTTGTCGCCTCTCCTGACAACTATCTCCTTGTTCTCACGAATTCTTTTAGCTGCCGCTTTGAGCTCGGGGGACAGTATGGTGCTTCTGTAATTGCCTCGATTCTTTCCTCCTTCCGCAATAAGTTCTGCTTGTAAGGTATCTTTGGTAGTGACCTTCTTTTGTGTCTCGAGGTCGAATATGTCGTCCAACAGGATTTCCAACTCCACTTTCCGGGCCATCTCACTCGGTCTGGACATAACGTGACAGTTTATACCCAGATTTAGGAGAGTGATTTGGTCCTCAGTGAGGTTAATTCCTGCAAGGTTCAGGAAGCCATCTCTTGGTCGTGGAATTGCCATAGGTCCTCCATATAATGTTGTTAGTTTCTTGATAATCCTTGTTTCAGTGTTGAGGTGATGTCGGTCTGTGAGGATGTCGAGGTGTTGTTCAATGCGGGTACGGAGACTTTCGTCGATGTTGCTATTTCTCCATTCGTTTGTAGCATGAAGTAGTTGCATTTTGTTGTCTTTGATTTCATTTTCCGCCTTGTATATCTGATCACGAATCAGATCCTGGCGATATTTTATCGTGAAGGCTTGATTCCTTGCTGCTGGGTCGTGCGTTTTAATATTAGTATATTTTGGTAGCAGTCTTTCCTGTAGACATATATTATTAAATATGACCGAAAAAGTAGTATTAATAATTCTAACACGAATTTTCTCGATCTTTCGTACATTTCTTTTCACTGTTGGTGGTAATTCAAAAATCAATTCTCCAAAATTCATTTTTATTTCTAGTCTGACGCGACACTTGAGCGCGTTTCGTAAAACTTATTACATTTTCAAATGCTTTAGTTTACACATACACAACTGAATAGGTTATATATATATATATATATATATATATATATATATATATATATATATATATATATATATATATATATATATATATATATATATATATATATATATATATATATATATATATATATATATATATATATATTATATATATATATAATCATTCCACCACCATTCCCCCCCTTCCCCATCCCCATGTCCTCCCAACCATTCCTCACTCCCCTGTCCTCTCGTCCTCCCCTTCATTTCCTCCCTCCCCCATACCTATGTCCTGCCCACCATCCCCTCGTCCTCCTAACGAGGACGCTCCATACACTCCACCGTCTCCTTGTCCTCTCGACCATCTCCAACTCCCACCCTTCCCCTCGTCCTCCCTACCATTCCCCCCTCCCCCATCCCCTCGTCCTCCCCACCATCCCCCACTTCCCTGTCGCCTTGTCCTCCCCCACCAATCTCCATTCCCCTGTCCCCTCGTGCTCCACCATCTCCAATTCCCCCATCCACTCGTCCCCCCTACCATTACTCCCCCTCCCATGTCCTCTTGTCCTCCCCATCATCCCCCACTCCTAGTCCCCTCGTCCTCCTAACCATTCCCCTCTCCCTCGTTTGATCCATTCCCAAATGATCTGATGTTCCCATCAGAAAATTGGGAACATCAAATGATATGATCTTCCCATCACTGATATATAAGAAAAACTATTAAAAAACCAAATGAAAAACAATGAAAAATTAAAAAAATAAATTATACTCACGAAATGAACGATAAGGTAAATAACAAAGCTCAATTCCAATGCAATGTCACACAAAATAGTTAAATAAAAATGAAAATAATTCGAAATCTATGAAAATTTAGTTTATCAATGAAATTGGGAACAATGAAATGGAATTGAAACATATTTAGTATAGCGTGAGTTGCTCTTATGTGCAACAGATGGTGCTGTTTCTTACAAAAATCATGTTTTTACCTGTCACAGATGTGGCATCTAAACTTATATTCACAAAATAAACGGTATGGTAAACAACACAGATCAATTCCAACGTAATGTAACACAAAATAATTCAATAAAAAATTTAAATAAATCAAAATCTATGAAAATTAAATTAATCAATGCTATTGGAAACATTGAAATGGAATTCATAACACATTTATTATTGCGTGTGTGTTGCTATTACGTGCAACAGATAGCGCTGTTTTAAAAAAAAAAACATGTTTTTATCTGTCACAGTTGTGGCATCTATATAGTAGGTATATAAAAACATATGCATATTCGAATGGAACGGTGTGTCAAATTTTCAAAGCAATCGGTGAAGAACTTTGGGAGATTACAGTGTGTGTGTTGCTCTTACTTCCAACAGATGGTGCTGTTTAAAAAAAAAAAACTTTTTTTCTGTCACAGATAAGGCATATATATATATAGTAGGTATATAAAAACATTCGCCTATTCGAATGCAAGGTCGTGTCAAATTTTCGGTGAAGAGGTTTCGAAGAATTCTCTCACATGAAAAACAGTTTTTCCAAAAAACATGTTTTTTTACCGTCACATACATGACATCAATATAGTATGTACATAAAAACCTGCTCGGATGCGAATGGAACATTATGTGAAAATTCCAAAGCAATTGGTGAAAACTTTCAGAGATTAGCGATTTCGAACAAACGAATATTTCCATTATTATTTATATAGATGATGCATCCAATACACATCCCGTGGGCGGTGGTGGAAAGGGTTACAGAGGCACGTGATGGGTTCAGGAATAGTTCGTTTAACTAAAGTAAGTGACAATCTTTTGAATCTAGTTACACAATTGTTAATGTTTCATAAACATGTACACACACACACATACATACATACATACATACATACATACATACATACATACATACATACATACATACATACATACATACATACATACATACATACATACATATATACACACACACACACACACACATATATATATATATATATATATATATATATATATATATATATATATATATATATATATATATATATATATATATATATATATATATATATATATATATATATATATATATTATTAAATATGACCGAAAAAGTAAGATTAATAATTCTAACATTAATTTTTTCGATATTTCTTGTTTCTTTTCACTGTTGATGGTAATTGAAAAATCAATTCTCCAAAATTCATTTTTATTTCTAGTCTGACGCGACACCTGAACGCGTTTCGTAATAACTTATTACATTTTCAAAGACTTTTAGTTTACACACACACAACTATAACCTGCAAACACTAAACAGAGTTCTTACTATGCAATGATTTAAACAGATTGATGATTGATTGATGAAGATTAAGCCACCTAGGAGGTGGCACGGGCATGAATAGCCCGTAAGTGGTACAATTTTTTTTTCTCAGTATTCTGAGGTTGCATTTAACCATCAAGCTGTTATCGCAGGGAAGGATACTGCTTCACAGTCTTTATGAGGGTGTCCATCTGTTGGACACCTTTGTTGACCAGGAGAGTGGCTGTGTTGATGGCTTCAGAGTGGCAACTGCATGATTCAGGAACTCTTAAAGCTCTTCTAAGGTCATTGGTTGCTTTACATTCCAGAAGATAGTGAAGTAATGGCTTTTCTGTGACAGTTTGGCAGAAGATGCACTCTCTCTGTCGGGGTTCACCAATCTCCCAGTTGCATCTGTAACCTAGACGTAGTCTATATAACCTAACTGCTATTTCCCTGTGGATTCCTTTTGGGATATTTAACCTTTCTAATTTGGTTGCGTGAAGATACCATGTTGCAGATGGCGAACCTTCAGCTATTCTCTGGTGTAGGTAGGCTTTGTATTTAAACAGCTTTAATTTTTAATTTTATACCCTCATTTTGCGTGAGGTGATATGTTACAACAGTTTTGGATGAGGTGAACAAATCTTTCAACACAGGATAGAACACGAAACAATGGGTATTGAAGGTAAGAATGGAAGTAACTGCAGAGGGCCTATTGGCCCATATTTCTTGATGCTTCTATATTGGAGCGGAGTCTTGAGGTGGGTAGAATATAGTTGTGCATTAATTGGCTGTTGATTGCTGGTGTTGACTTCTTGATGTGTAGTGCCTCGCAGATGTCAAGCTGCCTGCTATCGCTGTATCTATCGATGATTTCTGTGTTGTTTGCTAAGATTTCTCTGGTGATGGTTTGGTTGTGGGAATAGACTATATGTTCCTTAATGGAGCCCTGTTGCTTATGCATTGTTAATCACCTGGAAAGAGATGTTCTTGTCTTGCCTATATACTGAGTTTTTTTAGGCTTACAGTCCCAATGTGGGCATTTGAAGGCATAGACGATGTTGGTCTCTTTTAAAGCGTTCTGCTTTGTGTCTGGAGAGTTTCTCATGAGTAGGCTGGCCGATTTTTTGGTTTTATAGTAAATCGTCAGTTGATTCTTCTGATTTTTGTCTGTAGGGATAATGTTTCTATTAACAATTTCTTTCAGGACACTTTCCTTCGTTTTATGAGCTGTGGAAAAGAAGTTCCTGTAAAATAGTCTAATAGGGGGTTTAGGTGTTGTGTTAGTTGTCTCTTCAGAGGTTGCATGGCGTTTCACCTTCCTTCTTATGATGTCTTCAACGAAACCATTGGCGAAGCCGTTGTTGACTAGGACCTGCCTTACCCTACAGAGTTCTTCATCGACTTGCTTCCATCCTGAGCTGTGGCTGAGAGCACGGTCGACATAAGCGTTAACAACACTCCTCTTGTACCTGTCTGGGCAGTCACTGTTGGCATTTAGGCACATTCCTATTTTTGTTTCCTTAGTGTAGACTGCAGTGTGGAAACCTCCGCTCCTTTCTATGAATATTACATCTAGAATGGGCAGCTTCCCATCCTTCTCCATAATGTTACATAATATATATATATATATATATATATATATATATATATATATATATATATATATATATATATATATATATATATTGTGACGATAATCTCTTTCAAGAGAGATTGAGCCTGCTCTTCCCTACAAAGTACATAAAAACAAAAGATAATATAGAAGATACGTCCACCAAGTATCTCCAAAACGTTTTGCCCAGAGAGCAAAACGTATCCAGCACACCGGCACACCTGCTAGCTACCGCCACCGTAAACCAGCTAACTGCTTGTCCTTTGCCTGCCTGTCGCTGATTGGCTGGTGTCCCGTCGCACCTGCCCTCCGCCCTCCGCCACAAGTTGATGTCTGGGCTGCAGTGCTTCAGTATTGTCAGAATATCTCAGTGCTCCTTGCAGTTGACATCTCTCGCTGGTAGACTAAGCCTTGGCTTTCGTGTACTAAGGGAGGTGGCAGCTCGAAGCCAATATTCCAGCTCCATTCATATTTATTTTGCTATCACTGTAACTCACTTGTCTTAACGTAACTTTTCATTTGCCAGTGATTATTCATATTATTTTGTTTGTTGACTTGTCTTTTATATTTTATGTGCTTAACTTTATTCATGTCTTGTTTTCTAAAGTAATTAAAATTTCATTGTTAATTTACTTGTGTTTTGTGTGTCTTCCCATTACCTTACCACAGACGAAAGTTCCAGCTTTTCTCTTTTTTTCTCTAATGTGACGAGGCCCTGCCCCTAGCTTTTGAAACAGCCGAACACCAACGCTTTACCGTCACAATATATATATATATGTATATATATATATATATATATATATATATATATGTCGTACCTAGTAGCCAGAACTCACTTCTCAGCCTACTATTCAAGGCCCGATTTGCCTAATAAGCCAAGTTTTCCTGAATTAATATATTTACTATAATTTTTTTCTTATGAAATGATAAAGCAACCCTTTTCTCTATGTATGAGGTCAATTTTTTTTTATTGGAGTTAAAATTAACGTAGATATATGACCGAACCTAACCAACCCTACCTAACCTAACCTAACCTATATTTATAGGTAAGGTTAGGTTAGGTAGCCAAAAAAAGCTAGGTTAGGTTAGGTTAGGTAGGTTAGGTAGACGAAAAAACATTAATTCATAAAAACTTGGCTTATTAGGCAAATCGGGCCTTGAATAGTAGGCTGAGAAGTGCGTTCTGGCTATTAGGTACGACATATATATATATATATATATATATATATATGTGTCGTACCTAATAGCCAGAACGCACTTCTCAGCCTACTATTCAAGGCCCGATTTGCCTAATAAGCCAAGTTTTCATGAATTAATGTTTTTTCGTTTACCTAACCTACCTAACCTAACCTAACCTAGCTTTTTTTGGCTACCTAACCTAACCTTACCTATAAATATAGGTTAGGTTAGGTTAGGTAGGGTTGGTTAGGTTCGGTCATATATCTACGTTAATTTTAACTCCAATAAAAAAAAATTGACCTCATACATAGAGAAAAGGGTTGCTTTATCATTTCATAAGAAAAAAATTATAGTAAATATATTAATTCAGGAAAACTTGGCTTATTAGGCAAATCGGGCCTTGAATAGTAGGCTGAGAAGTGAGTTCTGGCTACTAGGTACGACATATGTATATATATATATATGTATATATATATATATATATATATATATATATATATATATATATATATATATATATATATAGATATATATATATATATATATATATATATATATATATATATTTATATATATATATATATATATATATATATATATATATATATATATATATATATATATATATATATATATATTAGTATATTTTGGTAGCAGTCTTTCCTGTAGACATATATTATTAAATATGACCGAAAAAGTAAGATTAATAATTCTTACGTAATAAATGAAAATGTAATAAGTTTTACGAAACGCGCCCGTGTCGCGTCAGACTAGAAATAAAAATGAATTTTGGAGAAGTGATTTTTGATTTACCTCCAACAGTGAAGCGTAATGTACGAAAGATTGAGAAAATTCGTGTTTGAATTATTAATCTTACTTTTTCGGTCATATTTAATAATATATATATATATATATATATATATATATATATATATATATATATATATATATATATATATTGTCGGGGTGTCTCTCCCTCTAGCCAGTCACCACAAAGTATGCGTAGTGATAAACGTTACTTACTGTAGCCCCCACGGGTCTGCACTTGATCCTCACGGTGCCACTGTTCACCAGGAGAGTCTCACAGTCTGTCTCCAGCTGGCCTTATAGCCAAAAGACGAGTGAGAACACGATCACTTCACTTGATCATGTGCCCGCCCCGACAGAGGGCTCTACCGCTCACTATAGATCGCCAACTGGTGTTTACCGTGTCCAGTAACACCTCATTGGAATAGTAGTAATATAGTAGTGGCCCCAGGGAATACTAATCAATTTGGTAACAGGTAAGTATATATTTTAATCACTCACTCTTAGATAGTCTCAATAGCAACAAGGTAATGGAGGGTTATCTTGAAGTTATCTTGAGATGATTTCGGGGCTTTTTAGTGTCCCTGCGGCCCGGTCCTCGACCAGGCTTCCACCCCCAGGAAGCAGCCCGTGACAGCTGGCTCACACCCAGGTACCTATTTTACTGCTAGGTAACAGGGGCCTAGGGTGAAAGAAACTCTGCCCATTGTTTCTCGCCGGCGCCAGGGATCGAACCCGGGACCACAGGATCACAAGTCCAGTGTGCTGTCTGCTCGGCGGACCGGCTCTAGGGTTGACACAAACATGGCGGTGGTTTTGTAGTTTGCTTAAAAGATCAAAGAATCATAACTCTGCATCAACAACATGGCCAAGGAATAAATGAGCAGCCTTCTCTCCGCCTCTTCACAATTCTGGAACACTCCGGGAATGGCAACACTCCCAGTTGGCGTGCGTTTCCACGCTCCACATGCAGTGTTATCGAACGTTTGGCAACTCGCGAGATGCCACGCCCACTCACACTCCTCACTGTTCCTCACACTGCTCACTTCCTCACTATACTCACACTATTGGCGTGAGGTGCCTATTATTCCCTCGTATTCCCAGTATATCACTACACTGGCATAATCACAGTTAACCACTAGACATATGAATATATTATTTAATAATCCAGTATATATAGTTCATTTTATCAATATTTATAATAACGAGGTAACTCTAGGCACACAACCTTACACTATTAAATTGTATATTTATATATATAACCTCTGGCATGAACTTATAATATAAATGACATGTAAATATAAATGTCCTCGTCACAGTAATCTCTTCATCAAACCACAGGTGCAATCACATACCATATATATATCTCGTGAGAGCTCTATAGCATCTCCCTTCACAACTGTGTCTTACAAGAAACATAGACATTGGTGAGCCCTGCTCACGACATAGAAGATATTCCGGCTAATCGACAACTAAAGGGGAATGGGAGGGAAAACTGAATTACCTACTTCCACCATAAATGATGTGGACTCGTCCTCTGTTGAGGGTTAGATTGAAGCTCCTGGTCCCGGCTCATGATTTGCTGTAGGGAACACCCACACACACACTGATGCTCTTCACAGGACTTTCAACCAACACCCAAAAACGCGTCTTCTCCGTACTGCTTCTCTCTGCAGGCTCCGTGCTCCTCCACAACCTCTTGAAGGGTTGGAGTCGGTCTCCTGGCCGTCACCTCCTCCTCACAACTACGTCTGCAGTCCCTTACTCCCGGCTGCAGTCGTTCGTATTCCCAGCTAGTTTGTTCTTCTCCTTCCTCACGGTGAACTGGCCCAGCCGCTACGTCATCACCCGACTGGTGAAACTGTACAGTCGTCCCTGACGTCACTGCCCAGGCTTCACTCTTGCTAAGCACCTGTCACTGGAGCACTTGTTGCGCGTTTCCCGTCAATGCCTTCTTCTGTCTGCCTCACAGAGTTCAGCAAGGCCTCACAGGATGCTCGCAAACCACAGGTGATGCGTATATTCACCGGAGAGGGGCGAATACTGTCAGACTGACAGGACCCCCCTATCGCATGTACACCCTTGACGACGTGTCGTATCTAACTCTTGGCACCACGGGGGGCGCACGGCCCGGACCTACCTCCACTCATGACGTCACACTTGCCAGGGGCGTTTCTCATTGGCTCCCTGTACCACGTCACCGTTCTTGGCCAATCTGGTGCCACTGATGTCATAACATTTTGGCACGAAAACGTAGAAGGTCGGTGCCATCTTGGCATCCAAAAGGGCCTAAGCCACTGGTGAAAAAAGATTATTGGGGAATATAAACCTGGATATGCGTATGGAAATGTCAAGACACACAAGTCTGGAAACCCACTTCGGCCAATCATTAGCCAGATACCCACACCCACGTACAGACTGGCGAAGCGACTCAACGGCCTGCTGGCTCCTTATGTCCCTTGCACCTTCAGCCTGAAGTCTCCAAAGGAATTTGTTGACTTACTGCGGGGCACACGGGCCACAGGAATAAAAGCCTCATTAAACGTAGAATCACTGTTCACTAACGTACCTGTGGACGAGACAATCGGGATGATAGCCGACAGAGTGTATCGTGATCCAGCCTGTACTCCTCTTGACATACCAGAAAATATTCTAAGGAAACTACTCCAAACTTGTACTAAAGAAGCACCCTTCTTGAGCCCAGATGGGCACATGAATAAGCAAGTAGATGGGGTCGCCATGGGTTCTCCCCTAGGTGTCCTGTTTGCAAACTTCTACATGGGTACCATCGAGCAAAAAGTCTTAGTCGACATGAACTTGAAACCGGCCATATACTGCAGGTATGTTGACGACATTTTTACACAGGTACCTGATGTCAGACATCTGCAGGAACTGAAGGAGGCGTTTGAGCAGAGTTCCGTGCTGCGTTTCACTTACGAGATGGAAAAGGAGGGGAAGCTGCCCTTTCTAGATGTAACAGTCATGGAAAAGAGCGGAGGTTTCCACACTGCAGTCTACACTAAGGAAACGAACATAGGAATGTGCCTAAAAGCCAACAGCGACTGCCCAGACAAGTACAAAAGGAGTGTTGTTAACGCATATGTCGACCGTGCTCTCAGCCACAGCTCAGAATGGAAGCAAGTCAACAAAGAACTCTGTAGGGTAAGGCAGGTCCTAGTCAACAACGGCTTCTCCAATGGTTTCGTCGAAGACATCATAAGAAGGAAAGTGAAACGCCATGCAACCTCTGAAGAGACAACTAACACAACACCTATACCCCCTATTAGACTACCTTACAGGAACTTCTTTTCCACAGCTCATAAAACGGAGGAAAGGGTCCTGAAAGATATTGTTAATAGAAACGTTATCCCTACAGACAAAAATCATAGGATACAACTGACGATTTACTATAAAACCAGAAAAACGGCCAGCCTACTCATGAGAAACTCTCCAGACACAAAGCAGAACGCTTTAAAAGAAACCAACGTCGTCTATGCCTTCAAATGCCCTCTTGGGGACTGTAAGCTCCAAAAAACCCAGTATATAGGCAAGACAACAACATCTCTTTCTAGGCGTTTAACGATGCATAAGCAACAGGGCTCCATTAAGGAACATATAATCTCTTCCCACAACCAAACCAACGCTGGATAAATCCTAGTAAACAACACAGAAATCATCGATAGATACAGCGATAGCAGGCGGCTTGACGTTTGCGAGGCACTACACATTAAAAAGTCAACACCAGCAATCAACAGCCAATTAATGCACAACTATATTCTACCCACCTCAAGACTCCGCTCCAATATAGAAGCATCAAGAAATATGGACCAATAGGCTTTCTACAATCACTTCTATTCAATACCCATTGTTTCGTGTTCTGTCTTGTGTTGATGAAATTAATACCCTATTAATGCCACCTCACCCCATCCACCTCACTCAAATGTAGATATAAACAAATCGGAGATGTGTAAGTTCTATTCAGTTGTGTATGTGTAAACTAAAGTCTTTGAAAATGTAATAAGTTTTTACGAAACGCGCTCGTGTCGCGTCAGACTAGAAATAAAAATGAATTTTGGAGAATTGATTTTTGAATTACCACCAACAGTGAAAAGAAATGTACGAAAGATAGAGAAAAGTCGTGTTAAAATTATTAATCTTACTTTTTCGGTCATATTTAATAATATATATATATATATATATATATATATATATATATATATATATATATATATATATATATATATATATATATATATATATATATATATATATATTATTAAATATGACCGAAAAAGTAAGATTAATAATTCTAACACGAATTTTCTCAATCTTTCGTACATTTAGTTTCACTGTTGGAGGTAAATCAAAAATCAATTCTCCAAAATTCATTTTTGTTTCTAGTCTGACGCGACACGAGCGCGTTTCGTAAAACTTTGGAGAATTGATTTTTGATTTACCTCCAACAGTGAAACGAAATGTACGAAAGATTGAGAATATATATATATATATATATATATATATATATATATATGTATATATATATATATATATATATATATATATATATATATATATATATATATATGCAGAATAACCACATATGAAAAATAGAAAATGCTTAACGCGTTTTCGGCTAATTCGCCTTTCATCAGAGCAAAGTAGAATGAAGATAAGTTTGCTGATCAGACCTTTATATCCGCCTGGGCAGATCACCTGACCACCAAAAATAAGTGGAGGAAAGGAATTATAAGAAAGAAGGTAACTGCAGAAGGCCTATTGGCCCATACAAGGCAGCTCCTTTTAATATCTCCAAGTGCCATACGTGTTTAAATGATTGCTATATTGTTTTGACGTGCTATATTGAGGCTTAAATAGGGATCCAACTTGTACATACCGGGGCTCACATTAAGGCTGTTGTTACAATGTTTGATCAGAGCAGACTCGATCACGTTTCGTTCAACAAAATCCTTACTTTTAACAATACATTTTGCCCCTGTGAAGTCGATAGAATGATTACATAAACTGGAATGTAAATACAATGCACTGGATTGCTGGGCTGTACGAATAGCATATGAATGCTGTTTTAAACGCGAGGAAAGAGATTTACCAGTCTGGCCGATGTAAACACATGCACACTCATTACAAGGGATGGAATACACACAACCTGCTACAGACACGTATGGCACTTGGAGATATTAAAAGGAGCTGCCTTGTATGGGCCAATAGGCCTTCTGCAGTTACCTTCTTTCTTATAATTCCTTTCCTCCACTTATTTTTGGTGGTCAGGTGATCTGCCCAGGCGGATATAAAGGTCTGATCAGCAAACTTATCTTCATTCTACTTTGCTCTGATGAATTTTCTATTTTTCATATGTGGTTATTCTGCATACTTGGATCAGTGTTTTTGTGATCATTGTTGCATATATATATATATATATATATATATATATATATATATATATATATTATTAAATATGACCGAAAAAGTAAGATTAATAATTTTAACACGAATTTTCTCTATCTTTCGTACATTTCTTTTCACTGTTGGTGGTAATTCAAAAATCAATTCTCCAAAATTCATTTTTATTTCTAGTCTGACGCGACACGAGCGCGTTTCGTAAAAACTTGTTACATTTTCAAAGACTTTAGTTCACAAATACACAACTGAATAGAACTTACGTATCTCCGATTTTATATCTACATTTGAGTGAGGTGGAAGGGGTGATGTGGCATTAACACAAGACAGAACAAGATGTGGTATTAATAGGGTATTAATTTCATCAACACAAGACAGAACAAGAGTATTAATAGGGTATTAATTTCATCAACACAAGACAGAACACGAAACAATGGATATTGAATAGAAGTGTTTGTAGAAAGCCTATTGGTCCATATTTCTTGATGCTTCTATATTGGAGCGGAGTCTTGAGGTGGGTAGAATATAGTTGTGCAATAATTGGCTGTTGATTGCTGGTGTTGACTTCTTGATGTGTAGTGCCTCGCAAACGTCAAGCCGCCTGCTATCGCTGTATCTATCGATGATTTCTGTGTTGTTTACTAGGATTTCTCTGGCGATGGTTTGGTTATGGGAAGAGATTATATGTTCCTTAATGGAGCCCTGTTGTTTATGCATCGTTAAACGCCTAGAAAGAGATGTTGTTGTCTTGCCTATATACTGGGTTTTTTGGAGCTTACAGTCCCCAAGTGGGCATTTGAAGGCATAGACGACGTTAGTCTCTTTTAAAGCGTTCTGTTTCGTGTCTGGAGAGTTTCTCATGAGTAGGCTGGCCGTTTTTCTGGTTTTATAGTAAATCGTCAGTTGTATCCTCTGATTTTTGTCTGTAGGGATAACGTTTCTAT
Organism: Procambarus clarkii; assembly: GCF_040958095.1. Classification (NCBI taxonomy): domain Eukaryota; kingdom Metazoa; phylum Arthropoda; class Malacostraca; order Decapoda; family Cambaridae; genus Procambarus; species Procambarus clarkii. The sequence continues at coordinate 38,621,263 of NC_091168.1, read as the reverse complement.
TAACAATATCTTTCAGGACCCTTTCCTCTGTTTTATGAGCTGTGGAAAAGAAGTTCCTGTAAAATAGTCTAATAGGGGGTATAGGTGTTGTGTTAGTTGTCTCTTCAGAGGTTGCATGGCTTTTCACTTTCCTTCTTATGATGTCTTCGATGAAACCATTGGAGAAGCCGGTATTGACTAGAACCTGCCTTACCCTACAGAGTTCTTCGTCGACTTGCTTCCATTCTGAGCTGTGGCTGAGAGCACGGTCGACGTATGCGTTAACAACACTCCTCTTGTACCTGTCAGGGCAGTCGCTGTTGGCATTTAGGCACATTCCTATGTTTGTTTCCTTTGTGTAGACTGCAGTGTGGAAACCTCCGCCCTTTTCCATGACTGTTACATCTAGAAAAGGCAGCTTCCCATCCTTTTCCGTCTCGTAAGTGAAACGCAGCACGGAACTCTGCTCAAATGCCTCCTTCAGCTCCTGCAGATGTCTGACATCAGGTACCTGTGTAAAAATGTCGTCAACATACCTGCAGTATATGGCCGGTTTCAAGTTCATGTCGACTAAGACTTTTTGCTCGATGGTACCCATGTAGAAGTTTGCAAACAGGACACCTAGGGGAGAACCCATAGCGACCCCATCTACTTGCTTATACATATGCCCATCCGGGCTCAAGAAGGGTGCCTCTTTAGTACAAGCTTGGAGTAGTTTCCTCAGAATACTTTCTGGCATGTCAAGAGGAGTACAGGCTGGATCACGATACACTCTGTCGGCTATCATTCCGATTGTCTCGTCCACAGGTACGTTGGTAAACAGCGATTCTACGTCCAACGAGGCTCTTATCCCTGTGGCCCGTGCGCCCCGCAGTAAGTCCACAAATTCCTTTGGAGACTTCAGGCTGAAGGCGCAAGGAACATAAGGAGTCAGCAGGCCGTTGAGTCGCTTTGCCAATCTGTACGTGGGTGTGGGTATCTGGCTAATGATTGGCCGAAGTGGGTTTCCAGGCTTGTGCGTCTTGACATTTCCATACGCATATCCAGGTTTATATTCCCCAATGATCTTTGGCAGGTGGAGTCCGGATTTCTTGGCGTTCACAGTTTCGATCAGTTTGTTGACCTTTGCTTTTAATTCGGCTGTAGTGTCCTTCGTTACCCTTTGGAACTTAGTTTGGAACTGTGTTGATCGAAACTGTGAACGCCAAGAAATCCGGACTCCACCTGCCAAAGATCATTGGGGAATATAAACCTGGATATGCGTATGGAAATGTCAAGACGCACAAGCCTGGAAACCCACTTCGGCCAATCATTAGCCAGATACCCACACCCACGTACAGATTGGCAAAGCGACTCAACGGCCTGCTGACTCCTTATGTTCCTTGCGCCTTCAGCCTGAAGTCTCCAAAGGAATTTGTGGACTTACTGCGGGGCGCACGGGCCACAGGGATAAGAGCCTCGTTGGACGTAGAATCGCTGTTTACCAACGTACCTGTGGACGAGACAATCGGAATGATAGCCGACAGAGTGTATCGTGATCCAGCCTGTACTCCTCTTGACATGCCAGAAAGTATTCTGAGGAAACTACTCCAAGCTTGTACTAAAGAGGCACCCTTCTTGAGCCCGGATGGGCATATGTATAAGCAAGTAGATGGGGTCGCTATGGGTTCTCCCCTAGGTGTCCTGTTTGCAAACTTCTACATGGGTACCATCGAGCAAAAAGTCTTAGTCGACATGAACTTGAAACCGGCCATATACTGCAGGTATGTTGACGACATTTTTACACAGGTACCTGATGTCAGACATCTGCAGGAGCTGAAGGAGGCATTTGAGCAGAGTTCCGTGCTGCGTTTCACTTACGAGACGGAAAAGGATGGGAAGCTGCCTTTTCTAGATGTAACAGTCATGGAAAAGGGCGGAGGTTTCCACACTGCAGTCTACACAAAGGAAACAAACATAGGAATGTGCCTAAATGCCAACAGCGACTGCCCTGACAGGTACAAGAGGAGTGTTGTTAACGCATACGTCGACCGTGCTCTCAGCCACAGCTCAGAATGGAAGCAAGTCGACGAAGAACTCTGTAGGGTAAGGCAGGTTCTAGTCAATAACGGCTTCTCCAATGGTTTCATCGAAGACATCATAAGAAGGAAAGTGAAAAGCCATGCAACCTCTGAAGAGACAACTAACACAACACCTATACCCCCTATTAGACTATTTTACAGGAACTTCTTTTCCACAGCTCATAAAACAGAGGAAAGGGTCCTGAAAGATATTGTTAATAGAAACGTTATCCCTACAGACAAAAATCAGAGGATACAACTGACGATTTACTATAAAACCAGAAAAACGGCCAGCCTACTCATGAGAAACTCTCCAGACACGAAACAGAACGCTTTAAAAGAGACTAACGTCGTCTATGCCTTCAAATGCCCACTTGGGGACTGTAAGCTCCAAAAAACCCAGTATATAGGCAAGACAACAACATCTCTTTCTAGGCGTTTAACGATGCATAAACAACAGGGCTCCATTAAGGAACATATAATCTCTTCCCATAACCAAACCATCGCCAGAGAAATCCTAGTAAACAACACAGAAATCATCGATAGATACAGCGATAGCAGGCGGCTTGACGTTTGCGAGGCACTACACATCAAGAAGTCAACACCAGCAATCAACAGCCAATTATTGCACAACTATATTCTACCCACCTCAAGACTCCGCTCCAATATAGAAGCATCAAGAAATATGGACCAATAGGCTTTCTACAAACACTTCTATTCAATATCCATTGTTTCGTGTTCTGTCTTGTGTTGATACTTTTAATACCCTATTAATATCCTCTAATGCCACATCATCCTTCCCACCTCACTCAAATGTAATGCCACATCACCCTTCCCACCTCACTCAAAAGTAGATATAAAATCAGGGAAATGCAAGTTCTAATCAGTTGGTGTATTTGCGAAGTCTTTGAAAATGTAATAAGTTTTACGAAACGCGCCCGTGTCGCGTCAGACTAGAAATAAAAATGAATTTTGGAGAAGTGATTTTTGATTTACCTCCAACAGTGAAGCATAATGTACGAAAGATTGAGAAAATTCGTGTTAGAATTATTAATCTTACTTTTTCGGTCATATTTAATAAAATATGTCTACAGGAAAGACTGCTACCAAAATATACTAATATATATATATATATATATATATATATATATATATATATATATATATATATATATATATATATATATATATATATATATATATATGTCGTACCTAATAGCCAGAACGCACTTCTCAGCCTACTATTCAAGGCCCGATTTGCCTAATAAGCCAAGTTTTCATGAATTAATGTTTTTTCGTCTACCTAACCTACCTAACCTAACCTAACCTAGCTTTTTTTGGCTACCTAACCTAACCTTACCTATAAATATAGGTAAGGTTAGGTTAGGTAGGGTTGGTTAGGTTCGGTCATATATCTACGTTAATTTTAACTCCAATAAAAAAAATTGACCTCATACATAGAGAAAAGGGTTGCTTTATCATTTCATAAGAAAAAAATTATAGTAAATATATTAATTCAGGAAAACTTGGCTTATTAGGCAAATTGGGCCTTGAATAGTAGGCTGAGAAGTGAGTTCTGGCTACTAGGTACGACATATATATATATATATATATATATAGTGCAGTAGTCTCCTCCAACCCAGACATCGTAGCTAGAATAAAGTCTGCCTTGCCTGGAGCCAATGTCATTAAGGCCGAGAACAGCACCCTCCTTGGAGCTCCCCTTGGGTCTAACGCTATTGAGGAGATCCTCGACAAGAAAATCGCAGACCTTAGGAGGATGGAAGACAGAATAGGTGACATCGATGCCCACGATGATTTTTATCTCCTCACCAAATGCCTATCCCTTCCGAGGCTAACCTACTTTCTGAGGTGCGCCCCATCTTACGACAACCGAAAGCATGAAGAATTTGACCTCTTACTGAAGACCATGCTGGAAAAAGTTGTTAACCTCTCCCTCAACGAATGCGAGTGGAAACAAGCCACTCTTCCTGTCAGGCTCAGTGGCTTGGGTGTCCGCACCGCCACACAAATTGATGTCTCAGCCTTCCTGTCTTCCTCCTCAGCATCAGATGACCTGGTTAAGGAAATCCTATCTGACACCCTGAGTGATGTAGCGGGGATACAGGACCCCCACTACACGGAATGCGACACGAAATGGGGTGCCTTGACAGACCCAGCACTCAGACCAGCCATGCCGAAAGCCAAGAAACAATCCAGTTGGGACAGCCCCATTGTAGACAAAGAAGCCACAGCTTTGCTGGAGGCAGCTACAACCCCCAGTGATCGTGCACGCCTCACAGCTGAGCAGGCTCCCCATGCAGAGGACTTCCTTCTGGCAGTACCCCATGTCTGCGACAGGCACACGTCTTGATCCGCAGGAGCTCCGTATTGCAGTCGCTCTCCGCCTTGCTGCCCCTATCCACACTGTTCACAGGTGTATTTGCGGCGAGGCAGATGCTGACGAATATGGATTGCATGGCCTGCACTGTGGAATATCGGGTGGTTAGCACAGTAGACACGACGAAGTCAACGACATCATTTAAAGAAGCCTTGCCTCTGCTCAGTGTCCAGCGGAGAGAGAGCCTCGCAACCTACTGAACCGGCCGACCAGACGGAATCACACTGCATCCGTGGAAGGGTGGCAGGCAGTTGGCATGGGGCTATACTTGCGTATCCACCCTGGCAACGACATACATCACCCTCTCTGCCAGCACAGCAGGAGCCGCAGCGACACACAGAGAAAAACAAAAGTCAGTCAAGTACAGGCAATTAGATCAACGGTACAACTTCGTTCCAATAGGGTCTGAGACCCTAGGCCCATGGAGTGAGAGTGCAAGAAGGTTTCTTAAGGATCTTGGTTCCAAGCTTAGTGACACCACAAGAGACCCTAGAACGGCAAGTTTTCTCTTTCAGCGCCTCAGTGTCGCGATCCAGAGGAGGAATGCCTGCTGTATCCTCGTTCCTGCTCGGCGTCGGAGGAGTTCGAGGAAATCTACAGCCTCTAGGAAGGGAACTTTTTCTTGTGTCCTCTTAATGTTAATTTTTTGTATAAAATCAGATATGTAACTGTATAACCTTACATAATAAAGTGTACACCATAATAAAAAAAAAGGGGGTGTGGTAGGAGAAGCGAACACTCGTATTCAGAGTTAAATGGCAAGTTTTTCCCTGAATGCTCTGTGCTCGGTTCAATCACTTGTCATATGAAAGATTACTGATATGTATATGTATTTGTGTAAATGATTGTGTATATATATATATATATATATATATATATATATATATATATATATATATATATATATATATATATATTGTGACGGTAACGCGTTGGTGTTCGGCTGTTTAAGGCTAGGGGTATGGCCTCGTCACATAGTTATAAAAAAAAAATAGAAAAAACTGGAACTTCGTCTGTGGTAAGGTAAGGAGAAGACACACAAAACACAAGTAAACTTTAACAATGAAATTTTAATTACGTTAAATAAATCAAAACATGAATAAAATGCACAAACAAATTTGTATAATAAAATCAATCAATCAAAATAATAAGAATACTTAAATGACACAATGAAAAGTTACGTTAAGACAAAATAACAAGAAGTGCAATATACAAGTAAATGGGAGGTGCTGGAATATTGGCTTTAAGCCACCACTTCTCTCAGTACACGCTAGCGTCTAGCTGGGAGGAGTGGTGACAACGAGAGCACTGAACATTCTGAGGTAGGAGGTTGGGGCGACCCCAGACATCAAGTAGTATGGGGGGGCGAGTGCAGGTGCAGCCAGACCGGCGACCAATCAGCGGAGCCGGTAGCGATCAACATGTAGTTTGGTGGTTTGAGTCCGAACAGGTGGCTGGCTGCATATGTTTTGCTCACCCTGGCAAGCCTTGCTGGTGTTGTTGTTGTTGTTGGACATGTCTTCCATAGTCGTTTTATATAATTTCAACGACGTGTTTGTGGAGGGAAGAGCAGGCTCAATCTCTTGAAGGAGATTATTGTCACAATATATATATATATATATATATATATATATATATATATATATATATATATATATATATATATATATATATATATATATATATATATATATATATATATATATATATATATATATATATATATATATATACACAAACATTTACACAAATACATATACATATCAGTAATCTTTTATATGACAAGTGATTCAACAAGAGGCTCACAGCAGTCACTATACAAGGCACTTTACATCTATGGTGAGTCACACAGTTACTACTCTTGCTGCATGCCCACCCAACTGGGCGGCAGCTCTACAGTCATGTGCAGGCTGCACCTACAGATAAAAAAAATTTGATACTTCACTAAGATTCCTGGCAATACATCATTATGAATGAAATATTTACACATTTCTTGGACTCCATTGATGGTGTTATCTCTGAATTCCGCGATTTTTTTCCCCACATTCCATAGCATAATGACGCAAAGTATGGGAATAGCTCAGCTGACAGAGTTTACATGTAGTCAAATCTACATCAGCAGATGTTGTAAACTCCCAGAGGCACTTGTAGCCGAGCCTAAGCCTAGCAGTGATAACACCTAGAAGTCTGCTAAGATACAAAGGTCATTAGTTGCCAAAAAACTGTGACCTGAACTATGACCTGGAACTTCTGAATGTTCATTCTGAAATTCCAGCAGCTAATTCATATCATATCGCTGCCTGATGATATTAGGTCATTGACCATCCAGTATGATATCAGCTCACTAACAGCTAAGTATGATTTCAGCTAAATCGTCATCCATGTTGAGGTCAGCTCACCGTCCTTGATGACACGAGCACACTGACAGTCAAGTATGATATCAGATCATCATTGTCAGCCAAGCATGATATCAGGTCACTGACCGCCACAGACATGATTTTAAACGTCCGACTAAAGTTCAGTAGTTGCAGTGCGAGGTCCAAGCTGGGCGGAGTCTCCGATAACTTGGCCATACTCAATCTTCCGCCGTGACTGGAAAATACGAGCAGGGTACTTTACCTTCCCACGCACGGCTGGATATCCTCCCAGGACTTGCTATCCTCCCACACCTCGCTATCCTCCCATGCCTCGCTGTCCTCCTGTTATCGCCTCCTCTATTAGACAGGCTCATGCCTGACACGAAATAACAATAATATGTTAATGGGGAGATAATGCTAGTAGTAGAAGTAGTGTAAATGTTATGCTGGTAATATGTTCTTATCATTTTAGATTACCTGGAAAATGAGAGCAAACGATTATTCGTAAAGGAGAATATTTATATTTTCCTGGGCAATACACACATACTCACGAGCACTGGTGAGGCAGTAACCTCTTCCCCCATCAGACTTGCTACACATACCACTGCGAGTGCTGGCGGTGTTGCTAGCAGAGCTGACCTTGCTGCTGCTGCTGCTGCTGCTACTGCTGCCAGTGCTGCTGCTGCTGCTGCCAGTGCTGCTGCTGCTGCTGCTGCTACTGCTGCCAGTGCTGCTGCTGCTACTGCTGCTGCTGCTACTGCTGCCAGTGCTGCTGTACCTATTGTTGCTAGTAGTATCATAACCCCCTTTACAAGCTCTACTGGTGTGGACGGAGTTAAGCTTAGCACTAGTAAAGTTGCAGCTGAAGGAAAGAGAGAAGCCGCTAGTGGAAATAATAACTTACCACATTTTATGAATGCAGTTGAAGAGGGACTATCCCCTAGCCTCTTAACAGGGGTTCAGGGTGTAGGCAACAGCAGTAGTAGTAATAATAGGATGGAAGAAACTGAAAGAAAGAGGGATGCTATTACACAGGAGAGTGACTATGATCATCATATGGGTATGAGTGGTATTATTGATACCAGAGTGTTTCCAGCCATTTCTCTCTCTCTGAGGTTGAATCCCCTAATCACCCAGAATGTGATTTGAATGTAGACGCTTAACTGGACGGAGTATATTACTTACAGACAGTCAGCAACACAGTTTACTATCGGATGTTTCCAGCCATTTCTCTCTCTCTCTCTGAGGTTGAATCCCCTAATCACCCAGAATGTGATTTGAATGTAGACGCGTTACTGGACGGAGTATATTACTTACAGACAGTCAGCAACACAGTTTACTATCGGATGTTGATATGAATCTAGTCCACAGTCCCCAACTCAGTTCTCACCAACCTCCATGTACGGCTAGAGCTCAAGATGTGGGGAACTCACCTTTATTATCAGAGTCCGTAATAATTAGTGATGAGGAAAATCCTTTGCAACCGTCTTCAAAGGACTCGAGTTGGGGATGATAATAATTGAAGTAGCTGTAGTGATAGTACAAGCAGTGATAGTGGTAATGGTGAAAGTCTAATATCTATACCTCCTCCTCCTCTTAAACGTCCGATGAAAAGAACAATCACTCGCGTGCCTATAGAAAAAAATTTGTTGAAACTACACGTTTGAGAATGTAAACATCGCGATGTGTTGTGATGTGTTTTTGTCGTACACAGAATATTATAAGAGACACATATTTCTTAGTCATCACCTTTATGATTCAGTAATGATTGTTATACCTTGATAACAAATATGTACTTACATTATGTTATGTTATATTTACCATACGCCCATACGTGAATTGTACGCCCTGCTCGCGTTACATAACCATCAAATTTAACTTCCTCCTCTTCGCTGATGTCATCTAACTGGGGTCGTAGGGTGGGAGGTCGTACAGGATCGTCCGTCGTCGTAGGATGAGGTTGTGGTGCGGCTGGTAACTGGGGTTGTAGGGTGGGAGGTCGTACAGGATCGTCCGTTGTCGTAGGTGGCGGTGCTGCTGGTAACTGTGGTCGAAAAGTGAACTGCGTAGTCGGCGGATGTGTCTCTGGATTTAGCAGTGTTGCAGACGTTGAGACGAAGCCTGGAGCAGAGCAGAGAGCTGAGTGAGGCCGGAGTCGTGGAGCTCTATGTGGGAGAGCGTGGCGGCTCGATTGAGAATTGTGAGTGTCTGAACTCGGGGAGCGAGAGCGTGGCGGCTCGATGCGGTCGTAGTCTGCTGTCTGCAGCAGAATAGCAAACATTAACGGTCACTCCGGGGTCACCAATGTAACGGTTCTATTGTTACGTAAAGTATGGTGACAAATAAACACAGACACTAAGATACTATATATATATTTGGTCGAATATACAGAAGTACACAGGTGATACTTTGGTATGAGTTGAGCGCACTGAGAGTCGGTACAGTATCTCGCAAGTGTCTGCTCTAGACCACACTTGAAAGTAGACTCTGGTTAATGTTTGCTATTCTGCTGCTTATATGCTCGGGCAACACCTCACCGTGTTGCCCGGGCAACGCCTCACCTCATTCATCTCCAAAGGTTGACAGGAATATTAACAATGCATTTGGAGCGAGTATATTATTGGGATAATCTACTCGCTACATGTCGTACACAGAATATTATAAGAGACACATATTTCTTAGTCATCACCTTTATGATTCAGTAATGATTGTTATACCTTGATAACAAATATGTACTTACATTATGTTATGTTATATTTACCATACTTTGAATAAAGTATTAAAAGTGGTAAATATTATTTTTCATTATTCCGCCTTGATAACAGTCTAATGGTTCAACCGTCTTATACCAAGTAAAATGAAAGATGTAGGGAACATATCCTCTCACATTGGGGTGGGATAGTCTAACCCTTTAATAAGCCAGTTAACACATGTGGGTGTGCTAAGAGAAATGACTGCCTGAAAGAAAACTATGGAGCAGCGTATCCGATATAACCACACTGAGCTGGTAAAATATTTATGTTACATTAGTTAACCTTGATAATGGTCTAAAGCAATATTTGACTTTATACATAGTAAAAAATAGAAAGATGTAGGCTACATGCTTCCTCATTTATCTGTATAACGAATAAAAACACAATAACATAAAGAATGAATGGTGTATTTGTGAGTCCTTAATGACTTGGCTAACCGCCCAGACATAACATTTTAAAGAATGAATGACGCGTTTGTGGGAGTGAAGGTCGGACCGGCTGACCGCGAGAATAGGGTAATATATCCTGTTGATGGTGTCAATACCCTGAGCTGGACATAGGTTTACTATTATCCGGCGAAGGTCACACACACACACACATATATGTATACCACATATGTCAGGCCAATCCTGGAGTATGCAGCACCAGCATGGAGTCCATATCTAGACAAGGATAAGATTAAACTGGAAAAAGGTTCAAAGGTTTACCACCAGACTAGTACCTGAGCTGAGAGGTATGAGCTACGAGGAGAGACTACGGGAATTAAACTTCACTTCGCTGGAAGACAGAAGAGTTAGGGGGGACATGATCACCACATTCAAGATCCTCAAGGAAATTGATAGGGTAGATAAAGACAGGCTATTTAACACAAGGGGCACAGGCACTAGGAGACACATGTTATGGAATGTGGAATAGAACATAGACCCCACACAACCTATATATTATGTGAGAAATCTTTAAAGAATTCTGATAAAGAAAGAGATCTAGGGGTGGTTCTAGATAGAAAACTATCACATGAGGACCACATAAAGAATATTGTGCGAGGAGCCTATGCCACGCTTTCTAACTTCAGAATTGCTTTTAAATACATTGGATTGATATAGGTACATTGAGTTCGATTGGACTCTTCATTGACCTGAGAAAGGCCTTTGATACTGTTAGTCAGAATTACCTCTTACGTAATCTCAATCATTATGGAATCCGAGGCCATACACTGGACTATATTCAATCCTATCTTAGTGATAGACACCAATGTGTAGCCATCAATAATATAACCTCTCCCACTCTACCAATAACCGTTGGAATGCCACAGGGCAGCATTTTGGGAACTCTCCTATTTCTTATATACATCAATGATCTGCCTAATGTCACTAACATTTTGAAACCTATTTTGTTTGCTGATGATACTAGCCTCATCTACTCTAACCCCAACCCACATACACTAAATAATGTTGTTAATAATGAACTAAAAAAAAAGTTCACTTATGGATGTCAACCAACAAACTAACACTTAACATAGAAAAGACCTACTACATCTTATTTGGAAGCAAATCTACAAATGCAATTCAGCTTCAGATAGACAATGTAAACATTAGCAATAAAAATGATGGAAAGTTTCTCGGCCAATTCCTAGACAAGAGACTCAACTTCAGTACCCACATACAACACATAACTAAGAAAGTCTCTAAAACAGTTGGTATACTCTCCAAAATCAGATATTATGTACCTAACTCTGCTCTCATCTCTCTATATTATGCACTAATCTATTCCCATCTTAATTATGGTATCTGTGCATGGGGTTCAACCACTGCAAACCACCTCAAGTCCATCATCACCCAGCAAAAATCTGCTATCAGAATAATAACAAATTCTGATTTCAGACAACACTCAGCCCCCTTGTTTAACTCCCTAAACATGCTAAACATAATCTCACTCCACAAATTCTCTTGTGTCAACTACATTTACAAAACCCTGTTCTTAAATGCAAATCCTGCTCTGAAACTCTCCCTGGACAGATGTAATAGGAACCATTATCACCATACCAAAAATAAATATCTCTTTGATATCCCCAGAGTCAAACTTAATCTGTGTAAACACTCTATGCAAATAAAGGGACCCTGTCTATGGAACTCACTCCCTATTGAATTGAAAAGCTGTCCAACTTTTGCGTCATTCAAAAACAATACTAAAAAGTACCTAATTTCATCTTCATAGTTTTTTTACCTTTTGCTTTAAAATTGCACTGTATCTATTGCTACCCAATCTCCCAATCTTTATGTACCCAATCTGAACATCTTTATCATTGTGATCATTGCTGTCTTCTTATATGTGCTGTCAATCTGCTGTATGGTGTCTATTAATCTTGTTTAAATTACCAATCAAGCTGTCAATGTAATCAATCAGAGCTTTAATATACCAATGTGCTTTAATATACTTACTAATCTCTCTCATCTCATTTTTTTCTTGCAATGTATTTGTTATCATTTTATTAATTCTGATAGAATTTTCCTACTTAAAATTATCTTTTAGATTAAGGACCTGCCCGAAACGCTGCGCGTACTAGTGGCTTTACAAGAGTGTAATTACTGTACTATGCTATGTATTCTCACAAACCCAATGTACCTTCTTATATATATAATAAATAAATAAATAAATAAATAAATAAATAAATAAATAAATAAATAAATAAATAAACATGTATGGCGATATACTAAAGAAATTGTTCACGACTTTTGTTAGGCCAAAGCTAGAATATGCAGCGGTTGTGTGGTGCCTATATCTTAAGAAGCACATCAACAAACTGGAAAAGGTGCAAAGACATGCTACTAAGTGGCTCCCAGAACTGAAGGGCAAGAGCTACGAGGAGAGGTTAGAGGCATTAAATATGCCAAAACTAGAAGACAAAAGAAAAAGAGGTGATATGATCACTACATACAAAATAGTAACAGGAATTGATAGAAGTCGATAGGGAAGATTTCCTGAAACCTGGAACTTTAAGAACAAGAGGTCATAGATTTAAACTAGCTAAACACAGATGCCGAAGAAATATAAGAAAATTCACTTTTGCAAACAGAGTGGTAGACGGTTGGAACAAGTTAGGTGAGAAGGTGGTGGAGGCCAAGACCGTCAGTAGTTTCAAAGCGTTATATGACAAAGAGTGCTGGGAAGACGGGACACCACGAGCGTAGCTCTCATCCTGTAACTACACTTAGGTAATTACACAGGTGGAAACTGAGTGCCCAAATGAGCCACATAGATATTCGAAAGACCTTTTTTAGTGTCAGAGTGGTTGACAAATGGAATGCATTAGGAAGTGATGTGGTGGAGGCTGACTCCATGCACAGTTTCAAGTGTAGATATGATAGAGCCCAATAGGCTCAGGAACCTGTACACCTGTTGATTGACGGTTGAGAGGCGGGACCAAAGAGCCAGAGCTCAACCCCCGCAAGCACAACTAGGTGAGTACAACTAGGTGAGTACACACACACACACACACACACACACACACGCACACACACACACACACACACACCCACACACACAACACACACACACACACACACACACACACACACACACACACACACACACACACACACACACACACAGACCTGTATCATTGACAAGTGTAATAGTGAAAGTATTGGAAAAGCTAATCAAAACTAAATGGGTAGAACACCTGGAGAGAAATGATATAATATCAGACAGACAGTATGGTTTTCGATCTGGAAGATCCTGTGTATCGAATTTACTCAGTTTCTATGATCGAGCCACAGAGATATTACAGGAATGAGATGGTTGGGTTGACTGCACCTATCTGGACCTAAAAAAGGCTTTCGACAGAGTTCCACATAAGAGGTTGTTCTGGAAACTGGAAAATATTGGAGGGGTGACAGGTAAGCTTCTATCATGGATGAAAAATTTTCTGACTGATAGAAAAATGAGGGCAGTAATCAGAGGAAATGTATCGGACTGGAGAAATGTCACAAGTGGAGTACCACAGGGTTCAGTTCTTGCACCAGTGATGTTTATTGTGTACATAAATGATCTACCAGTTGGTATACAGAATTATATGAACATGTTTGCTGATGATGCTAAGATAATAAGAAGGATAAGAAATTTAGATGATTGTCATGCCCTTCAAGAAGACCTGGACAAAATAAGTATATGGAGCACCACCTGGCAATTGGAATTTAATGTTAATAAATGTCATGTGATGGAATGTGGAACAGGAGAACATAGACCCCATACAACCTATATATTATGTGAGAAATTTTTAAAGAATTCTGATAAAAAAAGAGATCTAGGGGTGGTTCTAGATAGAAAACTATCACCTGAGGACCACATAAAGAATATTGTGCAAGGAGCCTATGCGATGCTTTCTAACTTCAGAATTTCATTTAAATACATGGATGGCGATATACTAAAGAAATTGTTCATGACTTTTGTTAGGCCAAAGCTAGAATATGCAGCTGTTGTGTGGTGCCCATATCTTAAGAAGCACATCAACAAACTGGAAAAGGTGCAAAGACATGCTACTAAGTGGCTCCCAGAACTGAAGGGCATGAGCTACGAGGAGAGGTTAGAAGCATTAAATATGCCAAAACTAGAAGACAGAAGAAAAAGAGGTGATATGATCACTACGTACAAAATAGTAACAGGAATTGATAAAATCGACAGGGAAGACTTCCTGAGACCTGGAACTTCAAGAACAAGAGGTCATAGATTTAAACTAGCTAAACACAGATGCCGAAGAAATATACGAAAATTCACCTTCGCAAATAGAGTGGTAGACGGTTGGAACAAGTTAAGTGAGAAGGTGATGGAGGCCAAGACCGTCAGTAGTTTCAAAGCGTTATATGACAAAGTGTGCTGGGAAGACGGGACACCACGAGCGTAGCTCTCATCCTGTAACTACACTTAGGTAATTACACTTAGGTAATTACACACTAAACATCAACTCAGAGCTGTTGATGAGACGACGACGACGACGTCTGGATTCAGTCCTAATGAGGGTTGACTGTTGGCGACGTAGCCTGTCATCTCACGATCCAGCGAGACGCGGCCAATTTATCATTCATCCTTAGTTCACTCCTCTGTTTCTGCTGAGATGAGATGTGTAGGACCTTTTAAACTATGGTTACTAGAAAGTGAAAAACTTAAACTATGATTAAAACACACAGTAATATTATTGGTTAGGTTTGGTGTTAAAATGCAGATGGACTAAGCCCAACTCTACATTTTTATTAAATTCTATTTGGGTTAAGAAATGAATGTTACAAGATTAACAGTGGAAGCTGTAGGACTGAGATTTTTTATGAGGAAGCAGACTGTTTCCTCGAATAGCTAAGACGGAATGAGGCTGACAGCTGAAATGTTAGGCAGCGCTAACGAGTCAGAAATGTTGTCCAGACCACACACTAGAAGGTGTTGGGACGACGACGTTTCGGTTCGTCCTGGACCATTCTCAAGTCGATTGTGATGAGGAAGATTGAATGATAAAGATTAAGCTACCCAAGAGGTGGCACGGGCATGAATAGCCCGTAAGTGGTACAATTTTTTTTTCAGTAATTCTTCTCAGTATTCTGAGGTTGCATCTAATCGTCAAGCTGTTATCGCGGGGGAGGATACTGCTTGACAGTCTTTATGAGGGTGTCCAGCTGCTGGACACCTTTGTTGACCAGGAGAGTGGCTGTGTTGATGGCTTCAGGGTGGCAGGGTGGCCACTGCAAGATTCAGGAACTCTTTAAGCTCTTCTAAGGTCGTTGGTTGCTTTACATTCCAGAAGATAGTGAAGTAATGGCTTTTCTGTGACAGTTTGGCAGAAGATGCACTCTCTCTGTCGGGGTTCACCAATCTCCCAGTTGCATCTGTAACCTGGACGTAGTCTATATAACCTAACTGCTATTTCCCTGTTGATTCCTTTTGGGATATTTAACCTTTCTAATTTGGTTGCCTGAAGATACCATGTTGCAGATGGTGAACCTTCAGCTATTCTCTGGTGTAGATAGGCTTTGTTGAGATGTGAGAGTTTTTTGGTGATGATGTTTTTTATGTTCTCTAGGCTGGGTTGAATTGTTTTATGTATCACTGGATGACGAGTTGCCAATTTAGCAATTTCATCAGCTTTCTCATTTAATGGGATTCCAATATGGGATGGGATCCAGTTTAAAGTTATGTTGAGGCCTTTGCCTTTAGCGACTGCTCCAAGATACAAAATGGTGGTAATTATTTCCACATTATCTTTCCACTGTTTTTGTCCTAGTATTTGAAGTGCAGCTTTTGAGTCTGTGTGTATGATTGCATTTTGAGTGTTTTGTGCAATCACATATGCAAATGCCTGTTGTATGGCAAACAGCTCAGTTTGGGTTGATGATACTAGTCCTCCCAGTCTCCAATATGCCTGTACGCTGGCCGTGCAAAGAGCAGCGCCAGCACTCTCATATTCTGTGTCCACCGATCCGTCTGTGAAGATGTGGGTGGCTCCTGCTACTGCTATGATATACATTTGCTCTTCTATTATGCGCCTTAGGATTGTCGGATCATAGGCAGCCTTTTTCATTGGGAGACTTTCAATTACTATTTTGAAAGTAGGCTCTTCCCACGGCGCGGAAGGAGTGTAATTTGGGTGTGGATGATCACCCTCTCTATCAAGAATCATGTTTTTTAAATGTAGTCTGTTTAGGACTTTTCCTGCTCTTGCAACCCAAGAGTTTCCATTGTTTTGGCCTAGTCCAACCACCAAGGCCTGCCGTACTGGGATTGGATCAGAAGAAATAATTATTTTACTAATAATTGTAGCTGTCCTTTGTGATATTCTTTCTTGTAGAGAGGGCAAACCCGTCTCCAGTCTAAGAGTTTCAAGCCTGGTCCACATGGGGGCTCCCAGAGCGGCTCTCATAGCATTGTTTTGGGCAACTTCAAGCTTTTTCCACTGTTGGTGTGATAGATTTGTGAGTGCAGGTGCGGCATAATCGATCACTGATCTGACTGCCTGTTTGTTGTATGTGCGAAGGACTTGCAGATTGGCTCCTCCAGAGAGGGAGGTTAGCGACCTGAGGATTGCCGTCCAGGCCGTAGTTCGCTCTCTCAAGTAAGTGACCTCAGCATTAAAATTCATGTGTGTGTCCAGGATTATTCCTAAATACTGATAGGTGTCCACCCATTCAATTGGTTGACCCTGTACTGTGAGTTGGATGTTGGGCTTCGCTACTTTTATGGCATGGCCTTTGACTTTGAGGGGTTGAGTTTGATCCCAATCTGTTTTGCCTCTTTACTGATGCAGTCTAAGCATTTGGGTGCAAGGCATGCCGCATCTCTTCTTTTATGATGATGACAAAGTCGTCTGCATAGTTAAGCAGCCTGCCGTGATGTGGAAGTTTCAACCTCATTATTCTTTCCATTAAACAGTTGAAGAGAAGAGGGCTGAGAATACCTCCTTGCGGTGTACCATTTTCATGTATTTTGTACTCAGAGACTGTGCCTTGAAGTTTTACTCTTGCTTCTCTGTTTATGAGACAGTTTTTGGTCCAGGAGAGCAGGTTGCCTCTGACCTCTTTGTCAATGAGGCAGCAGAGAATAGCTGGGGCGCTAGCCAGTTCAAAGGCTTTTTCGAGGTCCAGGAATATCAGCATTCTTGGTCAGTCATTCAAGTGGGCTAACAGAGTTGTAATACATTCCACTGTGCCAAACCCCTCTTCTATAGGCATACATATCATGGTGCAGTTTAGGCATTTTCCACTTCAGTCTGTTGAGGACCATTCTGTCAGCCGTCTTGGCTGCACAGCTTTGGAGAGAGATGGGCCTGGGATTAGCTGGATGTTTGGGTTTTGGGATCGGCACTATGTCTGCTCTATTCCAAGCAGAAGGTCTAGTTTGAGAAGTCCAAGCTAAATTAATTAACCTTAGGTATGCAGCGTCTCCCTCTGGGCCGAGGTTTCTAATAATTTTATAGGTTTTATAGGTATTTATTGCCTGTCCCTACTTCCTCATCACAATCGACTTGAGAATGGTTCAGGACGGACCGAAACGTCGTCGTCCCTTCAATTTCTAGTGTGTGGTCTGGTCAACAATTTTATAGGTTATTTTGTCAGCTCCAGGGAATGTATCCTTGGAGTTTTTCTTAGCCCGAATGAGCTCATCCAGTGTGAAGGGGGCATTAGTGTCAGAGACTTCTTCACATGCTGTAAGGATTCTGTGCCACCTTTCTTCCTCTAGTCCGGTCTGTACTGCTAATACATCTGGTGGAAGTTGATTGCTGGCTGCTCTCTCTGCAAACCTGGTTGCCAGTACTTCGGCTTCCTGTTGAGGATCCTTGGGGTGTGGAGCTTTAGGTGTTTTATTCCCTTTGGGCCGGTGAACTTGCTGCCACATCTCTCCGAGAGAGGTGTGTTCATTCAGGTGTGAACACCATTCCAGCCACTTTTGTTCTTTTATTTGTCTGGTCTCTCGATGCACATGTTCCTTGATCTCACAAAGTAAGATCCTGTTGTGGTCACTTGACTGCTTTTTGTATAGCTTTCTTGTTCTGTTGGGTCTATGGTTGAGTTTTTTGACATGTTCACAATAGTACCAATGATCTTTATGGTGTCCGGTGGACTGTTTTTTCAGTGGGATTGAGTGGTTGGCTGCACTTTGAATCGCTTTGACAAATTCTTGTTCTGTCTGATTAATGTCTTCGGGATGATAGTTTCTATGCCACTCTGAAATGAGGTTTTGAAATCGGTCCCAGTTTGGTAAAGCAAAGTTCCAGGCTTCAGATGGAGGCGGAGATGGGGTGGGTAGGTCTAACTTAAGATCAATTTGGACCCCATAGTGGTCGCTTGTGAGTGTGGGCTCAACTGACCATGTTGCTGCATCTCTTAGGGAGGCTGAAACGAAGGTTAGGTCTAATCTGCCTCCTTGGATGTGGGTAGGTTCATTCTTGTTAAGGATTTGTATTTTTGGAAGCTGGTCTAGTAGATGTGCAATGTGAATGCCGGCTTCATTTGTTGTGTTCAAGCACAACACATGATGTGTTGCGCCAATCGATGATGGACATTAAAATCTCCACAAATGATTGTGTTTGTTGTTGTCACGTGTCCAAATAACACAGAAAGATCCATTTTGGCAAGTGGAGACCTGTACACATTAAACACTTCAAGTTTGTCGTGTCTTAGCTCAATGGTAACTCCCATTACCTCTGTCCCTGCTCCAAAATCGGGTGGACTGGTTATGGACTTGGAGATCAGGTCACATTTTACATAAATTGCACATCTCCTGGATTGCCCATTGATCCATGGAAGGAAGAAGCCTCGATAGCCTGAGATTTTAGGTTCTAATCCGGCTCGAAGCAAGCTCTCCTGTAGTATCAGGATGTCTATGCCCTTGGTTGATGCTATGCATTGCAAGTGTTGCAATTTAGTGCGCAGTCCTTGCGCATTCCATTGCAGGATCTTTAGACCTCTAGGTTCTTGGAATTTGCTGATAATTCCGTGGTATCCATGGAGTCTGATGAACACGCCATGGAAGTTGCAATTGGTGTATAGGTTCTTAGTGGACCTGAAATTGACTCATCAATGTCGCTTTCCGACGAGCTGGATTCTATCTGTTTTTTAAGGGGGTGTCTCCTGCCCTGCTGTCTTGAAGGTGAGGATATTATATTTTCGAATTTCTTGAGCTTGTACTCAATTGTCTTCCGAGTCTCTGTGGTTTGCTTGATTCCATGTGAAGACAGCAGACTTTCGATCAACTCGGTGACCAAAGTTTTGAGCATTGGCCAGAGAGCGTCCAGTTCTGTGGGAGCACTATTTAATGCTGTGCAGGTTTGGGGCCTAGTAGCTTTTAGACCCTTCTCAGCGGTAACTTTGACACTGCAATTGTTACTCCTATTGGCCCCAATGTGCTTACTGGATGAAATGGGAGGGCGACTGCTTTGAACATGATTCTTGTGTCCTCCATCTTTCTTTTTGTCCTGTACGGAGGTCTTCACACCCTTTACCATGGCCGATGGTGAAGGGCCGTGTGCCCCCCTCTTCCTGAATGGGTAGACCCCAGGCGGTTTTAGTGGGCAGGGGAGCTGGTATTAGTTTTGGTGGTGATGAGGAAGTAGAGACAGGCAATAAATAGGCAAGAGAGAGCTGAGGAGCAAAGTAAGGTGTAGTAGATGGGATAGTAATAATAATAAGAGCTGCAGAGGGCCTATTGGCCCATACGAGGCAGCTCCTATTATAACCACCAATTGAGAAGGAGATAGGAATAAGAAGAGGATAGGAAGAGAGCATAGGAGAAGACAATGAACAGAAAAAGGGAGAAGAGAGAAAGAAAAGGAAAGAGAAAGAAAGATAAATGGAAGAGATAGGCTTTTGTTAGGTCACGTTTGTTACAAAGATTAGAGCATTTGAGTATATACTGTGAAAGGGATGAGTCCACAGCAACAAAGCCAGGACTCAAGTTCATGTTGGGTACATTGTGTATTAGAGCCGATTCAACAAAACGGCGTCTGTGTAGAGTAGAGGCAGGAAAGATTATTTTGGAGGAAGACCAATCAATGGGATGATTAGAATCCCTCACATGGTAGAAGAGAGCATTGTTAGTGTCTGCAGACTTAACACTTCTCTTGTGTTCTTTAAGTCTGTCATTAAGTGTACGGCCAGTTTCACCAAAGTATTGGAGAGGGCAAGACGAACAGGAAATAGAGTAGACACCAGCAGCATTAGAAGCAGGAGGAGCAGTGTGAACTAGATTGCTACGAAGTGTGTTAGTTTGTCGAAAGGCGAGCTTTATGTCAAGAGGACGAAAGGTATTAGTAAAAGTTTTGAGTTCAGATATGAAGGGAAGGCATAGTACAGTGCTACTAGTGTTGGAAGCAGGTTTAGAATGAAAGAAATTTCGTTTAGCTTGAGAGTAGGCACAGTTGATGAAATGCAAAGGGTAACCAAGGTGAGAAAATGATTTGTAGATAAAGGCAATTTCAGAATCAAGAAACTGAGGGTCACTGATGCGTAGAGCGGAGGAAGAGAGAGACAGACATGT
This sequence comes from Procambarus clarkii, assembly GCF_040958095.1. Taxonomy (NCBI): domain Eukaryota; kingdom Metazoa; phylum Arthropoda; class Malacostraca; order Decapoda; family Cambaridae; genus Procambarus; species Procambarus clarkii. Next base: position 38,600,700 of record NC_091168.1, on the reverse strand, counting down.
CAGTGCTAAGGAGTCAACCCTGTCTTGGCTGTCACCTGACCGTTCTGAAGCTGACTGTCTAAAACATCATATACTGTTTGATGATCGTATTATTATTATTATTTACTTTTAAGATTTGGAAAATTTTAAACTAAGCTTGACGGTAGAAGATAATTTAAGAGTGATAAATATCTGTTTGAAATTTGCTCTACCGCTAAGATATTGGAAACCGTGAAGGAGGAAGTGGTTGAGGTAGACAGTGAGAGAGAGAGATCCTTCCTTCTCTGGGATCATGTGTGGTTTTATTTTTGTTACTAAATAATTACTAATGAAGCGACATGGAAAGCCTCTTTGTTTCCCTGCTAGTTTAGTTTGATGTTGATATTGTACAAACGGACCAAAAATATTGTCATGCGGCTGTGGTGGTAGGCATATCACAGGTTACACACACTTCCTTTACTGCAAAAACCTATCAACATTACCAAGGAACAGCTAACCCGGCAACATTGTTTTTTTAAACAAACGCAGAATAAACAGAACGGTGTGGACCTTCCTTATTCTAGATTTTGTTACAGACACTCAGTCGCTGATGAGTGGTAGGTGATGGGGGGAGCACGCAGGGGAGGGGAGGGGGTGCGGGGGTATTGTTGACAAATAATCTTGTTTGCCGCACATGTACCACACTACCAGCCGAGACATCAAAGAGTGAAGACCGATCCCCTTAGCTCCGTTTTGACATGGACTAATGACACCTCCTGGGTCATTGTGAGAGTTACCTTACCCCTTGTGTGTTATGGTGTGGGGACGGCAGTCAACTCTAAAAGGAGATAATGCACAACTATGGAAGCTGAGTCGGTGACGAACAGATGACTCCCACGGCCCCCTATTACCTTCTCACACCTTTCCATACGTCGTATTACCCAGTCCCCTAGCCATGTGGTATGTGCCATGTGGCATGTCGCCGGCATGTGGAACTCCCATAGAGGCTGGAGGGTGAGGGGAGAAGTGAGGGGCCATTGTTTTCAAATATTGAGTCATACTTCACACACCGTCTCAGTAGCAACTGAGACGAGGAATAGTGAAGGCCTATATTCAAGGACTGTGTGTTTGACACGAACTAATGACTCTCCTCTTGGAGAGTGTGTGTGTGTTACAAGGTTTCTGGGCTGCTGTGAGACTCACCTCGACCCCTCGTGTGTTATTGTGTAGGCGGTAGGCAGTGACCCATTGGAAATACACAACTCCTTCAGACTGTCAACTATGCAAGTTGGGAACATCTCCACATTTGCTAACATACCACAGGCCACCCCTTCATAAACACAAAACACGAGAGAGGAAGAGAAAGACGAGGGTGACTGCAGCAGATGCCTCCTCCTACAGCCCTCTTATCTTTATTCCCCTCGAACACCTTACAACAACAACAACAACAACAACAGCATATTATCAGCTCTCCTACTCCAATGTGTTCTCATGTGTGGGTGGCCCACTCCTCGCGCAACACAGTCATGTCCATCCCTACATATTTTTGTTAACTTACTATATATCTACATATCCCACTGCTGCTGCTGCTTATCTCTATGCTACCAACATATACACACCTGATCCTGCTGCACACCTGTTCCTATCCTTATCCCCCTTATCCTTATACCCCGGGAGACCCACAACGTCCCACGCCACGACGACAGTCTGCGCATGGGCACCTCCCCCACCCTTGAGATTATGATCGAATTCGATTCTCGAGCATGGGGGGGGGGGGCACACCTGGCTCACCTGCTCAGGTGTTAGGGACGGTCGTAGTCTCAATTTACTCTGCTACCGCTATCGTCTCACACCTCACTATCCTCCAATGCCTTGCTATACTCACACGCCCACTATCCTCCCACGAGCATTATCCTCCCACTCCTTCCTGTCGTCTCATGCCAGCTATCCTCACTGCATTGATATCCTCTCACGACCAATATCCTCCCACGTCCGCTATCCTCCCACGCCCGCTATCCTCGCTCGCCCTGCTATCCTCTCATGCCCCGCTATCCTCGCACTACCTGTTATTCTCGAATGCCCCTCTGTCCTCCAAAGGGTTGCTATCCTCCATACACATCGGCATCCTCACATGTCTCGCTATCCTTCCACGCCTCACTATCCTACTGCTACTTGTTATCCTGCAGGCACCGAAGGCTGGACGAAAGGATTAAGTCAACTTAACAGGTATTGTGTTAAACTTCTACTAAGACTCCATTGTCAGACTAGGAAGCAGGTGTTCTGTGGGCAGGAGTTCTGTGGGCAGGAGTTCTGTGAGTGGGTGTTCTGTGGGCAGGTGTTCTGTGAGCGGGTGTTCTGTGGGCAGGAGTTCTGTGAGTGGGTGTTCTGTGGGCAGGTGTTCTGTGGGCAGGAGTTCTGTGAGCGGGTGTTCTGTGGGCAGGTGTTCTGTGAGCGGGTGTTCTGTGGGCGGGAGTTCTGTGGGCAGGAGTTCTGTGAGCGGGTGTTCTGTGGGCAGGTGTTCTGTGGGCAGGAGTTCTGTGAGTGGGTGTTCTGTGGGCATGTGTTCTGTGAGCGGGTGTTCTGTGGGCAGGCATTCTGTGAGCAGGTGTTCTGTGGGCAGGTGTTCTGTGGGTGGGTGTTCTGTGAGTGTGTGTTCTGTGGGCGGGTGTTCTGGGGTAGGTGTTCTGTGAGCGGGTGTTCTGTGAGTGGGTGTTCTGTGAGTGGGTGTTCTGTGAGCGGGTGTTCTGGGGGTAGGTGTTCTGTGAGCGGGTGTTCTGTGAGCGGGTGTTCTGTGAGCGGGTGTTCTGTGAGCGGGTGTCCTGTGGGCGGGTGTTCTGTGGGCGGGTGTTCTGTGGGCGGGTGTTCTGTGGGCGAGTGTTCTGTGAGCGGGTGTTCTGTGGTCGGGTGTTCTGTGGGCGGGTGTTCTATGAGCGGGTGTTCTGTGGGCGGGTGTTCTGTGGTCGGGTGTTCTGTGGGCGGGTGTTCTATGAGCGGGTGTTCTGTGGGCGGGTGTTCTGTGGGCGGGTGTTCTGGGGGTAGGTGTTCTGTGGGCGGATGTTCTGTGAGCGGGATTTCTGTGGGCGGGTATTCTGTGGGCGGGTCTTCTGTGGGCGGGTGTTCTGTGAGTGGGTGTTCTGTGAGCGGGTGTTCAGTGGGCGGGTGATCTGTGGGTGGACGTTCTGTGGGGCGGGTTTTCTGTGGGAGGGTATTCTGGGGACGGGTGTTCTGTGGGCGGGTGTTCTAGGGGTTGGTGTTCTGTGGGCGGGTGTTCTGTAGGCGGGTGTTCTGTGGGCGGGTGTTCTGGGGACGGGTTTTCTGTGGGCGGGTGTTCTAGGGGTTGGTGTTCTGTGGGCGGGTGTTTTGTGGGCGGGTGTTCTGTGGGCGGGTGTTCTGTGGGCGGTGTGTTCTTTGGGTGGGTGTTCTGTGGGCGGGTGTTCTGTGAGCGGGTGTTCTGTGGGCGGGTGTTCTGTGGGCGGGTGTTCTATGAGCGCGTGTTCTGTGGGCGGGTGTTCTGTGGGTGGGTGTTCTGTGAGCGGGTGTTCTGTGAGCGGGTGTTCTGGGGTAGGTGTTCTGTGAGCGGGTGTTCTGTGAGCGGGTGTTCGGGGGTAGGTGTTCTGTGAGCGGGTGTTCTGTGAGCGGGTGTTCTGTGGGCGGGTGTTCTGTGGGCGAGTGTTCTGTGGGCGGGTGTTCTGTGGGCGGGTCTTCTATGAGCGGGTGTTCTGTGGGCGGGTGTTCTGTGGGCGAGTGTTCTGGGGGTAGGTGTTCTGTGAGCGGGTGTTCTGTGAGCGGGATTTCTGTTGGCGGGTCTTCTGTGGGCGGGTCTTCTGTGGGCGGGTCTTCTGTGGGCGGGTCTTCTGTGAGTGGGTGTTCTGTGAGCGGGTGTTCAGTGGGCGGGTGTTCTGTGGGCGGACGTTCTATGGGGCGGGTGTTCTGTGGGCGGGTATTCTGGGGACGGGTGTTCTGTGGGCGGGTGTTCTAGGGGTTGGTGTTCTGGGGACGGGTGTTCTTTGGGCGGGTGTTCTGTACGCGGGTGTTCTGTGGGCGGGTGTTCTGGGGACGGGTTTTCTGTGGGCGGGTGTTCTAGGGGTTGGTGTTCTGTGGGCGGGTATTCTGGGGACGGGTTTTCTGTGGGCGGGTGTTCTTTGGGCGGGTGTTCTGTACGCGGGTGTTCTGTGGTCGGGTGTTCTTTGGGCGGGTGTTCTGGGGGCGGGTGTTCTTTGGGCGGGTGTTCTGGGGATTGGGTGTTCTGTAGGCGGGTGTTCTGGGGACGGGTGTTCTGTAGGCGGGTGTTCTGTAGGCGGGTGTTCTGGGGGTTGGTGTTCTGTGGGCGGGTGTTCTGTGGGCGGGTGTTCTGTGGGCTGGGTGTTCTTTGGGCGGGTGTTCTGGGGACGGGTGTTCTGTGGGCGGGTGTTCTATAGGTTGGTGTTCTGTGGGCGGGTGTTCTGTGGGCGGGTGTTCTGTGGGCGGGTGTTCTGTGGGCGGGTGTTCTTTGGGCGGGTGTTCTTTGGGCGGGTGTTCTGGGGACGGGTGTTCTGTGGGCGGGTGTTCTGTGGGCGGGTGTTCTGTGGGCGGGTGTTTTGTGGGCGGGTGTTTTGTGGGCGGGTGTTCTGTGGCCGGGTGTTCTTTGGGCGGGTGTTCTGGGGACGGGTGAGAGAGAGAGAGAGAGAGAGAGAGAGAGAGAGAGAGAGAGAGAGAGAGAGAGAGAGAGAGAGAGAGAGAGAGAGAGAGAGAGAGAGAGAGAGAGAGAGAGAGATATATATATATATATATATATATATATATATATATATATATATATATATATATATATATATATATATATATATATATATATATATATATATATATATATATATTAGTATATTTTGGTAGCAGTCTTTCCTGTAGACATATATTATTAAATATGGCCGAAAAAGTAAGATTAATAATTCTAACACGAATTTTCTCAATCTTTCGCACATTACGCTTCACTGTTGGAGGTAAATAAAAAATTAATTCTCCAAAATTCATTTTTATTTCTAGTCTGACGCAACACGGGCGCGTTTCGTAAAACTTATTACATTTTCAAAGACTTTAGTTCACAAATACACAACTGAATAGAACTTACGTATCTCCGATTTTATATCTACATTTGAGTGAGGTGGGAGGGGTGATGTGGCATTAACACAAGACAGAACAAGAGGGGATATTAGTAGGGTATTAAAAGTATCAACACAAGACAGAACACAAACAATGGGTATTGAATAGAAGTGTTTGTAGAAAGCCTATTGGTCCATATTTCTTGATGCTTCTATATTGGAGCGGAGTCTTGAGGTGGGTAGAATATAGTTGTGCAATAATTGGCTGTTGATTGCTGGTGTTGACTTCTCGATGTGTAGTGCCTCGCAAACGTCAAGCCGCCTGCTATCGCTGTATCTATCGATGATTTCTGTGTTGTTTACTAGGATTTCTCTGGCGATGGTTTGGTTGTGGGAAGAGATTATATGTTCCTTAATGGAGCCCTGTTGCTTATGCATCGTTAAACGCCTAGAAAGAGATGTTGTTGTCTTGCCTATATACTGGGTTTTTTGGAGCTTACAGTCCCCAAGTGGGCATTTGAAGGCATAGACAACGTTAGTCTCTTTTAAAGCGTTCTGTTTTGTGTCTGGAGAGTTTCTCATGAGTAGGCTGGCCGTTTTTCTGGTTTTATAGTAAATCGTCAGTTGTATCCTCTGATTTTTGTCTGTAGGGATAACGTTTCTATTAACAATATCTTTCAGGACCCTTTCCTCCGTTTTATGAGCTGTGGAAAAGAAGTTCCTGTAAAATAGTCTAATAGGGGGTATAGGTGTTGTGTTAGTTGTCTCTTCAGAGGTTGCATGGCTTTTCACTTTCCTTCTTATGATGTCTTCGACGAAACCATTGGAGAAGCCGTTATTGACTAGGACCTGCCTTACCCTACAGAGTTCTTCAGAACTCTGTAGTTCTCTGTAGAACTCTGTAGGGTAATTTTAATAATATATATATATATATATTTATATATATATATATATATATATATATATATAAATTTAATAATATATATATATATATATATATATATATATATATATATATATATATATATATATATATATATATATATATATATATATATATATATATATATATATATTATTAAATATGACCGAAAAAGTAAGATTAATAATTCTAACACGAATTTTCTCAATCTTTCGTACATTACGCTTCACTGTTGGAGGTAAATCAAAAATCACTTCCCCAAAATTCATTTTGAAGAAGACTCCGCTCCAATATAGAAGCATCAAGAAATATGGACCAATAGGCTTTCTACAAACACTTCTATTCAATACCCATTGTTTCTGTTCTGTCTTGTGTTGATACTTTTAATACCCTATTAATATCCCCTCTTGTTCTGTCTTGTGTTAATGCCACATCACCCCTCCCACCTCACTCAAATGTAGATATAAAATCAGAGATACGTAAGTTCTAATCAGTTGTGTATTTGTGAAGTCTTTGAAAATGTAATAAGTTTTACGAAACGCGCCCGTGTCGCGTCAGACTAGAAATAAAAATGAATTTTGGAGAAGTGATTTTTGATTTACCTCCAACAGTGAAGCGTAATGTACGAAAGATTGAGAAAATTCGTGTTAGAATTATTAATCTTACTTTTTCGGTCATATTTAATAATATATGTCTACAGGAAAGACTGCTACCAAAATATACTAATATATATATATATATATATATATATATATATATATATATATATATATATATATATATATATATATATATATATATATATATATGTCGTACCTAGTAGCCAGAACGCACTTCTCAGCCTACTATGCAAGGCCCGATTTGCCTAATAAGCCAAGTTTTCATGAATTAATTGTTTTTCGACAACCTAACCTACCTAACCTAACCTAACTTTTTCGGCTACCTAACCAAACCTAACCTATAAAGAGAGAGAGAGAGAAAGAGAGAGAGAGAGAGAGAGAGAGAGAGAGAGAGACCTAACCTAACCTATAAAGATAGGTTAGGTTAGGTTAGGTAGGGTTGGTTAGGTTCGGTCATATATCTACGTTAATTTTAGCTCCAATAAAAAAAAATTGACCTCATACATAATGAAATGGGTAGCTTTATCATTTCATGAGAAAAAAATTAGAATAAATATATTAATTCAGGAAAACTTGGCTTATTAGGCAAATCGGGCCTTGAATAGTAGGCCAAAAAGTGAGTTCTGGCTACTAGGTACGACATATATATATATATATATATATATATATATATATATATATATATATATATATATATATATATATATATATATATATATATATGTCGTACCTTGTAGCCAGAACTCACTTCTCAGCCTACTATGCAAGGCCCGATTTGCCTAATAAGCCTAGTTTTCATGAATTAATGTTTTTTCGACTACCTAACCTACCTAACCTAACCTAACCTAACGTTTTCGGCTACCTAACCTAACCTAACCTATAAAGATAGGTTAGGTTAGGTTAGGTAGGGTTGGTTAGGTTCGGTCATATATCTACGTTAATTTTAACTCCAATAAAAAAAAATTGACCTCATACATAATGAAATGGGTAGCTTTATCATTTCATAAGAAAAAAATTAGAGAAAATATATTAATTCAGGAAAACTTGGCTTATTAGGCAAATCGGGCCTTGTATAGTAGGCCAAAAAGTGAGTTCTGGCTACTAGGTACGACATATATATATATATATATATATATATATATATATATATATATATATATATATATATATATATATATATATATATATATATATATATATATATATATATATATATATATATATATATATATATATATTTATATTAGTATATTTTGGTAGCAGTCTTTCTTGTAAACATATGCTATTAAATATGACCGAAAAAGTAAGATTAATAATTTTAACACGAATTTTCTCAATATTTCTTATGTTTCTTTTTACTGTCGATGGTAATTGAAAAATCAATTCTCCAAAATTCATTTTTATTTCTAGTCTGACGTGACGTTTGATAATTTTTATTTTTATATTTAATTTAATAATTTTAACATTTTTATAATTTTTACATTTACTACGACATTTAATAATTTTTAATGTTAATATTTAATTCAATAAATTGAATTTTCATAGAATATGATTCATTTTCATTTTCATTTAATTATTTTGTGTGAATTGCTTTGGAATTGAGCTGTGTTGTTTACAATACCGTTCATTTCGTGAGTATAGTTTATATTTTTATTTTTTCATATTTTATTTTATTTTTTAACTGTTTTTCTTATATATCAGTGATGGGAACATCAGATCACTTGATGTTCCCAATTTTCTGATGGGAACATCAGACCATTTGGGAAGGCATCGGACGAGGGAGTGGGAAATGGTGTAAATGACGAGGGGACAGAAGTGAGAGATGGTGGGGAGGACGAGGGAAGAAGGGAGGGGGTAATAGTGGGGAAGGATGAGGGGATGGGGGAGTTTGGGATGATGGGGACGATGGGATGGGGGAATGGAGAATGGTGGGGTGGGCAAAGGAACTGGGGAGTGGGGAAGGAAGTGGGGTAAGGTGGAGAGGGCGAGGGGATGGTGGAGTGGGGAATGGTTGGGAGGCCGAGGAGACGTGTCAGGGAGGACTGGGGGGACAGGGAAGGGAGCTGTGGCGTTGCTGAGCCACAGCAACGCGTGGCCGGGTACTGCAAGTATATAAATACAAATGAATATATTTGTTTATTCAAAATCGCTAATCTCCGAAAGTTCTACACCGATTGCTTTGAAATTTTGATATAATATTCCATTCGCATGTGAGTGCGTTTTTATATACCTACTATATACATGTCACGTCTGTGAGAGGTAAAAACAGTTTTTTTTTTAAACTGTGTTTTTCATGTGAGTTTTTATTTGAGGGAAATCTCTGAAACCTCTTTACCAATTTCTTTGAAATTTTGACACAACGTTGCATTCGAATACGTGCGTGTTTTTTTATATGCCTACTATATACATGCTACACCTGTTACAGGTAAGAACATGTTTTTTTTTTTCAAAACAGTGCCATCTGTTATACATAAGAGCAATACACAGTGTAATCTACAAAAATTCTTCACCGATTGTTTTGATATTTTGACATAATGTACCATTCGAATATGCACGTGTTTTTATATACCTACTATATAGATGCCACACCTGTGACAGGTAAAAACATTTTTTGTTTTAAACAGCGCCATTTGTTGCATGTAAAAGCAACACACGCTATACTAAATATGTTACGATTCCATTTCAGTGTTTCCGATTGCATTGATAAATTGTATTTTCATAGATTTTGATTTATTTTCACTCTGATTTAATTATTTTGTGTGACATTGCATTAGAATTGAGCTCTGTTGTTTACCATACCATTCATTTTGCTAGTATATTTATTTTTTTTATTTTTCATTGCTTTTCATTTCGTTTTTTTAACTGTTATTATTTTTCAGTATAATTGACGGTGGAATTGAGCTGTGTCGATTGATCTGCAGTTGAATTGATTTATTTTGTTAATATTTTTTGTTTTTGTTTTCGTTTTAAAAACATGAAAATGCACAACGTGTTTATTTCACAGTGGCAAATGTGCAACAAATAGCCATGAATCCACCGGCTACATCGTTAACTGCTTTCTTCACCTTATGTCAAAATGATACGTTTGCAGAATCACTGCTGTATTCGGAAGTGCCTTATACGTATTACACATGAAATGCCAATAGAAAATCATTTGAACGACACAACGAGGAGAGCGAGTCGACAGAAAACCTGGCATATTCAAACAGACTACGATAGGCAGACTCTACACCGTGCAATCCAAAAGAGATAAATGCTTCTTTCTTCGCGTGCTGTTGGTAAATGTACCCGTTCAACGTCTTTCCAGCAACTTAGATTTGTCAACGGCGTTACACAGGCCCCTTTCCATAGTGCATGTCAAGCTCTGATTTTATTGGAGAACGACCGACACTGGGATGTATGAATTAATGACGCGTCCAACACGTCACATCTAAATCAAATTCGTGCATTGTTTGCAATCATATTGACCACCTGCTCTCCTTCATCTAAGCAGAGATATGGGAGAAACATAAATCGCACATGACTGACGATATTGTCCGTCGAATACGCAAGGAAAATTCATATATGAACATGGATTTCACAGCAGAAATGTACAACGAAGCGTTGGTAATGATTTAAGATTTGTGTTTAGAAATCGCGAACAAAGTTCTCAATCAATTGGGAATGCCATCACCGAATCGTTCTCCTGCTGCTTCGTTCGATGTAGAAATGCGTTGAGAACAAAATTACAACACGGGTGATCTGTTGTCGTATGTGCAATCAAATATTCCTAAGCTAACGCTTGAGCAAAAAGGCATTTACAATCAAATAATTGAAACTGTCAATAATGGGCTTGGAGAAATCTCCTTAGATGCTCCAGGAGGAACTAGTAAAACATTCCTAATTAGATTGATTCTGGCAACAATTCGGTCCCAAAATGGCATAGCTTTAGCTCTAGCGTCGTCCTGAATAGCTGCGACTTTGCTACCAAGTGGAAGAACCGCTCATTTGGCTTTAAAATTGCCACTGAACATGCACTTCATTGAAACTCCTACGTGCAACATTTCCAAAGCATCCGGCATGGGAAAAGTATTGCAGAAATGCAAACTTATTGTTTGGAATGAATGCACAATTGTCCACAAAAAAACGCTCGAGGCTCTTGATCGATCATTTTAAGATTAGCGTGGAAACATCAGACCATTTGGGAACGCATTAATATTGCTTGCAGGAAATTTCAGGCAAACATTACATGTAACTCCTCAGTTGACACCAGCGGACGAAATAAATGCTTGCCTGAAATACTTTACTTTGTAGAGCCACGTAAAGACGTTAAAACTAACTACAAATATGCGTGTCCAGCTGCAAAACGATCCATCAGCGGAAATATTCTTAATATTTCAACTGATGCTGGAAATTGGGAACAGAAACGTGCCGGTTCATCTGACCTTAAGGACGAATTTCTTTGCCTCATAACTTCTGCAATTTAGTGACGTCAAAAGAGGAACTGGTTGAAAAAGTATTTCCCAATATTCAAACAAATTATAAGAATCACGATTGGCTGAGTGAACGAACTATTCTTATGGCCAAGAACAAAGACGTCTACGACCTAAACAATATTATTCCGTCTAACATTCAAAGCGAGGCAGTCACAAGTCCGTCGACACTGTTGTGAAAGCAGATGAAACGGCTAATTATCCAACAGAATATTTTAATTTATTCGATCTGCGAGGGATACCACCGCACGAACTGCAATTGAAAATCGGCGTGCCAATTATCATGTGGCGAAATACCAAGCAGCCAAACCTTTGCAACGGCACGCGGCTTGCAGTAAAAAAATTTATCAGCAATGTCGTAGAAGCAACAATCTTGACAGGACCTTTTAAAGGCGAAGATGTCCTTATTCCTCGCATTCCTATGATTCCAACTGATATGCCATTTCAATTTAAGAGATTGTAAGTACCAATTCAATTGACGTCTGCAATCGCCATCAGCAAAGCTCAGGGCCAATCTTTAGAAGAGTGCGGGTTATAAATAGACACGGATTGCTTCTCACATGGACAAGTATATGTTGTGTGTTCTAGAGTCGGCAAACCAAACAATCTCTTTATCACCACAGACAATGGAGGAACAACAAAAAATATTGTTTACCGACAAACATTGTGAAATTAAACATATTAGAAAATTGTGCTTTCTCTTTTCTTTCTTTTCCACTTAACCAGACAGAGCCACAGCAACGCGTGGCGGGTACAGCTGGAATATAAATAAAAATGAAAATGTTTGTTTGCTCAAAATCGGTAATCTCCCAAAGTTCTTCGCCGATTGCTTTGACATTTTTACACAATGTTCCATTCGAATACGAGTGTGTTTTTATATGCATACTATATTGATGCCACAACTATGACAGGTAAAAACATGCTTTTCTGGAAAAACGGGAGTGAGTGATGGTGGGGAGGGGGGGGGGGGAATGATGGGGAGGACAGAGGGGCACGGGAGGGTTGCTGTGGCTCATCAACGTGCACGCATTGCTAAGCCACAGCAACGCGTGGCGTATATATATATATATATATATATATATATATATATATATATATATATATATATATATATATATATATATATATATATATATATATATATATATATATATATATATACATATATATATATACATATATATATATGAATGAAAACTCACACCCCAGAAGTGACTCGAACCCATACTCCCAGAAGCAACGCAACTGGTAACTACAGGGCGCCTTAATCCGCTTGACCATCACGGCCGTCAAAAGGAAGTGATAGCCGAGGCTATTTGAGCCACTTCCCCGACGGCAACTCGGATGGTAATCTTGGGCATAGCATTTCACCAAATCACCTCATTCTTTGGGGCACACGTGAGGAACACAAATGTGAACAAGAAATTCGAACATCTTGTTCGCATTTGTGTTCCTCACGTGTGCCCCAAAGAATGAGGTGATTTGGTGAAATGCTATGCCCAAGATTACCATCCGAGTTGCCGTCGGGGAAGTGGCTCAAATAGCCTCGGCTATCACTTCCTTTTGACGGCCGTGATGGTCAAGCGGATTAAGGCACCCTGTAGTTACCAGTTGCGTTGCTTCTGGGAGTATGGGTTCGAGTCACTTCTGGGGTGTGAGTTTTCATTCGCATATAGTCCTGGGGACCATTCAGGCTTGTTCGCACATATATATATATATATATATATATATATATATATATATATATATATATATATAGACACCAGAGACCCAAGGGCTTCCAGTTTTTTATTTCAGCGTCTCAGTGTGGCGATCCAGAGGGGAAATGCTTGCTGCGTCCTCGGTTCCTGTCCAGAAGCGGAGGAGCTTCAAGAGATCCATAACCTTTAGGCATTTGTCCTATATATATATATATATATATATATATATGTATATATATATATATATATATATATATATATATATATATATATATATATATATATATATATATTTCTTTAGCAGAGAAATATGATTAAATCTGTGTGGCGACCAACACACAAAATCTTCACCAACTTTCCTTCCACAAATGATTAGAAAACAGACTTTAAAACGCTGAGTCAAGGCAAAAGTTGAACCTTGTCAGGAAATTAGATTCGCGAATACTGCAAATAATTTCCGTGGTTTCATTTACCCAAGATATTATTATGTTGATTTTATTCTCATTCACATATGTTATAAATAGTTTGTCATTTGAAATATTTTAGATACAAGAGAGAGATTTTGTTTGTCTGTCTGTCGAACGTTGGAGGTCCAGTCGTTTGGGCCTTGTCTCAAACACAATTGTAGGGAGAAGGGTCTGGGGTATGGGACGGACATAAGATGATCAGGGTAGGTTTAAGTTAAATACTCTAAGAAATATTACCAATTATAGTCTTCCCTACGTGATTTTCATGAAGTCAAGTGTGAAATATATGGTGTGATTCCCCTAGAGTTTTCAATGGTTGTAGTACATTTTCTGAGAGAAGAATGGAGGAAAGGGAAGAAGGGTAGAGGGAGGAAGGGGGACGAAGGAGAGAAGGAGAGAGGGGGTAGGGAAAAGGGGATCAAGCGGGACATGGGGAGAAAAAGGGGAAAAGACCCGAGTGCTGTCGGTTACCCTTTCTATGTGTATATAAATGAAAATGTCTTCTTGTTTGGAGTAGGAGTTGGGGAGAGGGGCAGGGTAGAGAGATGGGGTGAGGGGAAAGGGGCGAAGAACAGGAAAAGGAAGGGAAGGGCGTAGAGAAGATAGGGAATGTAGGGAGTGGAAAGTAAGGTGGGGGGGGCTGGAGGGGGTAGAGTTAAATAACACATCCCGGGCACCGCCGGATACGCCTTGTATATAGCACTTCTACTATGAGAGAATCGAAACCAATAATGAGCTGCACTAACCAAAATACACTCAGATTATTAAAAGAACTGAGACTCGGGCAGCTTTTCCACAAAATCTCAGTCCCCCAATGACACCAGAGGATGGCTCACCTGTTACCAGTGATTTGGTATACACTATGGAGAGTGGCAGCCAGAGTGCATCTGCTGCATCCTTCAGTATGTGTGTGTGTGTGTGTGTGTGTGTGTGTGTGTGTGTGTGTGTGTGTGTGTGTGTGTGTGTGTGTGTGTGTGTGTGTGTGTGTGTGTGTGTGTGTGTGCTCACCTATTTGTGTCTGCAGGATCGAGCACTGACTCTTGGATCCCACCTTTCGAGCCATCGGTTGTTTACAGCAATCAACCTGGTCCTATTTCCCTATCATACCTAGTTTTAAAATTATGAATAGAATTTGCTTCCACAACCTGCTCCTTAAGTGCATTCCATTTTTCCACTACTCTCACGCTAAAAGAATACTTACTATCTTCTCTGTGACTCATCTGAGTTTCCGACTTCCACCCATCTACCCTCGTTCTGTTACTATTCCGTGTGAACATTTCGTCTATGTCCAATTTGTCAATCCCCCTGAGTATTTTATATGTTCCTATCATATCCTCCTCTTATTTCGTTTTTCTAGTGTCGTAAGGCACAGTTCCTTCAGGCCCTCTTCATACCCCATACCTCGTAACTCTGGGACGAGATTCATTGCAAAATTCTGAACCTTTTCCAGTTTCCTTATATGCTTCTTCAGATGGAGACTCCATGATGAGGCGGCATACTCTAAGACTGGCCTCACGTAGTCAGTGTAAAACACCCTTAATGCCTCCTTACTTAGTGATGTTCTACCGTTTGCCAGTGTAGAGTACGCTGCTGTCGTTATCCTAATTATATGTGCCTCAGGAAATAGATTAGGTGTTTCGTCCACGCCCAGGTCTCTTTCTCGCGTCGTCACAGGTAGGCAGTTCCCCTTCATTGTGTACTGTCCCTTTGGTCTCCTATCACCTAGTCCCATTTCCATAACTTTACATTTGCTCGTGTTGAAGTCCAGTAGTCATTTCTCTGACCATCTCTGCAACCTGTTCAAGTCCTCTCGGAGGATCCTACAATTCTCATTTTCACAACTCTTCTCATCAATTTTGCGTCATCCGCGAACATCGACATGTAGGACTCTACTCATGTAAACATGTCGATAACATATATTAGAAATAGAATTGGTTCCAACACTGATCCTTGAGGTACTCCACTCGTTACTGTTTGTCAGTCGGACTTTTCGCCCCTTACCGTGTGTCTGTACTTCTGTCTAGGTTCCATGTTTTGTGGGAAATTCGAAGTTTTCTCGAATATGAACGGTATTTGACCATTCCTCAGAAAGCGACCCTCAATGGTCGACTAACAACCAAGTTCCTAATTACTGCTAGGTGAACAGAGGCAACAGGTGCAAGGAGACGCGCCTAGCTGTCTCGCCCTGCCCAGGATGTGTGTGTGTGTGTGTGTGTACTCAACTATTTGTGCTGGCGAGGGTTGGGTTCTGGCTCTTTGGTCCTGCCTCTCAGCTGTCAATCAACTGATGTACAGATTCCTGAGCCTACTGGGCTCTATCATATCTACATTTGAAAATATGTATGGAATCAGCCTCCAGCACATTACTTCCTAGTGCATTCCATTTACTAACTACTCTGACACTGAAAAAATTCTTTCTAATGTCTCTGTGGCTCATTTGGGTACTAAGTTTCCATCTGTGTCCCTTTGTTCGTGTTCCACCCGTGCTGAAGAGTTTGTCTTTGTTCACTCTGTCAATTCACCTGAGAATTTTGTAGGTGTTATCATGTCTCTCCTCATTCTTCTGTCTTCTAGGGACGTGAGGTTCAGCTCCTTCAGCCTTTCCTCGTAGCTCATACCTCACAGTTCCGGGACAAGTCAGGTGGCATACCGCTGAATCTTCTCTAAGTTTCTTTTGTGTTTATCTAGATATGGACTCCAGGCAAGAGCTGCATATTCCATGATTGGTCTGACATAAGTGGAATACAGGGTCCTGAACGATTCCTTGCACAAGTTTCTAAAGGCAGTTCTTATGTTGGCCAACCTAGCATATGCCACTGATGATATCATTTTGATGTGGGTCTCTGGGGACAGGTTCGGTGTGATATCAACCCCCAGATCATTCTCTCTACTTGACTCATGCAGGATTTCACCTCCCAGATGGTACCATGTGTTCAGCCTTCTGCTCCCTTCGCCTAATTTCATTATTTTACACTTTCCTGAGTTGAACTTTAACAGCCATTTTCTAGATCATTCCTCCAGTTTGTCCAAGTCATTCTGTTGTCACTGTCTATCTTCATCTGTTTTGATTCTTCTCATAATTTTTGCATCATCAGCAAACATTGAGAGGAACGAGTCTATACCCTCTGGAAGATCATTTACATATATTAGAAACAGGATACGTCCAAGTACTGAGCCCTGTGGGACTCCGCTGGTGATATCTCGCCACTCTGATGTCTCTTCCCTCACAGTTACTCGCTGTTTCCTGTTGCTTAGATACTCCCTTGTTCACTAGAGCACATTAAAATTTACTCCTGCCTGTTGCTCCAACTTTTTTAACAGCCTTTAATGGGGTACTGTGTCAAAGGCTTTCTGAGAGTCCAAGAAAATGCAGACTGCCCACCGTTCTCTTTCTTGCCTAATTTTTGTTGTTTGGTCAGAGAATTCTATTAAACCTGTCAGGCACGATTTACCATCTCTGAACCCATGTTGGTGGTGAGTCACAAAATTATTTCCGTCCAGATGCTCTACGAGCCTTTTCCTCACGATCTTCCCCATCACCTTGCATGGTATGCAAGTTGGTATGCAAGTTGGTATACAAGTGGAGCAGCTTGATAGCTGTGGAGCAGTTTTGGTTGGGTCTTGGCTTTACTCGCAATGACATTTTCATACTGTCTCTCTGCTTCTCTCCTCACTCTGAGGTACTCATTCCTGGCCCTCTGGTATCTCTCCCTGCTCTCTGGTGTTGTGTTATTTCTGTAGTTTCTCCATGGTATTTTACTCAATTGCTTCGCTACCTTACATTCCTGGTTGAGCCATGGCTTCTGTAGTTTTTCATTTTCTCCTTTTGGACTGGGGTAAACTTATCTGCAACTTCCTGGCACGTCTGGTGACATAATCCATCATATTCTGTACAGTCTTCTCTCTGAGGTCTGTTTCCCCATGGTGTACTCACCTATTTGTACTCACCTATTTGTGCTTGTGGGGGTTGAGCTTTGGCTCTTTGGTCCCGCCTCTCAACCGTCAATCAGCAGGTGTACAGGGTCCTGAGCCTACTGGGCTCTATCATATCTACATTTGAAACTGCGTATGGAGTCAGCCTCCACCACATCATTGCCTAATGTATTCCATCCATTAACTACTTTGACACTGAAAAAGTTCCTTCTAACGTCTCTGTGGCTCATGTGGGTACTCAGTTTCCACCTGTGTCCCCTTGTTCGCGTACCACCAGTGTTGATTAGTTTATCCTTGTTTACCCAGTCGATCCCCCTGAGGATTTTGTAGGTTGTGATCATGTCTCCCCTTACTCTTCTGTCTTCCAGTGTCGTAAGGTGCATTTCCCGTAGCCTTTCCTCGTAACTCATGCCTCATAGTTCTGGGACTAGTCTAGTGGCATACCTTTGGACTTTTTCCAGCTTCGTCTTGTGCTTGACAAGGTACGGGCTCCATGCTCGGGCCGCATGTGTGTGTGTGTGTGTGTGTGTGTGTGTGTACTCACCTAATTGTACTCACCTAATTGTGCTTGCGGGGGTTGAGCTCTGGCTCTTTGGTCCCGCCTCTCAACCGTCAATCAACTGGTGTACAGATTCCTGAGCCTATTGGGCTCTATCATATCTACATTTGAAACTGTGTATGGAGTCAGCCTCCACCACATCACTTCCTAATGCATTCCATTTACTAACTACTCTGACACTGAAAAAGTTCTTTCTAACGTCTCTGTGGCTCATTTGGGTACTCAGCTTCCACCTGTGTCCCCTTGTTCGCGTCCCACCAGTGTTGAATAGTTCATCCTTGTTTACCCGGTCGATTCCCCTGAGGATTTTGTAGGTTGTGATCATGTCCCCCCTTACTCTTCTGTCTTCCAGTGTCGTGAGGTGCATTTCCCGCAGCCTTTCCTCATAACTCATGCCTCTTAGTTCTGGGACTAGTCTAGTAGCATACCTTTGGACTTTTTCCAGCTTCGTCTTGTGCTTGACAAGGTACGGGCTCCATGCTGGGGCCGCATACTCCAGGATTGGTCTTACATATGTGGTGTACAAGATTCTGAATGATTCCTTACACAGGTTCCTGAACGCCGTTCTGATGTTAGCCAGCCTCGCATATGCCGCAGACGTTATTCTCTTTATGTGGGCTTCAGGAGACAGGTTTGGTGTGATATCAACTCCTAGATCTTTCTCTCTGTCTGTTTCATTAAGTACTTCATCTCCTATTCTGTATCCTGTGCCTGGCCTCCTGTTTCCACTGCCTAGTTTCATTACTTTGCATTTACTCGGGTTGAACTTCAACAGCCATTTGTTGGACCATTCACTCAGTCTATCCAGGTCATCTTGTAGCCTCCTACTATCATCCTCTGTTTCAATCCTCCTCATAATTTTTGCATCGTCGGCAAACATTGAAAGGAACGAATCTATACCCTCTGGGAGATTATTTACATATACCAGAAACAGTATAGGTCCAAGGACTGACCCCTGCGGGACTCCACTTGTGACGTCTCGCCAATCTGAGGCCTCACCCCTCACACAGACTCGTTGTCTCCTGTTGCTTAGGTATTCCTCTATCCACCGGAGTACCTTCCCTCTCACTCCAGCCTGCATCTCCAACTTTCGCACTAGCCTCTTGTGTGGTACTGTATCAAAGGCTTTCTGACAATCCAAAAATATGCAGTCTGCCCACCCTTCTCTTTCTTGCCTTATTTTTGTTGCCTGGTCGTAGAATTCAAGTAACCCTGTGAGGCAGGACCTGCCATCCCTGAACCCATGTTGATGCTGTGTTACAAAGTTCCTTCGCTCCAGATGCTCCACTAGTTTTTTTCGCACAATCTTCTCCATCAGCTTGCATGGTATGCAGGTTAGGGACACTGGCCTGTAGTTCAGTGCCTCCTGTCTATCCCCTTTCTTGTATATCGGGACTACGTTAGCTGCTTTCCAAATATCTGGCAGTTCCCCTGTTGCCAGTGATTTGTTATACACTATGGAGAGTGGTAGGCTCAGTTCTCTTGCTCCTTCCTTTAGAACCCAAGGGGAGATTCCATCTGGGCCTATAGCCTTCGTCACGTCCAACTCTAGTAAACACTTCCTTACTTCCCCACTGGTAATCTCAAACTCTTCCAGTGGTTCCTGGTTAGCTATTCCCTCACTTACCTCTGGAATTTCTCCTTGTTCTAAGGTGAAGACCTCCTGGAATTTCTTATTCAATTCCTCACACACTTCCTTGTCATTTGTAGTGAATCCTTCCGCCCCTATCCTTAATCTCATAACCTGTTCCTTTACTGTTGTTTTTCTCCTAATGTGGCTATGCAACAATTTAGGCTGAGTCTTTGCCTTGCTTGCGATGTCATTTTCGTATTGTCTTTCAGCCTCTCTTCTCATCCTGACATATTCATTCCTGGCATTCTGGTATCTTTCTCTGCTCTCCAGTGTCCTGTTATTCCTATAGTTTCTCCATGCCCTTTTGCTTTGCTGCTTAGCTAGCCTACATCTTTGATTAAACCATGGGTTTCTCATCTTCATTTCTCTGTTTTCCTTTTGGACTGGGACAAACTTGTTTGCTGCGTCCTTGCACTTCTGCGTGATGTAATCCATCATATCTTGGGCCGTCTTTCCCCTGAGCTCTGTTTCCCATGCTATATCTGTTAGGAATTTTCTTATCCCCTCATAGTTTCCCTTTCGGTATGCTAACCTTTTGGTTTCGGTATCCCTCCTCGAGTTCAATAACCCTTCTTCAATCAAGTACTCAAACACCAGTACACTGTGGTCGCTCATTCCTACTGGGTCCTCAAAACCGATTTCTCTTATGTCGGAGTCGTTCAGAGTGAAGACTAGGTCGAGTCTTGCTGGTTCGTCATTTCCTCTCATCCTTGTGGGTTCTCCGACATGCTGGGTTAAAAAGTTGCTTGTCACTACCTCCAATAGTTTGGCTCTCCACGTATCCTCGCCTCCATGCGGTTCCTTGTTCTCCCAGTCAATCTTTCCGTGATTGAAGTCGCCCATGATGAGCAGGTGGGATCTATTTCTACAGGCAGCAGAGGCTGCCCTCTCAATTATAGTGTTAACTGCCTTGTTGTTGTTTTCATACTCTTGACTGGGTGTGTGTGTGTGTGTGTGTGTGTGTGTGTGTGTGTGTGTGTGTGTGTGTGTGTGTGTGTGTGTGTGTGTGTGTGTGTGTGTGTGTGTGTGTACTCACCTATTTGTGCTTGCAGGATCGAGCATTGACTCTTGGAACCCGCCTTTCCAGCTATCGGTTGTTTACAGCAATGACTCCTGTCCCATTTCCCTATCATATCTAGTTTTAAAAGTATGAATAGTATTTGCTTCCACAACCTGTTCCCCAAGTGCATTCCATTTTTCTACTACTCTCACGCTAAAAGAAAACTTCCTAACATCTCTGTGACTCATCTGAGTTTCCAGTTTCCACCCATGTCCCCTCGTTCTGTTATTATTACGTGTGAACATTTCATCTATTTCCACTTTGTCAATTCCCCTGAGTATTTTATATGTCCCTATCATATCTACTTTCTCCCTTCTTTTCTCTAGTGTCGTAAGGTTCAGTTCCTTCAGACGCTCTTCATATCCCATCCCTCGTAACTCTGGGACAAGCCTCGTCGCAAACCTCTGAACCTTCTCCAGTTTCTTTATGTGTTTCTTCAGGTGGGGGCTCCATGATGGCGCGGCATAACGCGCCATCATGTGTGTGTGTGTGTGTGTGTGTGTGTGTGTGTGAGTGTGTGTGTGTGTGTGTGTGTGTGTGTGTGTGTGTGTGTGTGTGTGTGTGTGTGTGTGTGTGTGTGTGTGTGTGTGTGTGTGTGTGTGTGTGTGTGTCTGTGTGTGTGTGTGTGTGTGTGTGTGTGTGTGTGTGTGTGTGTGTGTGTGTGTGTGTGTGTGTGTGTGTGTGTGTGTGTTCTCACCTAATTGTACTCACCTTTCAGTGGTTGAGCTCTGGCTCTTTGGTCCCGCCTCTCAACCGTCAATAAACAGGTGTACAGGTTCCTGAGCCTATTGCGCTCTATCATATCTACACTTGAAACTGTGTATGGAGTCAGCCTCCACCACATCCCTTCCTAATGCATTCCATTTGTCAACCACTCTTGTACTAAAAAAGTTCTTTCTAATATCTCTGTGGCTCATTTGGGCGCTCAGTTTCCACCTGTGTCCCCTTGTGCGTGTGCCCCTTGTGTTAAATAGCCTGTCTTTATCTACCCTATCAATTCCCTTGAGAATCTTAAATGTGGAGATCATGTCCCCCCTAACTCTTCTGTCTTCCAGCGCAGTGAGGTTTAATTCCCGTAGCCTCTCGTCGTAGCTCATACCTCTCAGCTCGGGTACTAGTCTGGTGACAAACCTTTGAACCTTTTCCAGTTTGGTCTTATACTTGACTGGATATGGACTCCATGCTGGGGTTGCATACTCCAGGATTGGCCTAACATGTGTGGTATACAAAGTTCTGAATGATTCCTTACACAAGTTTCTGAATGCCGTTCTTATGTTGGCCAGTCTGGCATATGCCGCGTACGTTATACTCTTGATATGGGCTGCAGGAGACAGGTCTGGCGTGATGTCATCCCCAAGTCTTTTTCTCCCTCTAACTCATGAAAAATGTCATCTTCCAGTTGATACCTAGTATCTGGCCTCCTGCTCCCTACGCCTATCTTCATTACATTACATTTGCTTGGGTTAAACTCTAACAACTATTTGTTCGACCATTCCTTCAGCTTGTGCAGGTCTTCTTGAAGCCTTAAGCAGTCCTCCTCTGTCTTAATCCTTCTCATAATTTTGGCGTCGTCAGCAAACATTGAGCGAAATGAATCTATACCCTCCGGGAGATCATTTACATATATCAGAAACAAGGTAGGACCGAGTACAGAGCCCTGTGGAACTCCACTGGTGACTTCACGATAATCTGAGGTCTCACCCCTCACCGTAACTCTCTGCTTCCTATTGCTTAGGTACTCCCTTATCCAATGGAGCACCTTACCAGCTACACCTGCCTGTCTCTCCAACTTATGTACCAGCCTCTTATGCGGTACTGTGTCAAAGGCTTTCCGACATTCCAAGAAAATGCAGTCCGCCCAGCCTTCTCTTTCTTGCTTAATCTTTGTCACCTGGTCGTAGAACTATATTAAGCCAGTCAGGCAAGATTTACCCTTCCTGAATCCATGTTGGCGATTTATCACGAAGTCCCTTCTCTCCAGATGTGTCACTAGTTTTTTCTCACGATCTTCTCCATCACCTTGCATGGTATACAAGTCAAGGACACTGGCCTGTAGTTCAGAGCCTCTTGCCTGTCGCCCTTTTTGTATATTGGGACCACATTCACCGTCTTCCATATTTCTGGTAAGTCTCCCGTCTCCAGTGACCTACTATACACTATGGAGAGTGGCAAGCAAAGTGCCTCTGCACACTCTTTCAGTACCCATGGTGAGATCCCGTCTGGACCAACAGCTTTTCTAACATCCAGATCCAGCAAGTGTCTCTTGACCTCCTTACTTGTAATTTCAAACCCTTCCAAGGCCGCCTGATTTACTTCCCTTTCTCCTAGCACAGTGACCTCACCATGTTCTCTTGTGAAGACTTCTTGGAACCTCTTGTTGAGTTCTCCACACACCTCTTTGTCATTCTCTGTATACCTGTCCTCGCCTGTTCTAAGTTTCAATACCTGTTCTTTCACTGTTGTTTTCCTCCTGATGTGACTGTGTTGTAGCTTTGGTTCGGTCTTGGCTTTATTTACTATATCATATTCATGATTTTTCTCTGCTTCTCTTCTCACCCTAACATACTCATTCCTGGTATGGTATCTCTCTCTGCTTTCTAGTGTTCTGTTATTCCGGAAGTTCCTCCACGCCCTTTTGTTCAGTCCCTTTGCTTCCATACATGCCCTATTATACCATGGATTCTTCTGTTGCTTCTCGGATTTTTCCCTTTGGGCCGGGATGAACCTGTTTACTGCTTCCTGACACTTTTGGGTGACATAGTCAATCATATCTTGTACCGACGTATCTCTCAGGTCTGTGTTCCAAGGTATTTTCCTTAGGAAACGTCTGATCTCCTCATAATTTCCCTTTCGGTATGCCAGCCTTTTGTTTCCTAGTCCTTTTTTGGGGGAGATAATTCCTAGCTCTACCAGGTACTCAAAGTTTAATTCACTGTGGTCACTCATTCCCAAGGGTACTTCAATCTTAACTTCTTTTATATCCCACTCATTTCGGGTAAATATCAGATCGAGCATGGCTGGTTCATCTTCTCCTCTCATTCTTGTTGGTTCCTTGATGTGCTGGCTTAGAAAGTTTCTTGTTGCCACGTCCAGCAGCTTAGCTCTCCATGTTAATG
Source organism: Procambarus clarkii (assembly GCF_040958095.1). NCBI lineage: Eukaryota > Metazoa > Arthropoda > Malacostraca > Decapoda > Cambaridae > Procambarus > Procambarus clarkii. Next base: position 38,577,182 of record NC_091168.1, on the reverse strand, counting down.
GTCCTCCACTCCATGCGGATCTCTGTTCTACCAGTCTATTTTCCCGTGGTTGAAGTCTCCCATGATTAGTAGTCCAGATCCATTCCTGCTAGCAACAGATGCTGCTCTCTCTATTATGTTAATGGTGGCCATGTTGTTTCTATCATATTCCTGTCTGGGTCTTTTGTCATTTGGTGGTGGATTATATATGACTACGACTATAATTTTTTGTCCTCCAGTTGTTATGGTACCTGCTATGTAGTCACTGAAACCCTCACAGCCCTGAATAACCATCTCCTCAAAGTCCCAGCCCTTTCTTACCAGCAGTGCTACACCATCTCTGCCTCTTCCTTCTATCTCTTTCCTCATAACATAATATTCCTGTGGGAACACTGCATTTGTCATGGTTTTCGTTAGCTTTGTTTCTGTGAATGCTATTATGTCTGGGTTTTCCTGTATTACCCATTCTCCAAGCTCATTTGCTTTATTTGTAATTCCATCCATGTTAGTGCACATTGCACTGAGGCTCACTTTCTTCTCTCCCTTCTCAAATCGCCTCCTTGGTGAGTGTTCTGCTGGTGGGGGAAGCTGTTCCATGGGTGTGAGGATTTGTGAGGTGGATAACAGGGTCCCAGAGTAAGTAAGGGACCCAGAGTAAGTAAGTTGCTGGGGTAAGGGGAGGACAAAGAGGGTATGGGATGAAGGGGGAGGGAGAACTGGAAGGAAAAGGCGGGGGCATGGTGGGAGGAGGGGAGGGGTAGTAGGGTGGGAATGGGGTGTGGGGGGAGGGAGATTTGGCTTAGCATTTGATTGGGGGGCCAGGGAGGGTTTGAGGTAGGGTTTTTTTATGCAGAGGAGGGTGGTGTGGTTGCCCTCCCCTCTGGTGTTACTGGGTAGCAGGTTGATGGTTTTCCCCCTCACCTCTAGAGATGATGTGTTGGGAGCTGTGAGTTCCTGGTTTTCCCCTCTCTCCCTGTGCTTCTTCCTTACTTCTGCCTCCATGGCTCTCTCCTCCCTCGTCATGTCCCTCTGGAGGAATACGTTTTTGAATTCTCCCACATGTTGCAGGAGGCTTTTCCGTGTTAGAATTATCTCCTTTGTGTTCTAGTTTGCAAACACTATCTTTAACACATGGTCTCGGTCTTTGTTGTACCAGCCTAGCCTGAGAACCTTCTCAGTTCTATGCTCGGGCCCCTTCCATCCCTAGTGCCTTCAGTATTTCATTCACTGTTGCGTTGTTCTAATTATTCCACTCTGTCCTGTTGGAGCCTTCCTGCTCTTTAATACCCACAGCAACCACTGATCCTTTTCTTTCCAGCAGCTGGCTAGTGGAGCGTGCCACTTCTTTGAGGTGGCTGCTTTCACGGCCACCTCCATCATTGTGGACATTACTTCAGAGTTTTTTTTTTAGCATTTCTGCAAATGTTTCTTTTATAGTGGCATTCTCTTCCAGTATACTATTTCCACCTTCCCCAGGGTGATTATCTGAGTCTCAGCATCAACACTGTTCTCTTTGAGGGTTCTAATCTCCTCTTTTGCTGCTGTCAGCTCTCTTTTCAGGCTGCTTATTTCGTTCTTCATTTCCTGCATCATTCCCTGCATCTCACTCTTCATATCCTCCAAAAGCTGGGCAAACATTTCCTTCATTTCGTCACCTTGACTTTTCCCTGTTCCCCTGTTTCCTCTGGCCATCATGGTTGCCCCTGTTTCTGTTATGCTGTGATAGGATTTGTCAGGAGGAGGACAAGCGGGGTGAGAGAGAGAGAGAGAGAGAGAGAGAGAGAGAGAGAGAGAGAGAGAGAGAGAGAGAGAGAGAGAGAGAGAGAGAGAGAGAGAGAGAGAGAGAGAGAAAGAGAGAGAGAGAGAGAGAGAGAGAGAGAGAGAGTGAGAGAGAGAGAGTGAGAGAGAGAGAGAGAGAGAGCGGGTGGGAGAGAGGGGGGTGGGAGAGTGGAGTGAGAGAGGGGAGTGGAAAATAGTGGAATAGTGGGGTGAATAGTGAATAACACACACTGACTTTGTGTGGGTTTTGGTGGTAGGGAGGGGGATATATCTGGTATACTACAGAGGAAGTGAAAGTGTACTTGCGTGCGTGTGGTTGCTGGTGGGTGCCCAGTGAGCTCATACTGGTGGGTGGGGGTGAGGTGTTGTCTTCAGATTACAGCGGGGGGGGGGGGGGGGGGATTAGCAGCTTATCTGAGTTTCCAGCGAGCTCACAGTTCTGTCCTTGTTACCTGACTACCACTTACGATTGTATTATTGAATGGAATGCCTTAGTGTTTATATGATATTATATAAACCTTGAACACTGTTGAAGACTTACAGAGAGACACTTACCAGCCAGCACCCTGCAAGCACTCTAGGGGAATACACGGCGGGTCGTCGGTAATCCTGTGTGGTCTTCAGGTCTCCATGTGGGTCACGCTGATGCGACTGATGCTGTCTCAAGGAATCGATCTTCACTAGCTATCTTCTCTAAATTCACTAAGATAATTCACCGCGAGATGTGATCAATGTGTTGCATTACAATGCCACTGTTCGATTTACACTGTCCTGATCCCCACTGCACAGTACTCCCGCTCCCTTGACCCTAGTTGTGTTTGCGCTCAACCTCCACAAACACAACTAGGTGAGTACAACTAAGTAAGTACACACACGCACACTCACACACACACACACACACAGGAAGCAGCCCGTAGCAGCTGTCTAACTCCCAGGTACCTATATACTGCTAGGTAACAGGTGTATCAGGGTTAAGAAAACCCTGCCCATCTACCTCCGCCGGATGCGAGAATCGAACCCAAGTCCCTAGGTCCACGAGTCTAGAGCGCTGTCAACGAGTCTAGAGCGCTGTCAACGAGTCTAGAGCGCTGTCCACTCAGACACCCACCCAGTGTACTCACCTATTTGTGCTAGCGAGGGTTGAGCTTTGGCTCTTTGTTCCCGCCTCTCAACTGTCAATCAACTGGTGTACAGATTCGTGAGCCTACTGGGCTTTATCATATCTACATTTGAAACTGTGCATGGAGTCACGCTCCACCACATCACTGCCTAAGGCATTCCATTCGTTAACTTCTCTGACACTGAAAAAGTTCCTTCTAACGTCCCTGTGGCTCATGTGGGTACTCAGTTTACACCTTCGTCCCCTTGTTTGCATACCACCAGTGTTGAATAGTTTATCCTTGTTTACCCAGTCGATTTCCCTGAGGTTTTTGTAGGTTGTGATCATGTCTCCCCTTACTTTTCTGTCTTCCAGTGTCGAAAGGTTTATTTCCCGAAGCCTTTCTTCGTAACTCATGCCTCTTAGTTGTGTGACGAGTCTTGTGGCATACCTTTGAACTTTTTCCAGCTTCGTCTTGTGCTTGAAAAGGTACGGGCTCCATGCTGGGGCCGCATACTACAGGATTGGTCTTACATATGTGGTGTACAAGATTCTGAATGATTCCTTACACAGGTTTCTGAACGCTGTTCTGATGTTAGCCAGCCTCGCATATGCCGCAGACGTTATTCTTTTTATGTGGGCTTCAGGAGACAGGTTTGGTGTGATATCAACTCCTAGATCTTTCTCTCTGTTCGTTTCATTAAGTACTTCATATCCTATTCTGTATCCTGTGTCTGGCCTCCTGTTTCCACTGCCTAGTTTCATTACATTGCATTTACTCGGGTTGAACTTCAACAGCCATTTGTTGGACCATTCACTCAGTCTGTCTAGGTCATCTTGTTGCCTCTTACTATCATCCTCTGTTTCAATCCTTCACATAATTTTTGCATCATCAGCAAACATTGAGAGAAATGAGTCTATACCCTCTGGGAGATCATTTACATATATGAGAAACAGTATAGGTCCAAGGATTGACCCCTGCGGGACTCCACTTGTAACGTCTCGCCAATCTGAGACCTCACCCCTCACACTGACTCGTTGTCTCCTGTTGCTTAGGTACTCCTTTATCCAATGGAGTACCTTCCCTCTCACTCCAGCCTGCATCTCCAGCTTTTTCACTAGCCTCTTGTGTGGTACTGTATCAAAGTCTTTCTGACAATCCAGAAATATTCAGTTTGCCTACCTTTCTCTTTCAGACCTGATTTTTGTTGCCTAGTCGTAGAATTCAATTAAACCTGTGAGGCAGGACCTGCCATATCTGAACCTATGTTGATGCTGTGTTACAAAGTTCTTTCGCTCCAGATGTTCCACTAGCTTTTCTTCGCACAATCTTCTCCATCAGCTTGCATGGTATGAAGGTTAGGGACACTGGCCTGTAGTTCAGTGCCTCCTGTCTATCCCTTTCTTGTATATCTGGACTACGTTAGCTGCTTTCCAAATTTCTGGCAGTTCCCCTGTTGCCAGTGATTTGTTATACACTGTGGAGAGTGGTAGGCACAGTTCTTCTGCTCCTTCCTTTAGTATCCAAAGGGTGATTCCATCTGGGCCTATAGTCTTTGTCACCTCTAACTCTAGTAAAAACTTCCTTACTTCCCCGCTGGTAATCTCAAACTTTTTCAGTGGATCCTGGTTAACCATTCCTCTCTCTTATTTCTGAGATTTCTCCTTGCTCTAAGGTGAAGACCTCCTGGAATTTCTTATTCAGTTCCTCACACACTTCCTTGTCGCTTGTAGTGAATCCTTCTGCCCCTATCCTTAATTTCATAACCTATTCCTTTACTGCTGTTTTTCTCCTGATTTGGCTATGCAGCAATTTAGGCTGAATCTTTGTCTTGCTTGCGATGTCATTTTCGTATTGTCTTTCTGCCTCTCTTCTCATCCTGACATATTCATTCCTGGCATTCTGGTATCTTTCTCTGCTCTCCAGTGTCCTGTTATTCCTATAGTTTCTCCATATCCTATTACTTTGCTGCTTAGCTAGCCTACATCTCTGATTATACCATGGATTTCTCATCTTCATTTCATGTCTTGGGCTGTCTTTCCCCTGAGCTCATTTTCCCATGCTATATCTGTTAGGAATTTTCTTATCTACTCATAGTTTCCCTTTCGGTATGGTAACCTTTTGTTTTCGGTATCCCTCCTCGAGTTCAATTACCCTTCTTCAATCAAGTACTCAAACACCAGTACACTGTGGTCGCTCATTCCTACTGGGGCCTCAAAACTGATTTGTTTTGTTTCTCACACTCACATATGTGTGTGTGTGTGTGTGTGTGTGTGTGTGTGTGTGTGTGTGTGTGTGTGTGTGTGTGTGTGTGTGTGTGTGTGTGTGTGTGTGTGTGTGTGTGTGTGTGTGTGTGTGTGTGTGTGTGTCTGTGTGTGTGTGTGTGTGAGTGTGTGTGTGTGTGTGTCTGTGTGTGTGTGAGTGTGTGTGTGTGTGCGTGTGTGTGTGTGTGTGTGTGTCTGTGTGTGTGTGAGTGTGTGTGTGTTTTCTCCAGAAGTCAATAAGAAAATATTATAGTCATGTTTCCAGTCATCACAAAATATTTATCTTTTAATGCTTCTAATACATCTAACGATATTGGATTGTCTTTCCGCGCACCGCGTACGTGTCCACCCCATGTGACTCCACCAATCAATACGTCAAATATCTTGTGCACTAAGACACAGGAGTCAGCCACAGCAGAACACCTCGCCTCTATGTGTACCTTCCATAACGTTAATAATAAAGTTGAAGTTGTTGTCGAGTGCACGACCACAATACGAGAAAAATATGTGAGTCTCCCGCTGGCGCTGGGACAAATTACAGTCACTACTCTTGTGAGTGAACTGCTCCGCCGCCTGGAGCGTTGTTAAAGATTCGCTACCTGGAACAAAAAGTTCCAAGTAACACGGGCTATGGTGAGCCCGGAGCGGCTGCAGGCGTTGACGATGTAAATGTATTCATGAATCTCCATTACTTTTGAATCCTGGTCCGCCTTCTGCGTCAACAACTTGCAATTGAATTCTTTTTATTTAAACGATGTGTCTTTAGCTAACGAGCTGAAGGGTCGTCCCGGAGGCGATGCGGGCGATTAACTTTAAGGCTCCTGGATACTATGCTGGAAACCCTGACATGATTACACGCTCCGAGAGGGATTGTGGACGAAGCTGCGTGCTGAGAGCGTAGTTACTCTTGATCCTACCGCAGATGACCCGTAGCGGAGAGCTCTCTGTACTGCCTCTCTACATTTCCTTACCACGAAGGTGTGAGTTTACTGAGACGCGTGTCCTACTTTACTGTGAGCTTGGGTCTCTCTGTAAGTTTGCCTTATTGTGCACACGCAAAATGTGTACACTTATTGTGCACTTTTTGTACACTTATTGTGTACACACAATAAGTTTACACTTATTGTGTACACACAATAAGTTTACACTTAAAGTACACTTATTGTACACTTATTGTACACTTATTGTACATTTATTGCACACTTATTATACACTTATTGTACACTTATTGTACACTTATTGTGTACACACAATAAGTGTGTGTGTACACACAATAAATGTACAATAAGTGTACAATGGGTACACGTATTGTACACTTATTGTACACTTATTGCCACTTATTGTACACTTATTGTACACTTATTGCACACTTAGTGTACACTTATTGTTCATATATTGTACACTTATTGTAGACTTATTGTACACTTATTGAACATCTATTGTACAAATATTGTACACCTATTGTACATTTATTGTACTTATTGTTCACTTATTGCATACTTATTGTACACTTATTGTACACTTATTGTACACTTATTGCACTTATTGTACACTTATTGTACACATATTCTGCACTTATTATACACATATTGTACACTTATTGCACACTTACTGTACACTTATTGTACACTTATTGTAAACTTATTGTACACTTATTGCACACTTATTGTACACTTATTGTACACTTATTGCACACTTATTGCACACTTATTGCACACGTATTGTACACTTATTGTAAACTTATTGTACACTTATTATACACTTATTGTACACATATTGTAGTTTATTGTACACATTCAACACTTATTGAACAGTTATTGTATACATATTGTACACTTATTGTACACATATTGACCCACGGACAATAAGTCCCTGGGTCACTGTATTTTTGGGTCACTGTGTCTCTGGGTCACTGTGTCCCTGGGTGACTGTGTCTCTGGGTCACTGTGTCTCTGGGTCACTGTGTCTCTGGGTCACTGTGTCTCTGGGTCACTGTGTCCCTGGGTCACTGTGTCCCTGGGTCACTGAGTCCCTGGGTCACTGTGTCCCTGCGTCACTGTGTCCCTGGGTCACTGTGTCCCTGGGTCACTGTGTCCCTGGGTGACTGTGTCTCTGGGTCACTGTGTCTCTGGGTCTCTGTGTCTCTGGGTCACTGTGTCTCTGGGTCACTGTGTCCCTGGGTCACTGTGCCCCTGCGTCACTGTGTCCCTGGGTCACTGTGTCCCTGGGTCACTGTGTCCCTGGGTCACTGTGTCCCTGGGTCACTGTGTCCCTGCGTCACTGTGTCCCTGGGTCACTGTGTCTCTGGGTCACTGTGTCCCTGGGTGACTGTGTCTCTGGGTCACTGTGTCCCTGGGTCACTGTGTCTCTGGGTCACTGTGTCTCTGGGTCACTGTGTCCCTGGGTCACTGTGTCCCTGGGTGACTGTGTCTCTGGGTCACTGTGTCTCTGGGTCACTGTGTCTCTGGGTCACTGTGTCCCTGTGTCACTGTGTCTCTGGGTCACTGTGTCTCTGGGTCACTGTGTCCCTGGGTCACTGTGTCTCTGGGTGACTGTGTCTCTGGGTCACTGTGTCCCTGGGTCACTGTGTCTCTGGGTCACTGTGTCTCTGGGTCACTGTGTCCCTGGGTCACTGTGTCCCTGGGTCACTGAGTCCCTGGGTCACTGTGTCCCTGCGTCACTGTGTCCCTGGGTCACTGTGTCCCGGGGTCACTGTGTCCCTGGGTCACTGTGTCCCTGCGTCACTGTGTCCCTGGGTCACTGTGTCTCTGGGTCACTGTGTCTCTGGGTCACTGTGTCCCTGGGTCACTGTGTCTCTGGGTCACTGTGTCTCTGGGTGACTGTGTCCCTGGGTCACTGTGTCTCTGGGTGACTGTGTCTCTGGGTCACTGTGTCCCTGGGTCACTGTGTCCCTGGGTCACTGTGTCCCTGAGTCACTGTGTCCCTGGGTCACTGTGTCCCTGAGTCACTGTGTCCCTGGGTCACTGTGTCCCTGCGTCACTGTGTCCCTGGGTCACTGTGTCCCTGGGTCACTGAGTCCCTGGGTCACTGTGTTTATGGGTCACTGTGTCTCTGGGTCACTGTGTCTCTGGGTGACTGTGTTCCTGGGTCACTGTGTCTCTGGGTCACTGTGTCCCTGGGTCACTGTGTCCCTGGGTCACTGTGTCTCTGGGTGACTGTGTCCCTGGGTCACTGTGTCCCTGGGTCACTGTGTCCCTGGGTCACTGTGTCTCTGGGTCACTGTGTCCCTGGGTCACTGTGTCCCTGGGTCACTGTGTCCCTGGGTCACTGTGTCTTTGCGTCACTGTGTCCCTGGGTCACTGTGTCCCTGGGTCACTGAGTCCCTGGGTCACTGTGTTTATGGGTCACTGTGTCTCTGGGTGACTGTGTCCCTGGGTCACTGTGTCCCTGGGTCACTGTGTCCCTGGGTCACTGTGTCCCTGTGTCACTGTGTCCCTGGGTCACTGTGTCTCTGGGTCACTGTGTCTCTGGGTCACTGTGTCCCTGGGTCACTGTGTCCCTGCGTCACTGTGTCTCTGGGTCACTGTGTCCCTGGGTCACTGTGTCCCTGGGTCACTGTGTCCCTGGGTCACTGTGTCCCTGCGTCACTGTGTCCCTGGGTCACTGTGTCCCTGGGTCACTGAGTCCCTGGGTCACTGTGTTTATGGGTCACTGTGTCTCTGGGTGACTGTGTCCCTGGGTCACTGTGTCCCTGGGTCACTGTGTCCCTGGGTCACTGTGTCCCTGGGTCACTGTGTCCCTGGGTCACTGTGTCCCTGGGTCACTGTGTCTCTGGGTCACTGTGTCTCTGGGTCACTGTGTCCCTGGGTCACTGTGTCCCTGCGTCACTGTGTCCCTCGGTCACTGTGTCTCTGGGTCACTGTGTCTCTGGGATACTCTGTCCCTGGGTCACTGTGTCTCTGGTTCACCTGAATAATTATTACATGTTTTCATTCTGTTATAATACAAAAAATTAATCGAGCCTGGTAAAGGAGAGAAAATCCATTTACATACAAGCGACAACGTCCAGCTCAATAAGCGACCCCGTATTTTCTCCCTGCTCCCGGAACACAGAGGAGAATTCTCTCCGCCTGTGGAACCGCCGAGAGAATTTGAAGTAACTTGCATCGCTGCATTCCGACTCTATGTGGTAAATGTCCTGCCTCAGCAATTCATAGTTTCCGGCAGGAATATGGGTGGTGGGTGTGTAGGTGGTGGGTGTAGGTGGTGGGTGTGTAGGTGGTTGGTGTAGGTGGTGGGTGTAGGTGGTGGGTGTGTAGGTGGTGGGTGTAGGTGGTAGTGGTGGTGGTGGGTGTAGGTGGTGGGTGTGTAGGTGGTGGGTGTAGGTGGTGGGTGTGTAGGTGGTGGGGTTAGTTGGTGGGTGTGTAGGTGGTGGGTGTAGGTGGTGGGTGTGTAGGTGGTGGGTGTAGGTGGTGGGTGTGTAGGTGGTGGGTGTGTAGGTGGTGGGTGTGTAGGTGGTGGGTGTAGGTGGTGGGTGTGTAGGTGGTGGGTGTAGGTGGTGGGTGTGTAGGTGGTGGGTGTAGGTGGTGGGTGTGTAGGTGGTGGGTGTAGGTGGTGGGTGTGTAGGTGGTGGGTGTAGGTGGTTGGTGTGTAGGTGGTGGGTGTAGGTGGTGGGTGTGTAGGTGGTGGGTGTAGGTGGTGGGTGTGTAGGTGGTGGGTGTAGGTGGTGGGTGTGTAGGTGGTGGGTGTGTAGGTGGTGGGTGTAGGTGGTGGGTGTAGGTGGTGGGTGTGTAGGTGGTGGGTGTGTAGGTGGTGGGTGTAGGTGGTGGGTGTGTAGGTGGTGGGTGTAGGTGATTGGTGTGTAGGTGGTGGGTGTAGGTGGTGGGTGTAGGTGGTGGGTGTGTAGGTGGTGGGTGTGTAGGTGGTGGGTGTAGGTGGTGGGTGTGTAGGTGGTGGGCGTAGGTGGTGGGTGTAGGTGGTGGGTGTGTAGGTGGTGGGTGTAGGTGGTGGGTGTGTAGGTGGTGGGTGTGTAGGTGGTGGGTGTGTAGGTGGTGGGTGTGTAGGTGGTGGGGGTAGGTGGTAGTGGTGGTGGTGGGTGTAGGTGGTAGTGGTGGTGGTGGGTGTAGGTGGTAGTGGTGGTGGTGGGTGTAGGTAGCTGCCTTTGTGAACTGCCAGGACGCAGGAAATGCTTGGGTAATAGAAACTGCCTGGGGGTAGCTATAGAGCTTTCAGGGTAACTGGAGCAATCTGGATGCCTGGAATATCTGCGTGACTGGAACAGACCCCCCACCCCCCCCCACCCCCCCCCCCCACCCCCACCTCTAGGCATCTCAGCCAATCGTAAATATGATCACCTCTCTCGACGGGCGAATCAGGTAACGTTATGCCGTGACGGACGTGACGTCACAGCATTTCCTGCCGCCATCTTTATTGGGCAGAAAATTCCCCATTTCTTAGCATAAAACACTAATACAATCCTCATAGATAAAGCAAAATAATTATTTTTATTAACGCGTTAATTGTTGTTGTATCAAAATTTAATGCGTTAATAGTGAGGAATGACGGTACGACAGAGTGAGGCATCGTGACACCTGTCTGTGTTGAGGCATCGTGACACCTGTCTGTCTTGAGGCATCGTGACACCTGTCTATCATGAAGCATCGTGACACCTGTCTATCATGAGGCATCGTGACACCTGTCTATCTTGAGGCATCGTGACACCTGTCAATCATGAGGCATCGTGACACCTGTCTATCTTGAGGCATCGTGACATCTGTCTATCATGAGGCATCGTGACACCTGTCTATCTTGAGGCATCGTGACACCTGTCTATCATGAGGCATCGTGACACCTGTCTATCTTGAGGCATCGTGACACCTGTCTATCATGAGGCATCGTGACACCTGTCTATCATGAGGCATCGTGACACCTGTCTATCTTGAGGCATCGTGACACCTGTCTATCTTGAGGCATCGTGACACCTGTCTATCATGAGGCATCGTGACACCTGTCTATCATGAGGCATCGTGACACCTGTCTATCTTGAGGCATCGTGACACCTGTCTATCATGAGGCATCGTGACACCTGTCTATCATGAGGCATCGGGACATCTGTCTATCATGAGGCATCGTGACACCTGTCTATCTTAAGGCATCGTGACACCTGTCTATCTTGAGGCATCGTGACACCTGTCTATCATGAGGCATCGTGACACCTGTCTATCATGAGGCATCGTGACACCTGTCTATCTTGAGGCATCGTGACACCTGTCTATCATGAGGCATCGTGACACCTGTCTATCATGAGGCATCGGGACATCTGTCTATCATGAGGCATCGTGACACCTGTCTATCTTGAGGCATCGTAACACCTGTCTATCTTGAGGCATCGTGACACCTGTCTATCATGAGGCATCGTGACACCTGTCTATCATGAGGCATCGTGACACCTGTCTATCTTGAGGCATCGTGACACCTGTCTATCATGAGGCATCGTGACACCTGTCTATCATGAGGCATCGGGACATCTGTCTTTCATGAGGCATCGTGACACCTGTCTATCTTGAGGCATCGTGACACCTGTCTATCTTGAGGCATCGTGACACCTGTCTATCATTAGGCATCGTGACACCTGTCTATCATGAGGCATCGTGACACCTGTCTATCTTGAGGCATCGTGACACCTGTCTATCATGAGGCATCGTGACACCTGTCTATCATGAGGCATCGTGACACCTGTCTATCATGAGGCATCGTGACACCTGTCTATCATGGGGCATCGTGACACCTGTCTATCATGAGGCATCGTGACACCTGTCTATCATGGGGCATCGTGACACCTGTCTATCATGGGGCATCGTAACACCTGTCTATCTTGAGGCATCGTGACACCTGTCTATCTTGAGGCATCGTGACACCTGTCTATCTTGAGGCATCGTGACACCTGTCTATCTTGAGGCATCGTGACACCTGTCTATCATGAGGCATCGTGACACCTGTCTATTATGAGGCATCGTAACACCTGTCTATCTTGAGGCATCGTGACACCTGTCTATCTTGAGGCATCGTGACACCTGTCTATCATGAGGCATCGGGACATCTGTCTATCATGAGGCATCGTGACACCTGTCTATCGTGAGGCATCGTGACACCTGTCTATCATGAGGCATCGTGACACCTGTCAATCATGGGACATCGTGACACCTGTCTATCATGAGGCATCGTGACACCTGTTTATCATGAGGCATCGGGACATCTGTCTATCATGAGGCATCGGGACACCTGTCTATCATGAGGCATCGTGACACCTGTCTATCATGAGGCATCGGGACATCTGTCTATCATGAGGCATCGGGACATCTGTCTATCATGAGGCATCGGGACATCTGTCTATCATGAGGCATCGTGACACCTGTCTATCATGAGGCATCGTGACACCTGTCTATCATGAGGCATCGTGAACCTGTCGATCATGGGGCATCGTGAACCTGTCTATCATGGGGCATCGTGACACCTGTCTGTGTTGAGGCATCGTGACACCTGTCTATCATGAGGCATCGGGACATCTGTCTATCATGAGGCATCGGGACATCTGTCTATCATGAGGCATCGGGACATCTGTCTATCATCAGGCATCGGGACACCTGTCTATCATGAGTTATCGGGACATCTGTCTATCATGAGGCATCGGGACATCTGTCTATCATCAGGCATCGGGACACCTGTCTATCATGAGGCATCGGGACATCTGTCTATCATGAGGCATCGGGACACCTGTCTATCATGAGGCATCGGGACATCTGTCTATCATGAGGCATCGGGACATCTGTCTATCATGAGGCATCGGGACACCTGTCTATCATGAGGCATCGGGACATCTGTCTATCATGAGGCATCGGGACATCTGTCTATCATGAGGCATCGGGACATCTGTCTATCATGAGGCATCGGGACATCTGTCTATCATGAGGCATCGTGACACCTGTCTATCATGAGGCATCGTAACACCTGTCTATCATGAGGCATCGTGACATCTGTCTATCATGAGGCATCGTGACACCTGTCTATCATGAGGCATCGTGACACCTGTCTATCATGAGGCATCGGGACACCTGTCTATCTTGAGGCATCGTGACACCTGTCTATCATGGGGCATCGAGACACCTGTCTGTCTTGAGGCATCGTGACATCTGTCTATCATGAGGCATCGTGACACCTGTCTATCATGAGGCATCGTGACACCTGTCTATCATGAGGCATCGTGACACCTGACTATCTTGAGGCATCGTGACACCTGTCTATCATGGGGCATCGGGACATCTGTCTATCATGAGGCATCGGGACATCTGTCTATCATGAGGCATCGGGACACCTGTCTATCTTGAGGCATCGTGACACCTGTCTATCATGGGGCATCGGGACATCTGTCTATCATGAGGCATCGGGACATCTGTCTATCATGAGGCATCGGGACACCTGTCTATCTTGAGGCATCGTGACACCTGTCTATCATGGGGCATCGGGACATCTGTCTATCATGAGGCATCGGGACATCTGTCTATCATGAGGCATCGGGACACCTGTCTATCATGAGGCATCGTGACACCTGTCTATCATGAGGCATCGTGAACCTGTCTATCATGGGGCATCGTGAACCTGTCTATCATGGGGCATCGTGACACCTGTCTATCATGAGGCATCGTAACACCTGTCTATCATGGGGCATCGTGACACCTGTCTATCATGAGGCATCGTGAACCTGTCTATCATGGGGCATCGTGAACCTGTCTATCATGGGGCATCGTGACACCTGTCTATCATGAGGCATCGTGAACCTGTCTATCATGGGGCATCGTGAACCTGTCTATCATGGGGCACAGTAACACTTGTCTATCATGAGGCATCGGGACATCTGTCTATCATGAGGCATCGTAACACTTGTCTGTGTTGAGGCATCGTGACACCTGTCTGTGTTGAGGCATCGTGACACCTGTCTGTGTTGAGGCATCGTGACACCTGTCTGTGTTGAGGCATCGTGACACGTAGCCTCACCCTACTAGCTCTCTGTAACACCATAATTTAATATTTCATTTAATACTTAATTGCATTTAATATTTCAAATATAACGAGTCAGTCGCAAGATATTAGCGGCGCCAGGCTGTCGACCTTAAGCACTCTCAAGTCAGGTTCTACGGGATCGCCATAGCCCGTGCTACTTGGAACTCATTGTTCCAGGTAGCGAATCTTAAGCAACAGCAACAACTCTCAAGTCTCAGTTTCCGAGTATTAATTGTCCCAGGGTGCCTTCAGGTCAGGTCGCGTCAGGTGACCTTGCTCTCTCCTAAGCTGTTAATTACAGACGGGTGGTTGTGTTGTTTCCATGAAACAAGCCGCTGTCTAGGTGAGGTAGGAAGATAGCCAGAGGCTATCCTCTGGTGGGAGGAGTTAAGCTCCCATTTCCCGCTAAAATACCTGTTGAACTGTCCATTTGGGATTCAGAACATCAATAGATGGCTACACCAGAGAGGTTCTCTGTAAGCAGCAGCCCAGACTAGGCCAGGCCCAGGCCGGACGGGGGACTATCCCGTCCCCCGTCGGGATAGTCCATCCCATACTGGTAGCCATCCCCCTCCCCCCTCCTCTTCACCAACTTAGTCTCAGAGACCTTGGTGAGCGAACTTGTAAGGTTGACGTGTATTGTGTTTTCAAACTCAAGTGTTGTGTGGTTTTCAGGGGCAGTCAGCCGTTGTTACTCTCAGTTTCTCAATTTCTTGTGAGGTGACACAAGGTCTGACTTAATGTTGATATTTGAACATCAAGTGAAATGGTTGAATTATGGTACTCATATGAGTGAATATTTAAATAATAATTGGTTAACTTACTTTTACATCGTCTTTAAAATTCTGGTTCCTAGATCTTGAATTCATGTGAATGTTATAGTGAAAGTTAGAGTGAAGAGCACTCTGAAGTTTACTGGCTGATGATTGTGATTTTAAGATTTTTGACAATGTGATTTACATGAGTACAGTTGTTGCTTGATGACATCAGGTAATATTGTGGAACAGACAAGTTCCATCCCTTGTCTTATAAAAACATTTGAATGGATGGTGGCAGCACTTTCTACCTCTTCCCTTCCCCTCCCATTCTCTCTCATTCTAAAATTTCCCTTTCTCCTGACCACTCTCCCTCACTCCTCTCTTCCCCCTCTCTGCCTCCTTCACCCTATGAGTTTTCTTCCTTTCCTTCTCCAATTTCCGATACGTTACAATGGTTTTTCATTACAGCTCCCAGGCATACGACGCGACAATTGGTTTTATTCCCAGGGCCTTAGTTACTCCTGGGTGAACAGTTCCACTCACCTAGTTGTACTCACCTAGTTATGCTTGCGGGGGTTGAGCTCTGGCTTTTTGGTCCCGACCCTCAACTGTCAATCAGCTACTGTACAAATTCCTAAGCCTACTAGGCTCTTTCATATCTACACTTGAAACTGTGTATGGAGTCAGCCTCCACCACATCACTTCCTAATGCATTCTATTTATCAACTACTTTGACACTGAAAAAGTTCTTTCTAATATCTTTGTGGCTCATTTGGGCACTCAATTTCCATCTTTGTCCCCTAGTGCGTGTGCCCCTTGTGTTAAATAGCCTGCTTTAATCAACCCTATCAATTCCTATGAGTATCTTGTATGTGGTGATCATGTCCTCCCTAGCTCTTCTGTCTTCCTTTGATGTGAGATTTAATTCCTGTAGTCTCTCCTCGTAGCAGGAGCAAGAGTTATGTGTGCGGGGTTCTGCGTGTGCGTGTGCGTGTACATGTGCGTGTGCGTGCATTTCAGTATCTACAAGGCCAACTACTGACCATCCCCAGGCTATAGCTCATAGAAACTGTGCGACGCCCAAATACCCCTATTTTTCCCCTGCTAGGCGAAAAAGAGTCATGAGGTGAAAGGAAACCCGGCCAAAATGTTTCTGCTCTAACAGGATTTGAACAAAAGATCCGTGACGAGAGCGATATATTGGGGATTTTGTTATTTTTTCCGCCGGAGGCGGCTATTTTATTGTGTACCCCATACTCATCCTGTGAGCGGTAACGCAAAAACGATTACAGAGGGTGTTACTGGGACGCAACCGGGTTCTTCTCTGATGGTAGTAGAGTTTGGGAATCCGGCCCCAAGTTAGTAGAGGCTTTCAAGGGGTGAGCTCTGTAACGCAAGTTAAATTAAAGGGGGAGGGATACAAATGTTCCAATTTATATATATATATATTCACTACCACCATAAATAAATATGTAACAGTTGCACACGGGGGTTATAACTACACTATTATATACAGGTTTGTCTTCCTCCGAAGACACTGGATGCTCCACGGTGCTCACTCTGGGTAGCCCTGGTTCCTTCTTCCGTGGCCCACGAGGAATCCTCTATGATTCTCTTGGTGAATCTACCCTGGCAACAGGCCAGCCAAATCAGTCCCACTGGGTGCTCCGTCGTGGAGGTCTTCAACCACAATCCAGCCTGTAGCTGGCAGGTACCGATCAGCTCCACTGTGTAGGCCACTCCACGACCGATACTAGGGTTGCGAGCCCTAGGCAGGAGCCTCGTGTGATCCCACTGATCACTCTCCTCACTAAGCACCACAGAGGTTAGTCTCTTCCACCAGCCAGCCCCGGATAAGGCGATTCCCGACACTGCCACGTCACAGGCAGGCTAATACTCTCAACAGAGTTCGTCCGGGGGTGACTCACAGCTTCTTCAGCAGACTCGTGAAGAGACCTTGGCTGCCTTGGGTAAACTGGTCTATCGTCCAACACAGCAGTCCCAGGTTGATTCTGCAATCAGACGTCATTAATACTGGGGATACTATATGGGGTCACTAGGAAACATCACTTACTAGCTTAGACAGAAACGTCCACCTATTTGCTCCATACATGGCGTTCTCTGTCTAAGCGCCACCTCACCAGAGGTCAGCAGCGGCTACGTTATGAGCTGATTAAGACGGGAATCCAGCAACTGTGGCCGGTATATCCCGTCCTCACTAGATGGCGTCGTCCATTTGGAGGGGTATTCGGGAGCGGACTCACAGATGTCGTTGTTGTCACTGCTCCGCGCTCCGACGATGGACTCGGGTCCGTAACAGAGGGCACAAAAGATCTTTATCAGACCTCAACGGAGATTATTACATTAACAATTTCATCTGTCCTTCACACTTTATAGTTACAATGTCAGTTAGTTACAGAGAATGTTCTATTTCAAGAGTTATATATTTACAGTAAGTCTTTATACAATAATGGTAGGTCTTATCGCTAATATATAATTGTTTGAGCAGTGGAGATATTACAGTTATAGGGTAGCTTCTGTTTATTATTAGTCTTCACAATACTCTACTTGTTTCTTAATCTCATATGTCGTTTATCTACTGGGAGCGAAATATGGATGCAGTGAAAAAAAATTTATTTTTTTGTTATTCTTAGTAATAAGATGGTTATCACCTTTAAGTGGCTCAATTTTACTACAGTCCAAGATATAATGCTCGAGTGTGCGTCCCTGTCTTTGTCCACACACTTTACACTTTACTTCATCTAGATCCCTATACAAGCCGAACTGCCAGAGATACTTGTAGCCAAGTCTTATACGAGCTGTGACAACATCTGTTAGTCTACTGACTTTGTTACTTGCCCCATACACGTGTTTTGCTTCACACATTTCATTGTGATGAGCAATGGGCCTGCTAGTTCCAGTTTATACTGTTCTACTTTCTTCAAATCCATCCAGGAGTTCTCGTCTAGTGACACTTTTAAGGGACCTATTTGATAACTCAAGATTCCGTTCAATACTCTCTTTATTTACTGCAACCTTAGCAAGGGCGTCAACTTTGTTATGTTTTTGCAGGCCAATGTGAGAAGGACTCCACAACATTGAGATATTTACCCGCTTATTAAGTATACTTCTATATCTATGTCTGGCTTCTGAGACAAGCGCGTTACTACTTGATTGTAAACTATTTCTTGCTAGTAGTGAGGAAAGGGAGTCGGAAATAATTAAGTTATCTACTTCAGTGTTGTCAATAATTTCAAGTGCTACCAGTATTGCTACCAACTCAGCTTGCATTGTGGACGCCCAGTTATTAACTCTTATATTCTTTTGAATTGTGCTGCCATCGGGCTGATGAGCAATAATAGCACTTCCTGCCCTCCCTATATTTGTACTGAGTGATCCGTCAGTGTATATGGTCTGTGCAATGTTGTTTTCAGCTTGTATATTGTGAATGTGTTCTATGGTGCTTAATTTAGCAGCAAGCTGAGCATGAGGGTTGTTTGTGATTAGTTTCTTGGTGGGGTATGCAGGGGTCACGATGTCAAAAGGTACTATCTGCCAGGGGGTTATCTTGAGGTTATCTTGAGATGATTTCGGGGCTTTAGTGCCCCCGCGGCCCGGTCTTCGACCAGGCCTCCACCCCCAGGAAGCAGCCCGTGACAGCTGACTAACACCCAGGTACCTATTTTACTGCTAGGTAACAGGGGCATAGGGTGAAAGAAACTCTGCCCATTGTTTCTCGCCGGCGCCTGGAATCGAACCCAAGACCACAGGATCACGAGTCCAGCGTGCTGTCCGATCGGCCGACCGGCTCCTTGAAAAGAAGTGCTGTACTCTTTCATCTGTATATACATCGTGCAGTCCCATCATTTTAATATGAGTAGCTGTTCTTTGAATCCATTTAGACTCGCTGGTTCCATTTCATATGTGCTTCATTTTGCATTTTCCCAGTCTATCAATACTTTTGCCATTTTGCAGGACCAAAGCTAGTGCATGATAGTCTATCAGAGACCTTATATATGCTAAGTACATTATTTTTGCTATTATAATATTAACAGGTTTTTAGAGTTTATATTAACAGAGTTTTTAGAACTCCACTACAGTTCTGAGAGTCTTGAGTCTGTTTCTACATTGTTAATGTAACTGATTGACTGCAATTAAAGGACAGAGGGACATGGGACAGAGACACCAAGGTATTTGAAAAAAAGAGACATAGTCTAGTGGTATATTATCTATCCTTAGTTTTCGTGGGCCACTTTTGTAGTTGCCAATTTGTCAGTTAAATACCTTAGTTTCAGCAGCGTTGATTACAAGACCGAGGCTCTCACAAGCTGTATGTATAAAATTTAAGACTGTTTGCATTTCGTGGTAGGTTTTAGTATGTACAAGGATGTCATCTGCATAGCTGATAGTGATATTTGCCGGACTAGTTGGGATTGATTTAGTAAGGCATTAATTAGAACATTAAACAAGGTAGGACTAAATACTCCCCCTTGTGGGGTGCCTAGTTGCATTAATTTAGTTTCACTTTTTTTGAAGACTTGGAACAGTGCAGAGGACTTCCGGTTGGTAAGATAGCCTCGTATCCATTGTAACAATTGTCCACCAATATTCATTTTTGCATTTCATAAATCAAGAAATGTTGTGTACTTGTGCCTTTTATCTCCATGAACAGTGAGAAAGGTTGTGATACAGTTGTGTACACTTTTACCATGTGTAAGGAGCCTGGAGCCGGTCGGCCGAGCGGACAGCACGCTGGACTTGTGATCCTGTGTTCCTGGGTTCGATCCCAGGCGCCAGCGGGAAACAATGGGTAGAGTTTCTTTCACCCTATGCCCCTGTTACCTAGCAGTATAATAGGTACCTGAGTGTTAGTCAGCTGTCACGGACTGCTTCCTGGGGGTGGAGGCCTGGTCGAGGACCGGGCCGCGGGGACACTAAAAGCCCCGAAATCATCTCAAGATAACCTCAAGAAGACTGTGTGAAACCATTGATATCAGGTGACATGTGCTCTTTAACTCTATACAATAATCTACTAGCACCCTTCTCTCAAAGGTTTTGCACATGCAACTGGTCAGTGAGATGGGACGACTTCACGCTGGTTAGGCCTTGGTTCAGGAACCGTGAGTCCATGATACAGGCAGCTGGTCCATGATACAGGCAGCTGGTCCATGATACAGGCAGCTGGTCCATGGTATAGGCAGCTGGTCCATGATACAGGCAGCTGGTCCATGATACAGGCAGCTGGTCCATGGTACAGGCAGCTGGTCCATGGTACAGGCCGCTGGTCCATGATACAGACCGCTGGTCCATGATACAGGCAGCTGGTCCATGATACAGACCGCTGGTCCATGATACAGACCGCTGGTCCATGATACAGGCAGCTGGTCCATGATACAGGCAGCTGGTCCATGATACAGACCGCTGGTCCATGGTACAGGCAGCTGGTCCATGGTACAGGCAGCTGGTCCATGATACAGACCGCTGGTCCATGATACAGACCGCTGGTCCATGATACAGACCGCTGGTCCATGATACAGACCGCTGGTCCATGATACAGACCGCTGGTCCATGATACAGACCGCTGGTCCATGATACAGGCAGCTGGTCCATGATACAGGCAGCTGGTTCATGATACAGGCAGCTGGTTCATGATAGAGGAAGCTGGTCCATGGTAAAGGCAGCAGGTCAATGATACAGGCAGCTGGTCCATGATACAGGCAGCTGGTCCATGGTAAAGGCAGCAGGTCCATGATACAGGCAGCTGGTCCATGATACAGGCAGCTGGTCCATGATACAGGCAGCTGGTCCATGGTAAAGTCAGCAGGTCCATAATACAGGCAGCTGGTCCATGATACAGGCAGCTGGTCCATGGTAAAGGCTGCTGGTCCATGATACAGGCAGCTGGTCCATGATACAGGCAGCATGTCTATGATACAGGCAGCTGGTCCATGATACAGGCAGCTGGTCCATGGTAAAGGCAGCAGGTCCATGATACAGGCAGCTGGTCCATGGTAAAGGCAGCTGGTCCATGATACAGGCAGCTAGTCCATGGTAAAGGCAGCTGGTCCATGATACAGGCAGCTGGTCCATGATACAGGCAGCTGGTCCATGGTAAAGGCTGCTGGTCCATGATACAGGCAGCTGGTCCATGATACAGGCAGCTGGTCCATGGTAAAGGCAGCTGGTCCATGATACAGGCAGCTGGTCCATGATACAGGCAGCTGGTCCATGGTAAAGGCTGCAGTCCATGATACAGGCAGCAGGTCCATGATACAGGCAGCTGGTCCATGGTAAAGGCAGCAGGTCCATGATACAGGCAGCTGGTCCATGGTAAATGCAGCTGGTCCATGATACAGGCAGCTGGCCCATGGTAAAGGAAGCAGGTCCATGATACAGGCAGCTGGTCCATGGTAAAGGCTGCTGGTCCATGATACAGGCAGCTGGTCCATGATACAGGCAGCTGGTCCATGGTAAAGGCAGCTGGTCCATGATACAGGCAGCTGGTACATGATACAGGCAGCTGGCCCATGGTAAAGGCAGCAGGTCCATGATACAGGCAGCTGGTCCATGATACAGGCAGCTGGTCCATGGTAAAGGCAGCAGGTCCATGATACAGGCAGCTGGTCCATGGTAAAGGCAGCTGGTCCATGATACAGGCAGCTGGTCCATGGTAAAGGCAGCTGGTCCATGATACAGGCAGCTGGTCCATGATACAGGTAGCTGGTCCATGGTAAAGGCAGCAGGTCCATGATACAGGCAGCTGGTCCATGATACAGGCAGCTGGTCCATGGTAAAGGCAGCTGGTCCATGATACAGGCAGCTGGTCCATGATACAGGCAGCTGGTCCATGGTAAAGGCAGCTGGTCCATGATACAGGCAGCTGGTCCATGATACAGGCAGCTGGTCCATGGTAAAGGCAGCTGGTCCATGGTAAAGGCAGCTGGTCCATGATACAGGCAGCTGGTCCATGGTAAAGGCAGCAGGTCCATGATTCAGGCAGCTGGTCCATGGTAAAGGCAGCAGGTCCATGATACAGGCAGCTGGTCCATGATACAGGCAGCTGGCCCATGATACAGGCAGCTGGTCCATGGTAAAGGCAGCAGGTCCATGATACAGGCAGCTGGTCCATGATACAGGCAGCTGGTCCATGGTAAATGCAGCAGGTCCATGATACAGGCAGCTGGTCCATGGTAAAGGCAGCAGGTCCATGATACAGGCAGCTGGTCCATGATACAGGCAGCTGGTCCATGATAAAGGCAGCTGGTCCATGGTAAAGGCAGGAGGTCCATGATACAGGCAGCTGGTCCATGATACAGGCAGCTGGTCCATGATACAGGCAGCTGGTCCATGGTAAAGGCAGCAGGTCCATGATACAGGCAGCTGGTCCATGATACAGGCAGCTGGTCCATGATACAGGCAGCTGGTCCATGGTAAAGGCAGCAGGTCCATGATACATGCAGCTGGTCCATGATACAGGCAGCTGGTCCATGATACAGGCAGCTGGTCCATGGTAAAGGCAGTAGGTCCATGATACAGGCAGCTGGTCCATGGTAAAGGCAGCAGGTCCATGATACAGGCAGCTGGTCCATGATACAGGCAGCTGGTCCATGATACAGGCAGCTGGTCCATGGTAAAGGCAGCAGGTCCATGATACAGGCAGCTGGTCCATGATACAGGCAGCTGGTCCATGATACAGGCAGCTGGTCCATGGTAAAGGCAGCAGGTCCATGATACAGGCAGCTGGTCCATGATACAGGCAGCTGGTCCATGGTAAAGGCAGCAGGTCCATGATACAGGCAGCTGGTCCATGATACAGGCAGCTGGTCCATGGTAAAGGCAGCAAGTCCATGATACAGGCAGCTGGTCCATGGTACAGGCAGCTGGTCCATGACTCAAACAGCTGGCCCATGATACAAGCAGCAGGTCCATGATACAGGCAGCTGGTCCATGATACAGGGAGCTGGTCCATGGTACAGACAGCTGGTCGATGATGCAGGCAGCTGGTCCATGATACAAACAGCTGGTCCATGATACAGGCAGCTGGTCCATGGTACAGACAGCTGGTCCATGGTACAAACAGAAGGTACATGATATAGGCAGCTGGTCCAAAATACTGGCAGTTGGTTCTTGATACAGGCAGCTGATATATGATACAGGCAGAAGGTACATGATACAGGCAGGTGGTCCATGATACAGGCAGCTGATACATGACACAGGCAGGTGGTCCATGATACACGCAGCTGGTACATGATACAGGCAGGTGGTCCATGATACAGGCAGCTGATACATGATACAGGCAGCTGGTCCATGATTCAGGCAGCTGATACATGATACAGGCAGCTGGTCCATGATTCAGGCAGCTGATACATGATACAGGCAGCTGGTCCATGATTCAGGCAGCTGCATGGTGACATACCTCACATTAAACAATTCTAATAATGGGTATCATAGTACTACCGTCCTCACCAGGGGTAGTGCTACTGTCCCTGGAAACCGTCCTTACCAGGGGTAGTGCTACTGTTCCTGGAGACCGTCCTCACCAGGGGTAGTGCTACTGCCCCTGGAGACCGTCCTCACCAGGAGTAGTGCTACTGTCCCTGGAGACCGTCCTCACCAGGGGTAGTGCTACTGCCCCTGGAGACCGTCCTCACCAGGAGCAGTGCTACTGCCCCTGGAGACCGTCCTCACCAGGAGTAGTGCTACTGCCCCTGGAGACCGTCCTCACCAGGAGTAGTGCTACTGCCCCTGGAGACCGTCCTCACCAGGAGCAGTGCTACTGCCCCTGGAGACCGTCCTCACCAGGGGTAGTGCTACTGCCCCTGGAGACCGTCCTCACCAGGAGTAGTGCTACTGCCCCTGGAGACCGTCCTCACCAGGAGCAGTGCTACTGCCCCTGGAGACGGCTGCAGGTAGTCCATAATCATTATATGGAACATCACATTCATCATGTTGCTTGCTCAACATAAACTTAATGAGAGCATTTCTGTCTTTACTTCGCCTGCAGTTTCTCCCTAGTTCTAGTTAGTAACATTTTAAAGCTGGAACCTGAGCCCATTTTGTAATTAAATGATTGGCTTTCTGTAGCGGGTTTGGGTGTGAAACTTGTCTATTATTTTGACCAATAATTTTGTTTATGCCTTTCCAGGCTTTGCCCAGGGGAGTATGCAGGTTAAGTCCACTAACAAAACCCTCACATTCAGTTTGTCTCAGTTCAGTTATTCTCTCCCTTGCCGCTGCAAGCGCGGCCTGAAACAGTTTTATCATTTGAGGAGTTCTAAGGTTCTTATATGCTTTACCTGTCTGTCTAGCAATTAATTTAAGTTCTTTCAGTTTAGCATCATCATAGTACTGGTTGTGTCTGACCTGTTTACCAGTACGTCTTTTTGTTTGGTGTGACTCACTATTGTTGATGGCCTCATAGGTATTATTTACGAGGTCATCATAAAACTGTTGTACAGTCTCAGGCTCATAATTGTTATACCAATGTTCCATGCTGTCTATAAAGAATTTTTTTTGCTCTTTCCTTACTGTTAGCCTGCGTCTACACAGCTAAGTACCAGGTAGGTCTACATTAGCCACGTGTATGTTAGCTGTTATGGCGAAATGGTCAGACATTAAGTCATCCATAATATCAGTCTCATGAGTTGTGTATGACAGGTTAAAGTCAATGTACCTATCGAAAACTCCTTCATATATATGCGTTGATTGATTCTTACTGAAAGTTTGAACATCATCATATGCATCGAGAAGTGCCAACAATCTTCCACCATTGGTATTTGTGAATTGATCCCCTAATTGTGTGTTTAGTATTTAAATCCCCAGTTATGATTGTATTGTTAGTATGTACAAAATTAGGTAGGTGTGTACACTGGAGGAGGCCAGTAGATGCATAGGTATTTAAAACATTTAGTGTAGAGTTACCAACGTGTACCTGGATACCATAATATTGAAACCTCTCTCGTTATTGAGCGGCTCATGGGGCACTGATAACTCGACAGATTCTGCGGGGTTTTACCTGCGGAAGTTAGGGAATGCTTGACAGAAACTAGGAACCCTGGACCACATATCCCAGACATGCTACAAGGCACACGGGGCTCGGGTGAAACGTTATGACGAGATCACTCGGTTCGTAGCCGGCCGCCGGCGGCAGAGAGGTTTTGAGGTGGACCGTGAGATTCGAATACCGGATGGAGGGACCGTCTTCAAGCCTGACATCATAGCTTGCAGAGGTGACGAGACCTTCATATTAGACTCCCAGGTCTCTGCTGATAACTTCTTACTCTCCCGTCCACATCAGAGCAAGTGCGGCAAATACGGCACCACAGAGATCCTTCAAAGGGTCAGGGAATATACCAGTAAGCACACAACATCCGCCTCTTCGATAACCCTTAATTGGAGAGGAGGATGGTGCAAGGAGAGTGCGCGTGGTCTACAGGATATGGAACTCACCAAGAGCGACTTTGAGATTTGCTCAGTGAAAACCCTGACCTGGACATATTCCATCTATAGAATATGGTCCAAGACCACATCAAGGAGCAGACCACCTTAGTCCCAGGATCACTGAGCACAGGGTGCATAAGGGTCAATATAGTCTTGCTTAGGTGAACCACAGCCAGGATAGCTGGCAGCCAACTATCTAAGCAGAGTCGTCATCTGGAGTACCACTTCTCCGAATGGTTCCTTACAAGAGGATGGATGACGTGGCCGGAGCCCACGAGTGGGTACGGCGGCGGCCGGAGGACCCCCCCTATGCATACATGAGAACCCTCCCGCTTAAGGGCCTTGTTAGGAGCTTCCGCTTTGAATGGTTTTCCATGTATGGTGGTGACAAGTCGCCAGACCTGCCGCTTACGTAGCTCCTTGTTTGGCCTTCAGCTTTAGTTACTTGTTAGTGATATACTGTGCACCTCTCCCTTTGTGCTCTGTCCCATATAAGAAAAACAAAATACAAAATAATTTTCCATTTTACATGTTATTATTATCATGTTAACTATTGTGGGTTGAGATTGCTATCTACCATTTATAGATATTTTAGTTTGTGTTGATTGTCCTGAGGTTCCGGGTTCGATCCCCGGTGGAGGCGGAAACAAATGGGTAGAGTTTCTTTCACCCTGATGCCTTTGTTCACCTAGCAGTAAATAAGTACCTGGGAATTAGGCAGCTGCTACAGGCTGCTTCCTGGGGGTGTGTAACAATATGAAGGCCTGGTCGAGGACCGGGCCGCGGGGACGGCAAGCCCCGAAATCATCTCAAGATAACCTGAAGATAACCCTGAGACAGAGTCCAGCTAGAGAGAGGAATCGCCTGGGTACATCCAGGTGAGTCACGTCATGAATAAAGTAAAGTTATTCATGTCGTGAATAGCATTTCACGAAGGAGGTCACCCGCCCCCCCCCTTCCCCACAAGCAACAGTGCAGAGTTCCGTGCACACATGAGATGTAAGCAGGTGTCGTATGTGCTGGCTAATTGTCTAATGCAGCACCATTACACCTGATAACACACACACACACACACACCTCTGTAATGTGAGTCAGCTCAAGTGGGCACATAAAAAAAGCAGAATGAAGTTTTATCATCAACAAACAATTACACGTTCCAGAGATGTTAGAACCTGAAGCTGCTGGACATTGTTGGAGAGCATGTTCAGGCGTAAAAATATACCCTCGTTGCTTAATTAACGCATGCAAAAAAGTGAGAGAGAGAGAGAGAGAGAGAGAGAGAGAGAGAGAGAGAGACAGAGAGAGAGAGAGAGAGAGAGGGAGAGAGAGAGACAGAGAGAGAGAGAGAGAGGGAGAGAGAGAGACAGAGAGAGAGAGAGAGGGAGAGAGAGAGACAGAGTGAGAGAGAGAGAGAGAGAGAGAGAGAGAGAGAGAGAGAGAGAGAGAGAGAGAGAGAGAGAGAGAGAGAGAGAGAGAGAGAGAGAGAGAGAGGGAGAGAGAGAGACAGAGAGAGAGAGACAGAGAGAGAGAGAAGTGAGAGAGACAGAGAGAGAGAGAGAGAGAGAGAGAGAGAGAGAGAGAGGCCGTTATTCACCAGTCATTCAGCAATTACAGCAGTAGTGGAGGGAGAGGGGAGAGCAGAAGGAAGGACAGACGAAGGGTAAGATAAGTTGGTAATTGCAGTTGTTGAGTATAGTATAGCATTGTACGGAGGCGCTGAGGTATTGCAGCGGAGGAGGGGCATCACTGAGCACATGTGCACGACACCGCAATGTTTTGGTGATGGCACTGGAGGGATGTTCTTGGTGATGTCACTGGAGGGATGTTCTCGGTGATGGCACTGGAGGGATGTTCTCGGTGATGGCACTGGAGGGATGTTCTTGGTGATGTCACTGGAGGGATGTTCTCGGTGATGGCACTGGAGGGATGTTCTCGGTGATGGCACTGGAGGGATGTTCTCGGTGATGGCACTGGAGGGATGTTCTCGGTGATGGCACTGGAGGGATGTTCTCGGTGATGGCACTGGAGGGATGTTCTCGGTGATGGCACTGGAGGGATGTTCTTGGTAATGTCACTGGAGGGATGTTCTCGGTGATGGCACTGGAGGGATGTTCTTGGTGATGTCACTGGAGGGATGTTCTCGGTGATGGCACTGGAGGGATGTTCTTGGTGATGTCACTGGAGGGATGTTCTCGGTGATGGCACTGGAGGGATGTTCTTGGTGATGTCATTGGAGGGATGTTCTTGGTGATGGCACTGGAGGGATGTTCTCGGAGATCCACTGGAGGGATGTTCTTGGTGATGTCACTGGAGGGATGTTCGTGGTGATGTCACTGGAGGGATGTTCTCGGCGATGTCACTGGAGGGATGTTCTCGGTGATGTCACTGGAGGGTTGGTCTTGGTGATGTCACTGGAGGGATGTTCTCGGTGATGGCACTGGAGGGATGTTCTCGGAGATCCACTGGAGGGATGTTCTTGGTGATGTCACTGGAGGGATGTTCTCGGTGATGGCACTGGAGGGATGTTCTCGGTGATGGCACTGGAGGGATGTTCTCGGTGATGGCACTGGAGGGATGTTCTTGGTGATTCACTGGAGGGTTGTTCTCGGTGATGTCACTGGAGGGTTGTTCTCGGTGATGTCACTGGAGGGATGTTCTTGGTGATGGCACTGGAGGGATGTTCTCGATGATGTCCCTGGAGGGTTGTTCTTGGTGATGTCACTGGAGGGATGTTCTCGGAGATCCACTGGAGGAATGTTCTTGGTGATGTCACTGGAGGGATGTTCTTGGTGATGGCACTGGAGGGATGTTCTCGGAGATCCACTGGAGGGGTGTTCTTGGTGATGTCACTGGAGGGTTGTTCTTGGTGATGTCACTGGAGGGATGTTCTTGGTGATGGCACTGGAGGGATGTTCTCGATGATGTCCCTGGAGGGTTGTTCTTGGTGATGTCACTGGAGGGATGTTCTCGGAGATCCACTGGAGGGATGTTCTTGGTGATGTCACTGGAGGGATGTTCTTGGTGATGTCACTGGAGGGTTGTTCTTGGTGATGTCACTGGAGGGTTGTTCTTGGTGATGGCACTGGAGGGATGTTCTCGGAGATCCACTGGAGGGATGTTCTTGGTGATGTCACTGGAGGGATGTTCTTGGTGATGGCACTGGAGGGATGTTCTTGGTGATGTCCCTGGAGGGTTGTTCGTGGTGATGTCACTGGAGGGATGTTCTTGGTGATGTCACTGGAGGGATGTTCTTGGTGATGTCACTGGAGGGATGTTCGTGGTGATGTCACTGGAGGGATGTTCTCGGTGATGGCACTGGAGGGATGTTCTCGGAGATCCACTGGAGGGATGTTCTTGGTGATGTCACTGGAGGGATGTTCTTGGTGATGTCACTGGAGGGATGTTCTTGGTGATGGCACTGGAGGGATGTTCTCGGAGATGGCACTGGAGGGTTGTTCTCGGTGATGTCACTGGAGGGATGTTCTCGGTGATGTCACTGGAGGGATGTTCTCGTTGAAGTCACTGGAGGGATGTTCTCGGAGATGTCACTGGAGGGATGTTCTCGGAGATCCACTGGAGGGATGTTCTTGGTGATGTCACTGGAGGGATGTTCTCGGTGATGTCACTGGAGGGATGTTCTTGGTGATGGCACTGGAGGGATGTTCTTGGTGATGTCACTGGAGGGATGTTCTCGGAGATCCACTGGAGGGATGTTCTTGGAGATGTCACTGGAGGGATGTTCTCGGTGATGTCACTGGAGGGATGTTCTCGGAGATCCACTGGAGGGAGATTCTTGGTGATGTCACTGGAGGGATGTTCTCGGAGATCCACTGGAGGGATGTTCTCGGAGATCCACTGGAGGGATGTTCTCGGAGATCCACTGGAGGGATGTTCTCGGAGATCCACTGGAGGGATGTTCTCGGAGATCCACTGGAGGGATGTTCTTGGTGATGGCACTGAAGGTTATCTTGAGGTTATCTTGAGATGATTTCGGGGCTTTAGTGTCCCCGCGGCCCGGTCCTCGACCAGGCCTCTACCCCCAGGAAGCAGCCCGTGACAGCTGACTAACACCCAGGTACCTATTTTACTGCTAGGTAACAGGGGCATAGGGTGAAGGAAACTGCCCAATGTTTCTTTGCCGGCGCCCGGGATCGAACCCGGGACCACAGGATCGCACGTCCAGTGTGCTGTCCGCTCGGCCGATCGGCCGACCGGCAGAAGGGCACGGCAGTTGACGAGCACAGCACCAGCCGAGAACAGCAGCTGCCGAGAACAGCAGTGACCGAGCACAAGACCTGCCGAGCACAGCAGCTGCCGAGCACAGGAGCTGCCGAGCACAGCAGTGGCCGAGCACAGCAGCTGCCGAGCACAGCAGCTGCCGCCCGTCACACAGCAGCCAATCAAGTTACCATGTCCAGGGTAAACATGAAGAAGAAATACAGAAAATCGCCTGTGTGTACAGTCCTTGTTTGCTGAGCCGGAGTCCTTGGTCATCATATCCTCTTGCTCCAGGCCCTCCCTACTCTTGTTTACCTTGCTCCTGGCCCACCCTCCTCTTGTTTACCTTGCTCCTGGCCCTCCCTCCTCTTGTTTACCTTGCTCCTGGCCCACCCTCCTCTTGTTTACCTTGCTCCTGGCCCTCCCTCCTCTTGTTTACCTTGCTCCTGGCCCTCCCTCCTCTTGTTTACCTTGCTCCTGGCCCTCCCTCCTCTTGTTTACCTTGCTCCTGGCCCTCCCTCCTCTTGTTTACCTTGCTCCTGGCCCTCCCTCCTCTTGTTTACCTTGCTCCTGGCCCTCCCTCCTCTTGTTTACCTTGCTCCTGGCCCTCCCTCTTCTTGTTTACCTTGCTCCTGGCCCTCCCTCCTCTTGTTTACCTTGCTCCTGGCCCTCCCTCCTCTTGTTTACCTTGCTCCTGGCCCTCCCTCCTCTTGTTTACCTTGCTCCTGGCCCTCCCTCCTCTTGTTTACCTTGCTCCTGGCCCTCCCTCCTCTTGTTTACCTTGCTCCTGGCCCTCCCTCCTCTTGTTTACCTTGCTCCTGGCCCTCCCTCTTCTTGTTTACCTTGCTCCTGGCCCTCCCTCTTCTTGTTTACCTTGCTCCAGCCCTCCCTCTTCTTGTTTACCTTGCTCCTGGCCCTCCCTCTTGTTTACCTTGCTCCTGGCCCTCCCTCCTCTTGTTTACCTTGCTCCTGGCCCTCCCTCTTGTTTACCTTGCTCCTGGCCCTCCCTCCTCTTGTTTACCTTGCTCCTGGCCCTCCCTCCTCTTGTTTACCTTGCTCCTGGCCCTCCCTCTTCTTGTTAACCTTGCTCCTGGCCCTCCCTCCTCTTGTTTACCTTGCTCCTGGCCCTCCCTCTTCTTGTTAACCTTGCTCCTGGCCCACCCTCCTCTTGTTTACCTTGCTCCTGGCCCTCCCTCCTCTTGTTTACCTTGCTCCTGGCCCTCCCTCCTCTTGTTTACCTTGCTCCTGGCCCTCCCTCCTCTTGTTAACCTTGCTCCTGGCCCTCCCTCCTCTTGTTTACCTTGCTCCTGGCCCTCCCTCCTCTTGTTTACCTTGCTCCTGGCCCTCCCTCCTCTTGTTTACCTTGCTCCTGGCCCTCCCTCTTGTTTACCTTGCTCCTGGCCCTCCCTCCTCTTGTTTACCTTGCTCCTGGCCCTCCCTCCTCTTGTTTACCTTGCTCCTGGCCCTCCCTCCTCTTGTTTACCTTGCTCCTGGCCCTCCCTCCTCTTGTTTACCTTGCTCCTGGCCCTCCCTCCTCTTGTTTACCTTGCTCCTGGCCCTCCCTCCTCTTGTTTACCTTGCTCCTGGCCCTCCCTCCTCTTGTTTACCTTGCTCCTGGCCCTCCCTCTTCTTGTTAACCTTGCTCCAGGCCCTCCCTCCTCTTGTTTACCTTGCTCCTGGCCCTCCCTCTTCTTGTTTACCTTGCTCCTGGCGCTCCCTCCTCTTGTTTACCTTGCTCCTGGCCCTCCCTCTTCTTGTTTACCTTGCTCCTGGCCCTCCCTCTTCTTGTTTACCTTGCTCCAGGCCTCCCTCTTCTTGTTTACCTTGCTCCAGGCCTCCCTCTTCTTGTTTACCTTGCTCCTGGCCCTCCCTCCTCTTGTTTACCTTGCTCCTGGCCCTCCCTCCTCTTGTTTACCTTGCTCCTGGCCCTCCCTCTTCTTGTTTACCTTGCTCCAGCCCTCCCTCTTCTTGTTTACCTTGCTCCAGGCCTCCCTCTTCTTGTTTACCTTGCTCCTGGCCCTCCCTCCTCTTGTTTACCTTGCTCCTGGCCCTCCCTCCTCTTGTTTACCTTGCTCCTGGCCCTCCCTCTTCTTGTTTACCTTGCTCCAGCCCTCCCTCTTCTTGTTTACCTTGCTCCAGGCCTCCCTCTTCTTGTTTACCTAGCTCCAGGCCCTCCCTCTTCTTGTTTACCTTGCTCCAGGCCCTCCCTCTTCTTTTTACCTTGCTCCTGGCCCTCCCTCCTCTTGTTTACCTTGCTCCTGGCCCTCCCTCCTCTTGTTTACCTTGCTCCTGGCCCTCCCTCCTCTTGTTTACCTTGCTCCTGGCCCTCCCTCTTCTTGTTTACCTTGCTCCAGCCCTCCCTCTTCTTGTTTACCTTGCTCCAGGCCTCCCTCTTCTTGTTTACCTAGCTCCAGGCCCTCCCTCTTCTTGTTTACCTTGCTCCAGGCCCTCCCTCTTCTTTTTACCTTGCTCCTGGCCCTCCCTCCTCTTGTTTACCTTGCTCCTGGCCCTCCCTCCTCTTGTTTACCTTGCTCCTGGCCCTCCCTCCTCTTGTTTACCTTGCTCCTGGCCCTCCCTCTTCTTGTTTACCTTGCTCCTGGCCCTCCCTCTTCTTGTTTGCCTTGCTCCAGGCCCTCCCTCTTCTTGTTTACCTTGCTCCAGCCCTCCCTCTTCTTGTTTACCTTGCTCCAGGCCCTCCCTCTTCTTGTTTACCTTGCTCCAGCCCTCCCTCTTCTCGTTTACCTTGCTCCAGGCCCTCCCTCTTCTTGTTTACCTTGCTCCTGGCCCTCCCTCTTCTTGTTTACCTTGCTCCTGGCCCTCCCTCTTCTCGTTTACCTTGCTCCAGGCCCTCCCTCTTCTTGTTTACCTTGCTCCTGGCCCTCCCTCTTCTTGTTTACCTTGCTCCAGCCCTCCCTCTTCTCGTTTACCTTGCTCCAGGCCCTCCCTCTTCTTGTTTACCTTGCTCCTGGCCCTCCCTCTTCTTGTTTACCTTGCTCCTGGCCCTCCCTCTTCTTGTTTACCGTGCTCCAGGCCCTCCCTCTTCTTGTTTACCTTGCTCCTGGCCCTCTCTCTTCTTGTTTACCTTGCTCCAGGCCCTCCCTCTTCTTGTTTACCTTGCTCCTGGCCCTCCCTCTTCTTGTTTACCTTGCTCCTGGCCCTCTCTCTTCTTGTTTACCTTGCTCCAGGCCCTCCCTCTT
Organism: Procambarus clarkii; assembly: GCF_040958095.1. Lineage (NCBI taxonomy): Eukaryota > Metazoa > Arthropoda > Malacostraca > Decapoda > Cambaridae > Procambarus > Procambarus clarkii. The sequence goes on along the minus strand of NC_091168.1, from coordinate 38,544,429 downwards.
CTTGTTTACCTTGCTCCTGGCCCTCCCTCTTCTTGTTTACCTTGCTCCTGGCCCTCCCTCTTCTTGTTTACCTTGCTCCAGGCCCTCCCTCTTCTTGTTTACCTTGCTCCTGGCCCTCCCTCTTCTTGTTTACCTTGCTCCAGCCCTCCCTCTTCTTGTTTACCTTGCTCCTGGCCCTCCCTCTTCTTGTTTACCTTGCTCCAGGCCCTCCCTCTTCTTGTTTACCTTCCCCCTGGCCCTCCCTCTTCTTGTTTACCTTGCTCCAGCCCTCCCTCTTCTTGTTTACCTTGCTCCAGGCACTCCCTCTTCTTGTTTACCTTGCTCCTGGCCCTCTCTCTTCATGTTTACCTTGCTCCTGGCCCTACCTCTTCTTGTTTACAGTGCTCCAGGCCCTCTCTCTTCTTGTTTACCTTGCTCCTGGCCCTCTCTCTTCTTGTTTACCTTGCTCCAGGCCCTCCCTCTTCTTGTTTACCTTGCTCCTGGCCCTCCCTCTTCTTGTTTACCTTGCTCCTGGCCCTCCCTCTTCTTGTTTACCTTGCTCCTGGCCCTCCCTCTTGTTGTTTACCTTGCTCCTGGCCCTCCCTCTTCTTGTTTACCTTGCTCCAGGCCCTCCCTCTTCTTGTTTACCTTGCTCCTGGCCCTCCCTCTTCTTGTTTACCATGCTCCTGGCCCTCCCTCTTCTTGTTTACCTTGCTCCTGGCCCTCCCTCTTCTTGTTTACCTTGCTCCAGGCCCTCCCTCTTCTTGTTTACCTTGCTCCTGGCCCTCCCTCTTCTTGTTTACCTTGCTCCAGCCCTCCCTCTTCTTGTTCACCTTGCTCCAGGCCCTCCCTCTTCTTGTTTACCTTGCTCCTGGCCCTCTCTCTTCTTGTTTACCTTGCTCCTGGCCCTCCCTCTTCTTGTTTACCGTGCTCCAGGCCCTCTCTTTTCTTGTTTACCTTGCTCCTGGCCCTCTCTCTTCTTGTTTACCTTGCTCCAGGCCCTCCCTCTTCCTGTTTACCTTGCTCCTGGCCCTCCCTCTTCTTGTTTACCTTGCTCCTGGCCCTCCCTCTTCTTGTTTACCTTGCTCCTGGCCCTCCCTCTTCTTGTTTACCTTGCTCCTGGCCCTCCCTCTTCTTGTTTACCGTGCTCCTGGCCCTCCCTCTTCTTGTTTACCTTGCTCCAGGCCCTCCCTCTTCTTGTTTACCTTGCTCCTGGCCCTCTCTCTTCTTGTTTACCTTGCTCCAGGCCCTCCCTCTTCTTGTTTACCTTGCTCCAGGCCCTCCCTCTTCTTGTTTACCTTGCTCCTGGCCCTCCCTCTTCTTGTTTACCTTGATCCAGCCCTCCCTCTTCTTGTTTACCTTGCTCCAGGCCCTCCCTCTTCTTGTTTACCTTGCTCCTGGCCCTCTCTCTTCTTGTTTACCTTGCTCCTGGCCCTCCCTCTTCTTGTTTACCTTGCTCCAGGCCCTCCCTCTTCTTGTTTACCTTGCTCCTGGCCCTCCCTCTTCTTGTTTACCTTGCTCCAGCCCTCCCTCTTCTTGTTTACCTTGCTCCAGGCCATCCCTCTTCTTGTTTACCTTGCTCCTGGCCCTCACTCTTCTCGTTTACATTGCTCCAGGCCCTCCCTCTTCTTGTTTACCTTGCTCCTGGCCCTCCCTCTTCTTGTTTACCTTGCTCCAGCCCTCCCTCTTCTCGTTTACCTTGCTCCAGGCCCTCCCTCTTCTTGTTTACCTTGCTCCTGGCCCTCCCTCTTCTTGTTTACCTTGCTCCTGGCCCTCCCTCTTCTTGTTTACCGTGCCCCAGGCCCTCCCTCTTCTTGTTTACCTTGCTCCTGGCCCTCTCTCTTCTTGTTTACCTTGCTCCAGGCCCTCCCTCTTCTTGTTTACCTTGCTCCTGGCCCTCCCTCTTCTTGTTTACCTTGCTCCTGGCCCTCTCTCTTCTTGTTTACCTTGCTCCAGGCCCTCCCTCTTCTTGTTTACCTTGCTCCTGGCCTTCCCTCTTCTTGTTTACCTTGCTCCTGGCCCTCCCTCTTCTTGTTTACCTTGCTCCAGGCCCTCCCTCTTCTTGTTTACCTTGCTCCTGGCCCTCCCTCTTCTTGTTTACCTTGCTCCAGCCCTCCCTCTTCTTGTTTACCTTGCTCCTGGCCCTCCCTCTTCTTGTTTACCTTGCTCCAGGCCCTCCCTCTTCTTGTTTACCTTCCCCCTGGCCCTCCCTCTTCTTGTTTACCTTGCTCCAGCCCTCCCTCTTCTTGTTTACCTTGCTCCAGGCACTCCCTCTTCTTGTTTACCTTGCTCCTGGCCCTCTCTCTTCATGTTTATCTTGCTCCTGGCCCTACCTCTTCTTGTTTACAGTGCTCCAGGCCCTCTCTCTTCTTGTTTACCTTGCTCCTGGCCCTCTCTCTTCTTGTTTACCTTGCTCCAGACCCTCCCTCTTCTTGTTTACCTTGCTCCTGGCCCTCCCTCTTCTTGTTTACCTTGCTCCTGGCCCTCCCTCTTCTTGTTTACCTTGCTCCTGGTCCTCCCTCTTCTTGTTTACCTTGCTCCTGGCCCTCCCTCTTCTTGTTTACCTTGCTCCAGGCCCTCCCTCTTCTTGTTTACCTTGCTCCTGGCCCTCCCTCTTCTTGTTTACCTTGCTCCTGGCCCTCCCTCTTCTTGTTTACCTTGCTCCTGGCCCTCCCTCTTCTTGTTTACCTTGCTCCAGGCCCTCCCTCTTCTTGTTTACCTTGCTCCTGGCCCTCCCTCTTCTTGTTTACCTTGCTCCAGCCCTCCCTCTTCTTGTTTACCTTGCTCCAGGCCCTCCCTCTTCTTGTTTACCTTGCTCCTGGCCCTCTCTCTTCTTGTTTACCTTGCTCCTGGCCCTCCCTCTTCTTGTTTACCGTGCTCCAGGCCCTCTCTCTTCTTGTTTACCTTGCTCCTGGCCCTCTCTCTTCTTGTTTACCTTGCTCCAGGCCCTCCCTCTTCTTGTTTACCTTGCTCCTGGCCCTCCCTCTTCTTGTTTACCTTGCTCCTGGCCCTCCCTCTTCTTGTTTACCTTGCTCCTGGCCCTCCCTCTTCTTGTTTACCTTGCTCCTGGCCCTCCCTCTTCTTGTTTACCGTGCTCCTGGCCCTCCCTCTTCTTGTTTACCTTGCTCCAGGCCCTCCCTCTTCTTGTTTACCTTGCTCCTGGCCCTCTCTCTTCTTGTTTACCTTGCTCCAGGCCCTCCCTCTTCTTGTTTACCTTGCTCCAGGCCCTCCCTCTTCTTGTTTACCTTGCTCCTGGCCCTCCCTCTTCTTGTTTACCTTGCTCCAGGCCTTCCCTCTTCTTGCTTACCGTATATATATATATATATATATATATATATATATATATATATATATATATATATATATATATATATATATATATATATATATATATATATTATTAAATATTATTAAATATGACCGAAAACGTAAGATTAATAATTCTAACACGAATTTTCTCAATCTTTCGTACATTTCTTTTCACTGTTGGAGGTAAATCAAAAATCAATTCTCCAAAATTCATTTTTATTTCTAGTCTGACGCGACACGAGCGCGTTTCGTAAAACTTATTACATTTTCAAAGACTTTAGTTCACAAATACACAACTGAATAGAACTTACGCATCTCCGATTTTATATCTACATTTGAGTGAGGTGGAAGGGGTAATGTGGCATTAACACAAGACAGAACAATAGGGTATTAATTTCATCAACACAAGACAGAACAAGAAGTGGTATTAATAGGGTATTAATTTCATCAACACAAGACAGAACACGAAACAATGGATATTGAATAGAAGTGTTTGTAGAAAGCCTATTGGTCCATATTTCTTGATGCTTCTATATTGGAGCGGAGTCTTGAGGTGGGTAGAATATAGAAGCATCAAGAAATATGGACCAATATATGGAAAGAATGCTACCAAAATATATATATATATATATATATATATATATATATATATATATATATATATATATATATATATATATATATATATATATATATATATATATATATATATATTATTAAATATGACCGAAAAAGTAAGATTAATAATTCTAACACGAATTTTCTCAATCTTTCGTACATTATGCTTCACTGCTGGAGGTAAATCAAAAATCACTTCTCCAAAATTCATTTTTATTTCTAGTCTGACGCGACACGGGCGCGTTTCGTAAAACTTATTACATTTTCAAAGACTTCACAAATACACAACTGATTAGAACTTGCGTTTCCCTGATTTTATATCTACATTTGAGTGAGGTGGGAAGGGTGATGTGGCATTACATTTGAGTGAGGTGGGAAGGATGATGTGGCATTAACACAAGACAGAACACTAGAGGATATTAATAGGGTATTAAAAGTATCAACACAAGACAGAACAGAAACAATGGGTATTGAATAGAAGTGTTTGTAGAAAGCCTATTGGTCCATATTTCTTGATGCTTCTATATTGGAGCGGAGTCTTGAGGTGGGTAGAATATAGTTGTGCAATAATTGGCTGTTGATTGCTGGTGTTGACTTCTTGATGTGTAGTGCCTCGCAAACGTCAAGCCGCCTGCTATCGCTGTATCTATCGATGATTTCTGTGTTGTTTACTAGGATTTCTCTGGCGATGGTTTGGTTATGGGAAGAGATTATATGTTCCTTAATGGAGCCCTGTTGTTTATGCATCGTTAAACGCCTAGAAAGAGATGTTGTTGTCTTGCCTATATACTGGGTTTTTTGGAGCTTACAGTCCCCAAGTGGGCATTTGAAGGCATAGACGACGTTAGTCTCTTTTAAAGCGTTCTGTTTCGTGTCTGGAGAGTTTCTCATGAGTAGGCTGGCCGTTTTTCTGGTTTTATAGTAAATCGTCAGTTGTATCCTCTGATTTTTGTCTGTAGGGATAACGTTTCTATTAACAATATCTTTCAGGACCCTTTCCTCTGTTTTATGAGCTGTGGAAAAGAAGTTCCTGTAAAATAGTCTAATAGGGGGTATAGGTGTTGTGTTAGTTGTCTCTTCGGAGGTTGCATGGCTTTTCACTTTCCTTCTTATGATGTCTTCGATGAAACCATTGGAGAAGCCGTTATTGACTAGAACCTGCCTTACCCTACAGAGTTCTTCGTCGACTTGCTTCCATTCTGAGCTGTGGCTGAGAGCACGGTCGACGTATGCGTTAACAACACTCCTCTTGTACCTGTCAGGGCAGTCGCTGTTGGCATTTAGGCACATTCCTATGTTTGTTTCCTTTGTGTAGACTGCAGTGTGGAAACCTCCGCCCTTTTCCATGACTGTTACATCTAGAAAAGGCAGCTTCCCATCCTTTTCCGTCTCGTAAGTGAAACGCAGCACGGAACTCTGCTCAAATGCCTCCTTCAGCTCCTGCAGATGTCTGACATCAGGTACCTGTGTAAAAATGTCGTCAACATACCTGCAGTATATGGCCGGTTTCAAGTTCATGTCGACTAAGACTTTTTGCTCGATGGTACCCATGTAGAAGTTTGCAAACAGGACACCTAGGGGAGAACCCATGGCGACCCCATCTACTTGCTTATACATGTGCCCATCCGGGCTCAAGAAGGGTGCCTCTTTAGTACAAGCTTGGAGTAGTTTCCTCAGAATACTTTCTGGCATGTCAAGAGGAGTACAGGCTGGATCACGATACACTCTGTCGGCTATCATTCCGATTGTCTCGTCCACAGGTACGTTGGTAAACAGCGATTCTACGTCCAACGAGGCTCTTATCCTTGTGGCCCGTGCGCCCCGCAGTAAGTCCACAAATTCCTTTGGAGACTTCAGGCTGAAGGCGCAAGGAACATAAGGAGTCAGCAGGCCGTTGAGTCGCTTCGCCAATCTGTACGTGGGTGTGGGTATCTGGCTAATGATTGGCCGAAGTGGGTTTCCAGGCTTGTGCGTCTTGACATTTCCATACGCATATCCAGGTTTATATTCCCCAATGATCTTTGGCAGGTGGAGTCCGGATTTCTTGGCGTTCACAGTTTCGATCAGTTTGTTGACCTTTGCTTTTAATTCGGCTGTAGTGTCCTTCGTTACCCTTTGGAACTTAGTTTGGTCAGAGAGTATGATGTTCATTTTCGCCAGATATTCGTCTTTTTTAAGAATGACATATATTGGCGACTTGTCACCTCTCCTGACAACTATCTCCTTGTTCTCACGAAGGCTTTTAGCTGCCGCTCTAAGCTCGGGGGACAGTATGGTGCTTCTGTAGTTGCCTCGATTCTTTCCTCCTTCTGCAATAAGTTGTGCTTGTAAGGTATCTTTGGTAGTGACCTTCTTTTGTGTCTCGAGGTCGAATATGTCGTCCAACAGAATTTCCAACTCCACTTTCCGGGCCATTTCACTCGGTCTGGACATAACATGACAGTTTATGCCCAGATTTAGGAGAGTGACTTGGTCCTCAGTGAGGTTAATTCCTGCAAGGTTCAGGAAGCCATCTCTTGGTCGTGGAATTGCCATAGGTCCTCCATATAATGTTGTTAGTTTCTTGATAATCCTTGTTTCAGTGCTGAGGTGATGTTGGTCTGTGAGGATGTCGAGGTGTTGTTCAATGCGGGTACGGATACTATGGTCGATGTTGCTATTTCTCCACTCGTTTGTAGCATGAAGTAGTTGCGTTTTGTTGTCTTTGATTTCATTCTCTGCCTTGTATATCTGATCACGAATCAGATCCTGGCGATATTTTATCGTGAAGGCTTGATTCCTTGCTACTGGGTCGTGCACTTTAACATTAGTATATTTTGGTAGCAGTCTTTCCTGTAGACATATATTATTAAATATGACCGAAAAAGTAAGATTAATAATTCTAACACGAATTTTCTCAATCTTTCGTACATTATGCTTCACTGCTGGAGGTAAATCAAAAATCACTTCTCCAAAATTCATTTTTATTTCTAGTCTGACGCGACACGGGCGCGTTTCGTAAAACTTATTACATTTTCAAAGACTTCACAAATACACAACTGATTAGAACTTGCGTTTCCCTGATTTTATATCTACATTTGAGTGAGGTGGGAAGGGTGATGTGGCATTACATTTGAGTGAGGTGGGAAGGATGATGTGGCATTAACACAAGACAGAACACTAGAGGATATTAATAGGGTATTAAAAGTATCAACACAAGACAGAACAGAAACAATGGGTATTGAATAGAAGTATTTGTAGAAAGCCTATTGGTCCATATTTCTTGATGCTTCTATATTGGAGCGGAGTCTTGAGGTGGGTAGAATATAGTTGTGCAATAATTGGCTGTTGATTGCTGGTGTTGACTTCTTGATGTGTAGTGCCTCGCAAACGTCAAGCCGCCTGCTATCGCTGTATCTATCGATGATTTCTGTGTTGTTTACTAGGATTTCTCTGGCGATGGTTTGGTTATGGGAAGAGATTATATGTTCCTTAATGGAGCCCTGTTGTTTATGCATCGTTAAACGCCTAGAAAGAGATGTTGTTGTCTTGCCTATATACTGGGTTTTTTGGAGCTTACAGTCCCCAAGTGGGCATTTGAAGGCATAGACGACGTTAGTCTCTTTTAAAGCGTTCTGTTTCGTGTCTGGAGAGTTTCTCATGAGTAGGCTGGCCGTTTTTCTGGTTTTATAGTAAATCGTCAGTTGTATCCTCTGATTTTTGTCTGTAGGGATAACGTTTCTATTAACAATATCTTTCAGGACCCTTTCCTCTGTTTTATGAGCTGTGGAAAAGAAGTTCCTGTAAAATAGTCTAATAGGGGGTATAGGTGTTGTGTTAGTTGTCTCTTCGGAGGTTGCATGGCTTTTCACTTTCCTTCTTATGAAGGAAAGATATTGTTAATAGAAACGTTATCCCTACAGACAAAAATCAGAGGATACAACTGACGATTTACTATAAAACCAGAAAAACGGCCAGCCTACTCATGAGAAACTCTCCAGACACGAAACAGAACGCTTTAAAAGAGACTAACGTCGTCTATGCCTTCAAATGCCCACTTGGGGACTGTAAGCTCCAAAAAACCCAGTATATAGGCAAGACAACAACATCTCTTTCTAGGCGTTTAACGATGCATAAACAACAGGGCTCCATTAAGGAACATATAATCTCTTCCCATAACCAAACCATCGCCAGAGAAATCCTAGTAAACAACACAGAAATCATCGATAGATACAGCGATAGCAGGCGGCTTGACGTTTGCGAGGCACTACACATCAAGAAGTCAACACCAGCAATCAACAGCCAATTATTGCACAACTATATTCTACCCACCTCAAGACTCCGCTCCAATATAGAAGCATCAAGAAATATGGACCAATAGGCTTTCTACAAACACTTCTATTCAATACCCATTGTTTCTGTTCTGTCTTGTGTTGATACTTTTAATACCCTATTAATATCCTCTAGTGTTCTGTCTTGTGTTAATGCCACATCATCCTTCCCACCTCACTCAAATGTAATGCCACATCACCCTTCCCACCTCACTCAAATGTAGATATAAAATCAGGGAAACGCAAGTTCTAATCAGTTGTGTATTTGTGAAGTCTTTGAAAATGTAATAAGTTTTACGAAACGCGCCCGTGTCGCGTCAGACTAGAAATAAAAATGAATTTTGGAGAAGTGATTTTTGATTTACCTCCAGCAGTGAAGCATAATGTACGAAAGATTGAGAAAATTCGTGTTAGAATTATTAATCTTACTTTTTCGGTCATATTTAATAATATATGTCTACAGGAAAGACTGCTACCAAAATATACTAATGTTAAAGTGCACGACCCAGTAGCAAGGAATCAAGCCTTCACGATAAAATATCGCCAGGATCTGATTCGTGATCAGATATACAAGGCAGAGAATGAAATCAAAGACAACAAAACGCAACTACTTCATGCTACAAACGAGTGGAGAAATAGCAACATCGACCATAGTATCCGTACCCGCATTGAACAACACCTCGACATCCTCACAGACCAACATCACCTCAGCACTGAAACAAGGATTATCAAGAAACTAACAACATTATATGGAGGACCTATGGCAATTCCACGACCAAGAGATGGCTTCCTGAACCTTGCAGGAATTAACCTCACTGAGGACCAAGTCACTCTCCTAAATCTGGGCATAAACTGTCATGTTATGTCCAGACCGAGTGAAATGGCCCGGAAAGTGGAGTTGGAAATTCTGTTGGACGACATATTCGACCTCGAGACACAAAAGAAGGTCACTACCAAAGATACCTTACAAGCAGAACTTATTGCAGAAGGAGGAAAGAATCGAGGCAACTACAGAAGCACCATACTGTCCCCCGAGCTTAGAGCGGCAGCTAAAAGCCTTCGTGAGAACAAGGAGATAGTTGTCAGGAGAGGTGACAAGTCGCCAATATATGTCATTCTTAAAAAAGACGAATATCTGGCGAAAATGAACATCATACTCTCTGACCAAACTAAGTTCCAAAGGGTAACGAAGGACACTACAGCCGAATTAAAAGCAAAGGTCAACAAACTGATCGAAACTGTGAACGCCAAGAAATCCGGACTCCACCTGCCAAAGATCATTGGGGAATATAAACCTGGATATGCGTATGGAAATGTCAAGACGCACAAGCCTGGAAACCCACTTCGGCCAATCATTAGCCAGATACCCACACCCACGTACAGATTGGCAAAGCGACTCAACGGCCTGCTGACTCCTTATGTTCCTTGCGCCTTCAGCCTGAAGTCTCCAAAGGAATTTGTGGACTTACTGCGGGGCGCACGGGCCACAGGGATAAGAGCCTCGTTGGACGTAGAATCGCTGTTTACCAACGTACCTGTGGACGAGACAATCGGAATGATAGCCGACAGAGTGTATCGTGATCCAGCCTGTACTCCTCTTGACATGCCAGAAAGTATTCTGAGGAAACTACTCCAAGCTTGTACTAAAGAGGCACCCTTCTTGAGCCCGGATGGGCACATGTATAAGCAAGTAGATGGGGTCGCCATGGGTTCTCCCCTAGGTGTCCTGTTTGCAAACTTCTACATGGGTACCATCGAGCAAAAAGTCTTAGTCGACATGAACTTGAAACCGGCCATATACTGCAGGTATGTTGACGACATTTTTACACAGGTACCTGATGTCAGACATCTGCAGGAGCTGAAGGAGGCATTTGAGCAGAGTTCCGTGCTGCGTTTCACTTACGAGACGGAAAAGGATGGGAAGCTGCCTTTTCTAGATGTAACAGTCATGGAAAAGGGCGGAGGTTTCCACACTGCAGTCTACACAAAGGAAACAAACATAGGAATGTGCCTAAATGCCAACAGCGACTGCCCTGACAGGTACAAGAGGAGTGTTGTTAACGCATACGTCGACCGTGCTCTCAGCCACAGCTCAGAATGGAAGCAAGTCGACGAAGAACTCTGTAGGGTAAGGCAGGTTCTAGTCAATAACGGCTTCTCCAATGGTTTCATCGAAGACATCATAAGAAGGAAAGTGAAAAGCCATGCAACCTCCGAAGAGACAACTAACACAACACCTATACCCCCTATTAGACTATTTTACAGGAACTTCTTTTCCACAGCTCATAAAACAGAGGAAAGGGTCCTGAAAGATATTGTTAATAGAAACGGTATCCCTACAGACAAAAATCAGAGGATACAACTGACGATTTACTATAAAACCAGAAAAACGGCCAGCCTACTCATGAGAAACTCTCCAGACACGAAACAGAACGCTTTAAAAGAGACTAACGTCGTCTATGCCTTCAAATGCCCACTTGGGGACTGTAAGCTCCAAAAAACCCAGTATATAGGCAAGACAACAACATCTCTTTCTAGGCGTTTAACGATGCATAAACAACAGGGCTCCATTAAGGAACATATAATCTCTTCCCATAACCAAACCATCGCCAGAGAAATCCTAGTAAACAACACAGAAATCATCGATAGATACAGCGATAGCAGGCGGCTTGACGTTTGCGAGGCACTACACATCAAGAAGTCAACACCAGCAATCAACAGCCAATTATTGCACAACTATATTCTACCCACCTCAAGACTCCGCTCCAATATAGAAGCATCAAGAAATATGGACCAATAGGCTTTCTACAAACACTTCTATTCAATACCCATTGTTTCTGTTCTGTCTTGTGTTGATACTTTTAATACCCTATTAATATCCTCTAGTGTTCTGTCTTGTGTTAATGCCACATCATCCTTCCCACCTCACTCAAATGTAATGCCACATCACCCTTCCCACCTCACTCAAATGTAGATATAAAATCAGGGAAACGCAAGTTCTAATCAGTTGTGTATTTGTGAAGTCTTTGAAAATGTAATAAGTTTTACGAAACGCGCCCGTGTCGCGTCAGACTAGAAATAAAAATGAATTTTGGAGAAGTGATTTTTGATTTACCTCCAGCAGTGAAGCATAATGTACGAAAGATTGAGAAAATTCGTGTTAGAATTATTAATCTTACTTTTTCGGTAATATTTAATAATATATGTCTACAGGAAAGACTGCTACCAAAATATACTAATATATATATATATATATATATATATATATATATATATATATATATATATATATATATATATATATATATATATATATATATATATATATATATATATATATGTATATATATATATATATATATAACTGAAAACTCACACCCCAGAAGTGACTCGAACCCATACTCCCAGAAGCAACGCAACTGGTATGTACAAGACGCCTTATCCACTTGACCATCACGACCGGACATAATGAGGTGATAGCCGAGGCTATTTGAACCACCCCACCGCCGGCACTCGGATAGTTATCTTGGGCATAGCATTTTACCAAATCACCTCATTCTTAGGGGCACACGTGAGGAACACAAATGCGAACAAGCCAGAATGGTCCCCTGGACAATATGCAACTGAAAACTCACACCCCAGAAGTGACTCGAACCCATACTCCCAGAAGCAACGCAACTGGTATGTACAAGACGCCTTAATCCACTTGACCATCACGACCGGACATAATGAGGTGATAGCCGAGGCTATTTGAACCACCCCACCGCCGGCACTCGGATAGTTATCTTGGGCATAGCATTTTACCAAATCACCTCATTCTTAGGGGCACACGTGAGGAACACAAATGCGAACAAGCCAGAATGGTCCCCTGGACAATATGCAACTGAAAACTCACACCCCAGAAGTGACTCGAACCCATACTCCCAGAAGCAACGCAACTGGTATGTACAAGACGCCTTAATCCACTTGACCATCACGACCGGACATAATGAGGTGATAGCCGAGGCTATTTGAACCACCCCACCGCCGGCACTCGGATAGTTATCTTGGGCATAGCATTTTACCAAATCACCTCATTCTTAGGGGCACACGTGAGGAACACAAATGCGAACAAGCCAGAATGGTCCCCAGGACAATATGCAACTGAAAACTCACACCCCAGAAGTGACTCGAACCCATACTCCCAGAAGCAACGCAACTGGTATGTACAAGACGCCTTAATCCACTTGACCATCACGACCGGACATAATGAGGTGATAGCCGAGGCTATTTGAACCACCCCACCGCCGGCACTCGCATAGTTATCTTGGGCATAGCATTTTACCAAATCACCTCATTCTTAGGGGCACACGTGAGGAACACAAATGCGAACAAGCCAGAATGGTCCCCTGGACAATATGCAACTGAAAACTCACACCCCAGAAGTGACTCGAACCCATACTCCCAGAAGCAACGCAACTGGTATGTACAAGACGCCTTAATCCACTTGACCATCACGACCGGACATAATGAGGTGATAGCCGAGGCTATTTGAACCACCCCACCGCCGGCACTCGGATAGTTATCTTGGGCATAGCATTTTACCAAATCACCTCATTCTTAGGGGCACACGTGAGGAACACAAATGCGAACAAGCCAGAATGGTCCCCTGGACAATATGCAACTGAAAACTCACACCCCAGAAGTGACTCGAACCCATACTCCCAGAAGCAACGCAACTGGTATGTACAAGACGCCTTAATCCACTTGACCATCACGACCGGACATAATGAGGTGATAGCCGAGGCTATTTGAACCACCCCACCGCCGGCACTCGGATAGTTATCTTGGGCATAGCATTTTACCAAATCACCTCATTCTTAGGGGCACACGTGAGGAACACAAATGCGAACAAGCCAGAATGGTCCCCTGGACAATATGCAACTGAAAACTCACACCCCAGAAGTGAGTTCTGGGGTGTGAGTTTTCAGTTGCATATTGTCCAGGGGACCATTCTGGCTTGTTCGCATTTGTGTTCCTCACGTGTGCCCCTAAGAATGAGGTGATTTGGTAAAATGCTATGCCCAAGATAACTATCCGAGTGCCGGCGGTGGGGTGGTTCAAATAGCCTCGGCTATCACCTCATTATGTCCGGTCGTGATGGTCAAGTGGATTAAGGCGTCTTGTACATACCAGTTGCGTTGCTTCTGGGAGTATGGGTTCGAGTCACTTCTGGGGTGTGAGTTTTCAGTTGCATATTGTCCAGGGGACCATTCTGGCTTGTTCGCATTTGTGTTCCTCACGTGTGCCCCTAAGAATGAGGTGATTTGGTAAAATGCTATGCCCAAGATAACTATCCGAGTGCCGGCGGTGGGGTGGTTCAAATAGCCTCGGCTATCACCTCATTATGTCCGGTCGTGATGGTCAAGTGGATTAAGGCGTCTTGTACATACCAGTTGCGTTGCTTCTGGGAGTATGGGTTCGAGTCACTTCTGGGGTGTGAGTTTTCAGTTGCATATTGTCCAGGGGACCATTCTGGCTTGTTCGCATTTGTGTTCCTCACGTGTGCCCCTAAGAATGAGGTGATTTGGTAAAATGCTATGCCCAAGATAACTATCCGAGTGCCGGCGGTGGGGTGGTTCAAATAGCCTCGGCTATCACCTTATTATGTCCGGTCGTGATGGTCAAGTGGATTAAGGCGTCTTGTACATACCAGTTGCGTTGCTTCTGGGAGTATGGGTTCGAGTCACTTCTGGGGTGTGAGTTTTCAGTTGCATATTGTCCAGGGGACCATTCTGGCTTGTTCGCATTTGTGTTCCTCACGTGTGCCCCTAAGAATGAGGTGATTTGGTAAAATGCTATGCCCAAGATAACTATCCGAGTGCCGGCGGTGGGGTGGTTCAAATAGCCTCGGCTATCACCTCATTATGTCCGGTCGTGATGGTCAAGTGGATTAAGGCGTCTTGTACATACCAGTTGCGTTGCTTCTGGGAGTATGGGTTCGAGTCACTTCTGGGGTGTGAGTTTTCAGTTGCATATTGTCCAGGGGACCATTCTGGCTTGTTCGCATTTGTGTTCCTCACGTGTGCCCCTAAGAATGAGGTGATTTCGTAAAATGCTATGCCCAAGATAACTATCCGAGTGCCGGCGGTGGGGTGGTTCAAATAGCCTCGGCTATCACCTCATTATGTCCGGTCGTGATGGTCAAGTGGATTAAGGCGTCTTGTACATACCAGTTGCGTTGCTTCTGGGAGTATGGGTTCGAGTCACTTCTGGGGTGTGAGTTTTCAGTTGCATATTGTCCAGGGGACCATTCTGGCTTGTTCGCATTTGTGTTCCTCACGTGTGCCCCTAAGAATGAGGTGATTTGGTAAAATGCTATGCCCAAGATAACTATCCGAGTGCCGGCGGTGGGGTGGTTCAAATAGCCTCGGCTATCACCTCATTATGTCCGGTCGTGATGGTCAAGTGGATTAAGGCGTCTTGTACATACCAGTTGCGTTGCTTCTGGGAGTATGGGTTCGAGTCACTTCTGGGGTGTGAGTTTTCAGTTGCATATTGTCCAGGGGACCATTCTGGCTTGTTCGCATATATATATATATATATTTATATATATATATGTCGTACCTAGTAGCCAGAACTCACTTCTCAGCCTACTATGCAAGGCCCGATTTGCCTAATGAGCCAAGTTTTCATGAATTAAGGCTTTTTCGTCTGCCTAACCTACCTAACCTAACCTAACCTAGCTTTTTTTGGCTACATAACCTAACCTTACCTATATATATAGGTTAGGTTAGGTTAGGTAGGGTTGGTTAGGTTCGGTCATATATCTACGTTAATTTTAACTCCAATAAAAAAAATTGACCTCATACATAGTGAAAAGGGTAGCTTTATCATTTCATAAGAAAAAAATTATAGTAAATATATTAATTCAGGAAAACTTGGCTTATTAGGCAAATCGGGCCTTGAATAGTAGGCTGAGAAGTGAGTTCTGGCTACTAGGTACGACACGCTCGCTCAACACGGGCGTCACTATCAGGAAAATTAGGGCAGTGGTACATTGAATGTTTCTCATTGCAGAACAAACATGTTCCATAGCTTCCAGTACCCTTTGGTGTCACGTTCTTGGGTGACACAGTAACTATAGGCTTGGAGGGTCCCACTGCATAGCCCACAGTGTAGCCCACACTGCTACTGTTCCACTGTGGTGTTGAATTATATTGTCTAGATTGATTTGGAGTACCTTTGGTACTCTGTGGTTCACTATTATTGGTTTCTGAGGGTTTACTTGGTGGTTTTAATTTGTCATGTGTTCTTAATTGATGAACTACTGACTTTAAACCTTCAGATATTTCATTCATGGATAAGATGCTTTTATTGTAATGAGCACTCATTTGTCTCAATATGTCCCTAGGTATTTTCTCCTGGACAATTATTTTCAAGACCCACTCAGCCCCGTTTGTATCTGCTGTCAGGCTGAGGGCATTGATCAATGATTCTACCTCCAGCTTGAAGACTTGGAGTGAATCAGCTGAAGCCTCCGATGGGGGTAAATGCAACAGCTCATGAACTAAATGTGATGTTCTTACTTCTGGATCAGCATAATTATCCTTGAGGAGTTTTACTGCCAGATCATAGCCGTCATTAGTTAATCTCAGATGGGATACTACTGTTTTAGCCTCACCTGATAATTGGCCTTGCAAATAAGAGAATTTACTACTCTTTGGTAAAGATTGTTTTGAGTCTACAAGGTCAACGAATTTGTTCCAAAATTCGTCCCAATCTTCCTCATCTTTTCCTGAGAAAGTGGGTAAATTAATTGGAGGGAGTCGAGCTTCTGCTTGACTCGTATTAGATGCAACTGTTGTTGTTGTTGCTGTTGTTGTTGCCTTGTTCTGGGCAATTAATTTGACATAAGGCTGTAATGTGGCCTGAGTGTGATCTTCATAATTCGCAAGATAAACCATAATGTCGTCTATTTCTGTTTCTGATAAATTGGTGTTGGCAAGTTCAGCCACATATGTTGCTATTTGACATTTGATTTGCTCAAATTTACCTGCAGCTGCTTGATAATAGCTTTCCAGGTCAGCATAATCAACTTGAGATTGTTGTGACAAATCTTCACATTTCTTGATCTGTCTTGTTAAGTGGCCTTTAAGACCTGCAAGGGTTCTTTTCATTCTCCCTGCATTATCCATACTGGCTCGTTGGTGAAGCCTTGTGGGACTTGTACTTGGGCTGCTCATAATACTGAACAAACACTAATGGTAGCCTAGGGTAAATTCTGCACTCACTAGGCAATAATCCTACCTCTGCTAGAGGTTAGCACTTAAAATTAATACACATTATATATATACAATCATACACACTAATGATTTGAGTGATAAACCAGTGTCACTGGAAGTACCTTTAGGTTAGCTCTTCTATATCACCCTAGGATGGTAGAGACACTAATTAATCACTCAAAGGTGTAATGATCATAAGTAATTTATTATATATACAACTCAATTCGAGTTGATAAAAATTACACCCAAAATAGGGTCTACACCATTCATTAATGGTGTTAGGTTGATCAATATAGTACAACTGACTATGGTAATAATGGGACTAGGATGAACGATAATAGTTCAACTAGTCATATCCTACCCTGTTGTGGGTTGGCAATTAGTAAATATTATACTGTGATCACTAGTGCAATATATATTAAATGATTCTCTATTTTGGAGAAATAATATACACAATTATTGATAATAGCCTCTTAATTAGCCTCTATGAAACTTCTAATATTATCTAGAAGTATTAAATATTATTAGTGACCTCGCGAAATAAAGTCCACAAAATTCGTAGATAATCTCTCGCGAAATGTAACACCACGAAATCCGTGAACAATCTTGCGAGGACACAGCCACTAATTTGGCTGGCTTCTATATTAGCGCTGTCATTTCACGAAATAACACGCCACCAAATATCTGTGGGTGTGCATGAAACCGCTGACGAAGCTGAACTGGGCTGAGGGAGGCTCCTGAGCTCCCTCGAGGCTACGCTGCCGTCTTGACTGCTGGCTTTGTTTAAATAACACTGCACTAGTATATTTAATGAATCCACTGGTTAACTGGTTCATCTGGTACTAAGATGACCAAATGTGGGTTCAAAGGATCAAATAATCCGTCATCCGGTTCGAAGATGACCAAATAATGTGGGAACCGACCTGTGAGATTTATATTTATTTAATTTATATGAATTTATATTTACGTTAATTTATATACTTCGATAGCAATTTGTATATTGATAAGTGGACTGTATTTCTGCAATAATCTCATAATCTCACAAATCGATCCTCTACACATTAGGGGGGTTTATTAATTGAATATATATGCAGCCAATCAAACTACAGTATTAACTACACATTATTAAACATTGAAGAGGTTCCTTATCTTATAGTACAGCAGGCTAGTCCACCAGGTATAACTAGGGTGTAGACACCAAATTATCCTCTTTGAGGTAGCTTCCATCACCTAGTAACTGGTGCACAAAGTCTTCCTCGTCTTGACCTGTCAAAAGGGCGCTAACTGTGAAGCCAGAATCCTATATATGACAAGCTATATCAGAGAAAACACTATACATGGAACAATAAAGACCTGGCTTAATTACCTTTAGTTTGAGGCTTCCACGTGCTCTAACTGGGTCACCCTATATAATGACATTAATGGGCATAAATGAAAGATACATGGGTTTCGGAAAGAACACTTAACTTGATTTGTAGACAGCGTGTTGATAATGGTACACTTCTGGTTTCCATAACACTACGTCCAAGTAAAATTAACAGGAGCCGTATTTGCTCCTGTGAGCCTCTGGTCTACTATAAACAATGGCTGTTTAACACTCCATACTATTGACGTTACTGGCCGACATTGTCCAGATATGATAGGAGCCGAATTTGCTCCACACGTCTCGGAGGTGACACAACAATGGCTGCCCTCCTTCCTCACCATGACGCCTGGCTTACATTGTCCACATTTCAGAAAGTGATAGAAGGGTCACATTTACTCTACTTTAATATTGATAATTAAGTTAATTTATATAAGATGTTTTTATGATGGTAAAGTCCAAAGACTAATGTATTTAAGAATAATTCCCAGCAGAATAGCTGGTGAATTATAATAGTATGTGGTGATGATATCCCGTTTTCTATAGACGGTAATTTCACTACAAGTTACGTTTTTTATGGGTAACTTGTTTATACAATACAGCTATTATCTGTATGATTATTAAATGGTGTCGGATTTTCCGACAATTAGTGTGCAGTATTAGTGTGCAGTATTAGTGTGCAGCATTAGTGTGTAATATTAGTGTGCAGTATTAGTGTGCAGTATTAGTGTGCAGTGTTAGTGTGCAGTATTAGTGTGCAGCATTAGTGTGTAATATTAGTGTGCAGTATTAGTGTGCAGTATTAGTGTGCAGTATTAGTGTGCAGTATTAGTGTGCAGTATTAGTGTGCAGCATTAGTGTGCAGTATTATTGTGCAGTGTTAGTGTGCAGTATTAGTGTGCAGTATTAGTGTGCAGTATTAGTGTGCAGTATTAGTGTGCAGCATTAGTGTGTAATATTAGTGTGCAGTATTAGTGTGCAGTATTAGTGTGTAGTATTAGTGTGCAGTATTAGTGTGCAGTATTAGTGTGCAGTATTAGTGTGCAGTATTAGTGTGCAGCATTAGTGTGCAGTGTTAGTGTGTAATATTAGTGTGCAGCATTAGTGTGCAGTATTAGTGTGCAGTATTAATGTGCAGTATTAGTGTGCAGAATTACTGTGCAGTATTAGTGTGCAACATTAGTGTGTAGTATTAGTGTGCAGTATTAGTGTGCAGTATTAGTGTGCAGTATTAGTGTGCAGTATTAGTGTGCAGCATTAGTGTGCAGTGTTAGTGTGCAGCATTAGTGTGCAGTGTTAGTGTGTAGTATTAGTGTGCAGTATTAGTATGCTGTATTAGTGTGCAGAATTACTGTAAAGTATTAGTGTGCAGTATTGGTGTGCAGAATTACTGTGCAGTATTAGTGTGCAATATTAGTGTGCAGTATTAGTGTGCAGTATTAGTGTGCAGTATTAGTGTGCAGTATTAGTGTGCAATATTAGAGTGCAGTATTAGTGTTCAGTATTAGTGTGCAGTATTAGTGTGCAGTATTAGTGTGCAGTATTAGTGTGCAGTATTAGTGTGCAGCATTAGTGTGCAGTATTAATGTGCAGTATTAGTGTGCAGCATTAGTGTGCAGCATTAGTGTGCAGTATTAATGTGCAGTATTAGTGTGCAGTATTAGTGTGCAGTATTAGTGTGCAGTATTAGTGTGCAGTATTAGTGTGCAGTATTAGTGTGCAGCATTAGTGTGCAGTATTAATGTGCAGTATTAGTGTGCAGTATTAGTGTGCAGCATTAGTGTGCAGCATTAGTGTGCAGTATTAATGTGCAGTATTAGTGTGCAGTATTAGTGTGCAGTATTAGTGTGCAGTATTAGTGTGCAGTATTAGTGTGCAGCATTAGTGTGCAGTATTAGTGTGCAGTGTTAGTGTGCAGCATTAGTGTGCAGCATTAGTGTGCAGTGTGGGAACCGACCTGTGAGATTTATATTTATTTAATTTATATGAATTTATATTTACGTTAATTTATATACTTCGATAGCAATTTGTATAATGTTAAGTGGACTGTATTTCTGCAATAATCTCAATCTCACAAATCGATCCTCTACACATTAGGAGGGTTTATATTTATATGTATGCAGCCAATCAAACTACAGTAACTACATACATTGAAGAGGTTCCTTATCTTATAGTACAGCAGGTTAGTCCACCAGGTATAACTAGGGTGTAGACACCAAATTATCCTCTTTGAGGTAGCTTCCTCACCCAGTAACTGGTGCACAAAGTCTTCCATCCTCGTCTTGACCTGTCAAAAGTGCGCTAGCTGTGAAGCCAGAATCCTATATATGACAAGTATATCAGAGAAAACACTATACAGTACATAGAACATGAAGACCTGGCTTAATTACCTTTAGTTTGAGGCTTCCATATGATCTAACCGGGTCACCCTATATAATGACATTAATGGCCACCAATGATAAATAATGGGTTTCGGAAAGAACACTTAACTTGATTTGTTGACAGCGTGTTGACAGATGGTACACCTTTGGTATCCATAACACTACGTCCAAGTAAAATTAACAGGAGCCGAATTTGCTCCCGTGTGAGCCTCTGGTCTCGTATAACAATGGCTGCCCTCCTTCCTCCCTGACGCCTGGCTTACATTGTCCAGATATCAGTAACTGATAGAAGGGTCACATTTACTTTATTTTAATACTGATAATTAAGTTAATTTATATAAGATGTTTTATGATGGTAAAGTCCAAAGACTAATGTATTTAAGAACAATTCCCAGCAGAATAGCTGGTGAATTATAATAGTATGTGGTGATGATATCCCGTTTTCTATAGACGGTAATTCCACTACAAGTTACGTTTTCTATGGGTAACTTGTTGGTAACACACAGCTCTTATCTGTATGATTATTAAATGGTGTCGGATTTTCCGACATAATTCCCCAGGGGGCTGCTCACGGGTCGAAGTCCTCTTTAGAACAGACAAACACCGATACTCCTCCTTCGAATTATTTGATTAATTTGATGTTAGTAGTTAGTAATCACACATTTGTGCGTCTGTTCGTACAGGACGGATGTCCCGTACTAGAGTTGCAGGGGTTAGAAGTCTAATGCGATTTCATTTCCCTGTCAACTCTTGAAAGGCTAATATTCAAGCCTTATTACATATTATTTAACCCAGAAGACTGAATGTGATCAAGTACTACAGTCAAGTATGATTCAGGGACTGCAGAGAGATCAGTGACATTAGATATAACTTGAAGTTTCTTCAGGTAACTGGTCACTGATATATAAACACTGAGGCCCATGGAATACATCTTGATTAAATAATAAATGTATCAAATCAGTCATCAGATTTATTGGGGTTTAATTTAGTTAATTGATTCAGAAGATTGAATAGCTCATCATTAAAGTAATGTATGGTTCTGAGACTGCAGTGGGTTCAGTGACATTGGTCGCAGTGACTTGTAGCTGTTTAAGCTACTGTTCACTGATTTGCCACTGAGGCCTCATGAACTCATCTTCAGCTTCAAATGATGATACTAACATCAACTTCTGTTGGTATAGTCAGCTGTAATCTCCTTAGTATAATGCTACTGGAGAAATATAATCAGCTGACAAATTTAGATTTCTACTGGTATTGTTTATCTGCAGGCATAGGTCTCCTCAGGCTTGATACTGGGCCTGAGAGTAATTTACCTCCTGCAGAGTTTAACATGGTTATACCCTGATATTTAGTAGGGCTACCGATGAATTGATGGTAGTAGTCTGTCCCCACAAGGACAGCCATTTGGCATTTGATTTGCTCAAATTTACCTGCAGCTGCTTGATAATAGCTTTCCAGGTCAGCATAATCAACTTGAGATTGTTGTGACAAATCTTCACATTTCTTGATCTGTCTTGTTAAGTGGCCTTTAAGACCTGCAAGGGTTCTTTTCGTTCTCCCTGCATTATCCATACTGGCTCGTTGGTGAAGCCTTGTGGGGCTTGTACTTGGGCTGCTCATAATACTGAACAAGCTCTAATGGTAGCCTAGGGTAAATTCCGCACTCACTAGGCAATAATCCTACCTCTACTAGAGGTTAGCACTTAAAATTAATACACATTATATATATACAATCATCCACACTAATGATTTGAGTGATAAACCAGTGTCACTGGAAGTACCTTTAGGTTAGCTCTTCTATATCACCCTAGGATGGTAGAGACACTAATTAATCACTCAAAGGTGTAATGATCATAAGTAAATTATTATATATACACAACTCAACTCGAGTTGATAAAAATTACACCCAAAATAGAGTCAGCACCATTCATTAATGGTGTTAGGTTAATCAATATAGTACAACTGACTATGGTAATAATGGGACTAGGATGAACGATAATAGTTCAACTAGTCAGTGGTAATATCCTACCCTGTTGTGGGTTGGCAATTAGTAAATATTATACTGTGATCACTAGTGCAATATATATTAAATAATTCTCTATTTGGAGAAATAATATACACAATTATTGATAATAGCCTCTTAATTAGCCTCTATGAAACTTCTAATATTATCTAGAAGTATTAAATATTATTAGTGACCTCGCGAAATAAAGTCCACAAAATTCGTAGATAATCTCTCGCGAAATGTAACACCACGAAATCCGTGAACAATCTCGCGAAGACACAGTCACTAATTTGGCTGGATTCTATATTAGCGCTGTCATTTCACGAAATAACACGCCACCAAATATCTGTGGGTGTGCATGAAACCGCTGACGAAGCTGAACTGGGCTGAGGGAGGCTCCTGAGCTCCCTCGAGGCTACGCTGCCGTCTTGACTGCTGGCTTTGTTTAAATAACACTGCACTAGTATATTTAATGAATCCACTGGTTAACTGGTTCATCCGGTACTAAGATGACCAAATGTGGGTTCATAGGACCGAATAATCCGGTTCGAAGGACCAAATAATGTGGGAACCGACCTGTGAGATTTATATTTATTTAATTTATATGAATTTATATTTACGTTAATTTATATACTTCGATAGCAATTTGTATAATGTTAAGTGGACTGTATTTCTGCAATAATCTCAATCTCACAAATCGATCCTCTACACATTAGGAGGGTTTATATTTATATGTATGCAGCCAATCAAACTACAGTAACTACATACATTGAAGAGGTTCCTTATCTTATAGTACAGCAGGTTAGTCCACCAGGTATAACTAGGGTGTAGACACCAAATTATCCTCTTTGAGGTAGCTTCCTCACCCAGTAACTGGTGCACAAAGTCTTCCATCCTCGTCTTGACCTGTCAAAAGTGCGCTAGCTGTGAAGCCAGAATCCTATATATGACAAGTATATCAGAGAAAACACTATACAGTACATAGAACATGAAGACCTGGCTTAATTACCTTTAGTTTGAGGCTTCCATATGATCTAACCGGGTCACCCTATATAATGACATTAATGGCCACCAATGATAAATAATGGGTTTCGGAAAGAACACTTAACTTGATTTGTTGACAGCGTGTTGACAGATGGTACACCTTTGGTATCCATAACACTACGTCCAAGTAAAATTAACAGGAGCCGAATTTGCTCCCGTGTGAGCCTCTGGTCTCGTATAACAATGGCTGCCCTCCTTCCTCCCTGACGCCTGGCTTACATTGTCCAGATATCAGTAACTGATAGAAGGGTCACATTTACTTTATTTTAATACTGATAATTAAGTTAATTTATATAAGATGTTTTATGATGGTAAAGTCCAAAGACTAATGTATTTAAGAACAATTCCCAGCAGAATAGCTGGTGAATTATAATAGTATGTGGTGATGATATCCCGTTTTCTATAGACGGTAATTCCACTACAAGTTACGTTTTCTATGGGTAACTTGTTGGTAACACACAGCTCTTATCTGTATGATTATTAAATGGTGTCGGATTTTCCGACATGCAGCATTAGTGTGCATAATTAGTGTGCATAATTAGTGTGCAGCATTAGTGTGCATAATTAGTGTGCAGCATTATTGTGCAGCATTAGTGTGCAGTATTAGTGTGCAGCATTAGTGTGCAGCATTAGTGTGCAGCATTAGTGTGCAGCATTAGTGTGCAGCATTAGTGTGCAGCATTAGTGTGCAGCATTAGTGTGCATAATTAGTGTGCAGCATTAGTGTGCATAATTAGTGTGCAGTATTAGTGTGCAGCATTAGTGTGTATAATTATTGTGCGAAATTAGTGTGCGCAATTAGTGTGCAGCATTAGTGTGCATAATTAGGGTGCATAATTAGTGTGCAGCATTAGTGTGCAGCATTAGTGTGCAGTATTAGTGTGCAGCATTAGTGCGCAGTATTAGTGTGCAGCATTAGTGTGCAGTATTAGTGTGCAGCATTAGTGTGCAGTATTAGTGTGCAGTATTAGTGTGCAGCATTAGTAACCTGAGTCTCTCTCACTATCTCTCTGTTACCGTGTTGCTCTTCCTCTCACTCACTATCTCTCTCTGATATAACACATTTTTCTCTATATTAAAAATATGTCTTTGATGTGGTTGAGCTCTAATGTGGACCTTTCCCACTTACTCCAACAACAAATGAGGAATGTTGTAGAGTCGTTGAAATGGACGTTGCAGGAATAATCAGGTGAGGATTTTTATCTGCTTAATTAGTATGCAAAGTTTGCAAATTAGTTGTTGGTTCAGCACTTATAAAAAATATTTTATCTTGCTCCTGGAATCCTTGTTATTGAATCTCTTAAATGCTTAAATGTTACATTTAAAGTTAAATTATCTCTGGGTAGATAACATCAGACATGCTTGGTAAATTGCTTGTGTGTAGATCCATCCCTCTCACCACACACTAGCCCAGCCCTCTCACCCATCCTACTCCAGCCCTCTCACCCACCCTACTCCAGCCCTCTCACCCACCCTA
Source organism: Procambarus clarkii (assembly GCF_040958095.1). Classification (NCBI taxonomy): domain Eukaryota; kingdom Metazoa; phylum Arthropoda; class Malacostraca; order Decapoda; family Cambaridae; genus Procambarus; species Procambarus clarkii. The sequence goes on along the minus strand of NC_091168.1, from coordinate 38,519,679 downwards.
CTCCAGCCCTCTCACCCACCCTACTCCAGCCCTCTCACCCACCCTACTCCAGCCCTCTCACCACACACTAGCCCAGCCCTCTCACCCATCCTACCCCAGCCCTCTCACCCACCCTACTCCAGCCCTCTCACCCACCCTAGACCAGCCCTCTCACCCACCCTACTCCAGCCCTCTCACCCAACCTACCCCAGCCCTCTCACCCACCCTACCCCAGCCCTCTCACCCACCCTAGACCAGCCCTCTCACCACACCCTATCCCAGCCCTCTCACCCACCCTACCCATGCCCTCTCACCCACACTACTCCAGCCCTCTCGCCACACCCTAGACCAGCCCTCTCACCCACCCTACTCCAGCCCTCTCACCCAACCTACCCCAGCCCTCTCACCCACACTACTCCAGCCCTCTCACCCACCCTAGACCAGCCCTCTCACCCACCCTACCCCAGCCCTCTCACCCACCCTACCCCAGCCCTCTCACCCACCCTACCCCAGCCCTCTCACCCACCCTAGACCAGCCCTCTCACCACACCCTATCCCAGCCCTCTCACCCACCTTACTCCAGCCCTCTCACCCACCCTACCCCAGCCCTCTCACCCACCCTAGACCAGCCCTCTCACCACACCCTATCCCAGCCCTCTCACCCACCCTACCCATGCCCTCTCACCCACCCTACTCCAGCCCTCTCGCCACACCCTAGCCCAGCCCTCTCACCCACCCTACCCCAGCCCTCTCACCCACCCTACTCCAGCCCTCTCACCCACCCTACCCCAGCCCTCTCACCCACCCTAGACCAGCCCTCTCACCACACCCTATCCCAGCCCTCTCACCCACCCTACCCCAGCCCTTTCACCCACCTTACTCCAGCCCTCTCACCCACCCTACCCCAGCCCTCTCACCCACCCTAGACCAGCCCTCTCACCACACCCTATCCCAGCCCTCTCACCCACCCTACCCATGCCCTCTCACCCACACTACTCCAGCCCTCTCGCCACACCCTAGCCCAGCCCTCTCACCCACCCTACCCTAGCCCTCACTCTCACCCTACCCCAGCCCTCGCACCACACCCAGCCCAGGCCTCTCACCACACCCTAGCCCAGCCCTCTCACCACACCCTACTCCAGCCCTCTCACCACACCCTACTCCAGCCCTCTCACCACACCCTTGCCCAGCCCTCTCACCCACCCTACTACAGCCCTCTCACCCACCCTACTCCAGCCCTCTCACCACACCCTTGCCCAGCCCTCTCACCCACCCTACTCCAGCCCTCTCACCACACCCTAGCCCAGCCCTCTCACCCACCCTACTCCAGCCCTCTCACCACACCCTTGCCCAGCACTCTCACCCACCCTACCCAAGCCCTCTCACCCACCCTACTCCAGCCCTCTCACCACACCCTACTCCAGCCCTCTCACCACACCCTACTCCAGCCCTCTCACCACACCCTTGCACAGCCCGCTCACCCACCATACTCCAGCCCTCTCACCACACCCTTGCCCAGTCCTCTCACCCAACCTACCCCAGCCCTCTCACCACACCCTTTCCCAGCCCTCTTACCCACCCTACTCCAGCCCTTTCACCACACCCTAGCCCAGCCCTCTTTCCCCACCCTACTCCAGCCCTCTCACCACACCCTTGCCCAGCCCTCTCACCACACCCTACCCCAGCCCTCTCACCACACCCTACCCCAGCCCTCTCAACACACCCTACCCCAGCCCTCTCACCACACCCTACCCCAGCCCTCTCACCACACCCTACCCCAGCCCTCTCATCACACCATACCCCAGCCCTCTCACCACACCCTACCTCAGCCCTCTCACCACACCCTACCCCAGCCCTCTCACCACACCCTACCCAGCCCTTTCACCACACCCTACCCCTGCCATCTCACCAAACCCTAACCCAGCCCACTCACCCACCCTACCCAAGCCCTCTCACCCACCCTACTCCAGCCCTCTCACCCACCCTACTCCAGCCATCTCACCACACCCTACACAGCCCTCTCACCTACCCTTCTCCAGCCCTCTCACCACACCCTTGCCCAGCCCTCTCACCCACCCTACTCCAGCCCTCTCACCACACCCTTGCCCAGCCCTCTCACCCACCCTACCCCAGCCCTCTCAACACACCCTACCCCAGCCCTCTCACCACACCCTACCCCAGCCCTCTCACCACACCCTACCCCAGCCCTCTCATCACACCATACCCCAGCCCTCTCACCACACCCTACCTCAGCCCTCTCACCACACCCTACCCCAGCCCTCTCACCACACCCTACCCAGCCCTTTCACCACACCCTACCCCTGCCATCTCACCAAACCCTAACCCAGCCCACTCACCCACCCTACCCAAGCCCTCTCACCCACCCTACTCCAGCCCTCTCACCCACCCTACTCCAGCCATCTCACCACACCCTACACAGCCCTCTCACCTACCCTTCTCCAGCCCTCTCACCACACCCTTGCCCAGCCCTCTCACCCACCCTACTCCAGCCCTCTCACCACACCCTTGCCCAGCCCTCTCACCCACCCTACTCCAGCCCTCTCACCACACCCTACTCCAGCCCTCTCACCACACCCTACTCCAGCCCTCTCACCACACCCTACTCCAGCCCTCTCACCACACCCTTGCCCAGCCCTCTCACCCACCCTACTCCAGCCCTCTCACCACACCCTAGCCCAGCCCTCTCACCCACCCTACTCCAGCCCTTTCACCACACCCTTGCCCAGCCCTCTCACCCACCCTACCCAAGCCCTCTCACCCACCCTACTCCAGCCCTCTCACCACACCCTACTCCAGCCCTCTCACCACACCCTACTCCAGCCCTCTCACCACACCCTTGCACAGCCCGCTCACCCACCATACTCCAGCCCTCTCACCACACCCTTGCCCAGTCCTCTCACCCACCCTACCCCAGCCCTCTCACCACACCCTTTCCCAGCCCTCTTACCCACCCTACTCCAGCCCTTTCACCACACCCTAGCCCAGCCCTCTTTCCCCACCCTACTCCAGCCCTCTCACCACACCCTTGCCCAGCCCTCTCACCACACCCTACCCCAGCCCTCTCACCACACCCTACCCCAGCCCTCTCAACACACCCTACCCCAGCCCTCTCTCCACACCCTACCCCAGCCCTCTCACCACACCCTACCCCAGCCCTCTCATCACCCCTACCCCAGCCCTCTCACCACACCCTACCCCAGCCCTCTCACCACACCCTACCCCAGCCCTCTCACCACACCCTACCCAGCCCTTTCACCACACCCTACCCCTGCCATCTCACCAAACCCTAACCCAGCCCACTCACCCACCCTACCCAAGCCCTCTCACCCACCCTACTCCAGCCCTCTCACCCACCCTACTCCAGCCCTCTCACCACACCCTACACAGCCCTCTCACCCACCCTTCTCCAGCCCTCTCACCACACCCTTGCCCAGCCCTCTCACCCACCCTACTCCAGCCCTCTCACCACACCCTTGCCCAGCCCTCTCACCCACCCTACTCCAGCCCTCTCACCACACCCTACTCCAGCCCTCTCACCACACCCTACTCCAGCCCTCTCACCCACCCTAGCCCAGCCCTCTCACCCACCCTACTCCAGCACTCTCACCACACCCTACCCCAGCCCTCTCACCACACCCTACACAGCCCTCTCACCCACCCTACTCCAGCCCTCTCACCACACCCTTGCCCAGGCCTCTCACCCATCCTACCCAAGCCCTCTCACCCACCCTACTCCAGCCCTCTCACCACACCCTTGCCCAGCCCTCTCACCCACCCTACTCCAGCCCTCTCACCACACCCTTGCCCAGCCCTCTCACCACACCCTTGCCCAGCCCTCTCACCGACCCTATCCAAGCCCTCTCACCCTCCCTACTCCAGCCCTATCACCACACCCTACTCCAGCCCTCTCACCACACCCTTCTCCAGCCCTCTCACCCACCCTAGCCCAGCCCTCTCACCCACCCTACTCCAGCACTCTCACCACACCCTACCCCAGCCCTCTCACCACACCCTACACAGCCCTCTCACCCACCCTACCCCAGCCCTCTCACCACACCCTTCCCAAGCCCTCTCACGACACCCTACCCCAGCCCTCTCACCACACCCTTGCCCAGCCCTCTCACCCACCCTATTCCAGCCCTCTCACCACACCCTTGCCCAGCCCTCTCACCCACCCTACTCCAGCTCTCTCACCACACCTTTGCCCAGCCCTCTCAACCACCCTACTCCAGCCCTCTCACCACACCCTACTCCAGCCCTCTCACCACACCCTTGCCCAGCCCTCTCACCCACCCTACTCCAGCTCTCTCACCACACCTTTGCCCAGCCCTCTCACCCACCCTACTCCAGCCCTCTCACCCACCCTACTCCAGCCCTCTCACCCACCCTACCCTAGCCCTCTCACCACACCCTAGCCTAGCCCTCTCACCCACCCTTCTCCAGCCCTCTCACCACACCCTTGCCCAGCCCTCTCACCCACCCTACTCCAGCCCTCTCACCACACCCTACTCCAGCCCTCTCACCACACCCTACTCCAGCCCTCTCACCACACCCTGCGCCAGCCCTCTCACCACACCCTTGCCCAGCCCTCTCACCCACCCTACTCCAGCCCTCTCACCACACCCTAGCCCAGCCCTCTCACCCACCCTACTCCAGCCCTTTCACCACACCCTTGCCCAGCCCTCTCACCCACCCTACCCAAGCCCTCTCACCCACCCTACTCCAGCCCTCTCACCACACCCTACTCCAGCCCTCTCACCACACCCTACTCCAGCCCTCTCACCACACCCTTGCACAGCCCGCTCACCCACCATACTCCAGCCCTCTCACCACACCCTTGCCCAGTCCTCTCACCCACCCTACCCCAGCCCTCTCACCACACCCTTTCCCAGCCCTCTTACCCACCCTACTCCAGCCCTTTCACCACACCCTAGCCCAGCCCTCTTTCCCCACCCTACTCCAGCCCTCTCACCACACCCTTGCCCAGCCCTCTCACCACACCCTACCCCAGCCCTCTCACCACACCCTACCCCAGCCCTCTCAACACACCCTACCCCAGCCCTCTCTCCACACCCTACCCCAGCCCTCTCACCACACCCTACCCCAGCCCTCTCATCACCCCTACCCCAGCCCTCTCACCACACCCTACCCCAGCCCTCTCACCACACCCTACCCCAGCCCTCTCACCACACCCTACCCAGCCCTTTCACCACACCCTACCCCTGCCATCTCACCAAACCCTAACCCAGCCCACTCACCCACCCTACCCAAGCCCTCTCACCCACCCTACTCCAGCCCTCTCACCCACCCTACTCCAGCCCTCTCACCACACCCTACACAGCCCTCTCACCCACCCTTCTCCTGCCCTCTCACCACACCCTTGCCCAGCCCTCTCACCCACCCTACTCCAGCCCTCTCACCACACCCTTGCCCAGCCCTCTCACCCACCCTACTCCAGCCCTCTCACCACACCCTACTCCAGCCCTCTCACCACACCCTACTCCAGCCCTCTCACCACACCCTACCCCAGCCCTCTCATCACCCCTACCCCAGCCCTCTCACCACACCCTACCCCAGCCCTCTCACCACACCCTACCCCAGCCCTCTCACCACACCCTACCCAGCCCTTTCACCACACCCTACCCCTGCCATCTCACCAAACCCTAACCCAGCCCACTCACCCACCCTACCCAAGCCCTCTCACCCACCCTACTCCAGCCCTCTCACCCACCCTACTCCAGCCCTCTCACCACACCCTACACAGCCCTCTCACCCACCCTTCTCCAGCCCTCTCACCACACCCTTGCCCAGCCCTCTCACCCACCCTACTCCAGCCCTCTCACCACACCCTTGCCCAGCCCTCTCACCCACCCTACTCCAGCCCTCTCACCACACCCTACTCCAGCCCTCTCACCACACCCTACTCCAGCCCTCTCACCCACCCTAGCCCAGCCCTCTCACCCACCCTACTCCAGCACTCTCACCACACCCTACCCCAGCCCTCTCACCACACCCTACACAGCCCTCTCACCCACCCTACTCCAGCCCTCTCACCACACCCTTGCCCAGGCCTCTCACCCACCCTACCCAAGCCCTCTCACCCACCCTACTCCAGCCCTCTCACCACACCCTTGCCCAGCCCTCTCACCCACCCTACTCCAGCCCTCTCACCACACCCTTGCCCAGCCCTCTCACCACACCCTTGCCCAGCCCTCTCACCGACCCTATCCAAGCCCTCTCACCCACCCTACTCCAGCCCTATCACCACACCCTACTCCAGCCCTCTCACCACACCCTTCTCCAGCCCTCTCACCCACCCTAGCCCAGCCCTCTCACCCACCCTACTCCAGCACTCTCACCACACCCTACCCCAGCCCTCTCACCACACCCTACACAGCCCTCTCACCCACCCTACCCCAGCCCTCTCACCACACCCTACCCAAGCCCTCTCACCACACCCTACCCCAGCCCTCTCACCACACCCTTGCCCAGCCCTCTCACCCACCCTATTCCAGCCCTCTCACCACACCCTTGCCCAGCCCTCTCACCCACCCTACTCCAGCTCTCTCACCACACCTTTGCCCAGCCCTCTCAACCACCCTACTCCAGCCCTCTCACCACACCCTACTCCAGCCCTCTCACCACACCCTTGCCCAGCCCTCTCACCCACCCTACTCCAGCTCTCTCACCCACCCTACTCCAGCCCTCTCACCCACCCTACCCCAGCCCTCTCACCACACCCTAGCCTAGCCCTCTCACCCACCCTTCTCCAGCCCTCTCACCACACCCTACCCCAGCCCTCTCATCACACCCTACCCCAGCCCTCTCATCACACCCTACTCCAGCCCTCTCACCACACCCTTGCCCAGCCCTCTCACCCACCCTACTCCAGCTCTCTCACCCACCCTACTCCAGCCCTCTCACCCACCCTACTCCAGCTCTCTCACCACACCTTTGCCCAGCCCTCTCAACCACCCTACTCCAGCCCTCTCACCACACCCTACTCCAGCCCTCTCACCACACCTTTGCCCAGCCCTCTCACCCACCCTACTCCAGCCCTCTCACCCACCCTACTCCAGCCCTCTCACCCACCCTACCCCAGCCCTCTCACCACACCCTAGCCTAGCCCTCTCACCCACCCTTCTCCAGCCCTCTCACCACACCCTACCCCAGCCCTCTCATCACACCCTACCCCAGCCCTCTCATCACACCCTACCCCAGCCCTCTCACCACACCCTACCCCAGTCCTCTCACCACACCATACCCCTGCCCTCTCACCACACCTTTCCCCAGCCCTCTCACCCCACCCTACCCCAGCCTTCTCACCACACCCTACCCCAGCCCTCTCACCACAGCCTACTCCAGCCCTCTCACCCACCTTCTGCTGAACCTCCTGCTGAACTGCTGAACCTCCTGCTGAACTGCTGAACCTCCTGCTGAACTGCTGAACCTCCTGCTGAACTGCTGAACCTCCTGCTGAACTGCTGAACCTCCTGCTGAACTGCTAAACCTCCTGCTGAACTGCTGAACTGCTGAACCTCCTGCTGAACTGATGAACCTCCTGCTGAACTGCTGAACCTCCTGCTGAACTGATGAACCTCCTGCTGAACTGATGAACCTCCTGCTGAACCTCCTGCTGAACTGATGAACCTCCTGCTGAACCTCCTGCTGAACTGATGAACCTCCTGCTGAACTGCTGAACCTCCTGCTGAACTGATGAACCTCCTGCTGAACCTCCTGCTGAACTGATGAACCCCCTGCTGAACTGCTGAACCTCCTGCTGAACTGATGAACCTCCTGCTGAACCTCCTGCTGAACTGCTGAACCTCTTGCTGAACTGATGAACCTCCTGCTGAACTGCTGAACCTCCTGCTGAACTGATGAACCTCCTGCTGAACCTCCTGCTGAACTGATGAACCTCCTGCTGAACTGCTGAACCTCCTGCTGAACTGATGAACCTCCTGCTGAACTGCTGAACCTCCTGCTGAACTGCTGAACCTCCTGCTGAACTGATGAACCTCCTGCTGAACTGATGAACCTCCTGCTGAACTGATGAACCTCCTGCTGAACTGCTGAACCTCCTGCTCAACTGATGAACCTCCTGCTGAACTGATGAACCTCCTGCTGAACTGCTGAACCTCCTGCTGAACTGATGAACCTCCTGCTGAACCTCCTGCTGAACTGCTGAACCTCCTGCTGAACTGCTGAACCTCCTGCTGAACTGATGAACCTCCTGCTGAACTGATGAACCTCCTGCTGAACCTCCTGCTGAACTGATGAACCTCCTGCTGAACTGCTGAACCTCCTGCTGAACTGATGAACCTCCTGCTGAACCTCCTGCTGAGATGCTGAACCTCCTGCTGAACTGATGAACCTCCTGCTGAACTGCTGAACCTCCTGCTGAACTGCTGAACCTCCTGCTGAACTGATGAACCTCCTGCTGAACCTCCTGCTGAACTGATGAACCTCCTGCTGAACCTCCTGCTGAACTGCTGAACCTCCTGCTGAACTGCTGAACCCCCTGCTGAACTGATGAACCTCCTGCTGAACCTCCTGCTGAACTGATGAACCTCCTGCTGAACTGCTGAACCTCCTGCTGAACTGATGAACCTCCTGCTGAACCTCCTGCTGAACTGCTGAACCTCTTGCTGAACTGATGAACCTCCTGCTGAACTGATGAACCTCCTGCTGAACTGATGAACCTCCTGCTGAACCTCCTGCTGAACTGATGAACCTCCTGCTGAACTGCTGAACCTCCTGCTGAACTGATGAACCTCCTTCTGAACTGCTGAACCTCCTGCTGAACTGCTGAACCTCCTGCTGAACTGATGAACCTCCTGCTGAACTGATGAACCTCCTGCTGAACTGATGAACCTCCTGCTGAACTGATGAACCTCCTGCTGAACTGATGAACCTCCTGCTGAACTGATGAACCTCCTGCTGAACTGCTGAACCTCCTGCTCAACTGATGAACCTCCTGCTGAACTGATGAACCTCCTGCTGAACTGCTGAACCTCCTGCTGAACTGATGAACCTCCTGCTGAACCTCCTGCTGAACTGCTGAACCTCCTGCTGAACTGCTGAACCTCCTGCTGAACTGCTGAACCTCCTGCTGAACTGATGAACCTCCTGCTGAACCTCCTGCTGAACTGATGAACCTCCTGCTGAACTGCTGAACCTCCTGCTGAACTGATGAACCTCCTGCTGAACCTCCTGCTGAGATGCTGAACCTCATGCTGAACTGATGAACCTCCTGCTGAACTGCTGAACCTCCTGCTGAACTGATGAACCTCCTGCTGAACTGCTGAACCTCCTGCTGAACTGCTGAACCCGCACCTTTAACTTTTAAGTAAAAAATGACGTGGTTGTCAAATTTGACACTGACAAAACTTGTCACCAGAAATCAGATGTTCGATAATTATACATTGTGATGACAGGAGTAATGGTTATGGTAGGGTTCCATCCCAATAGAAAAAAATAGGTGTCCTGTGAGGCGCGTTTAACCGCTACACTACTGTTGTTGTGTGAGCGTTTTACCACTACACCTCTGTTGTTGTGTGAGCGTTTAACCGCTACACCTCTGTTGTTGTGTGAGCGTTTAACCGCTACACCTCTGTTGTTGAGTGAGCGTTTAACCGCTACACCTCTGTTGTTGTGTGAGCGTTTAACCGCTACACCTCTGTTGTTGAGTGAGCGTTTAACCGCTACACCTCTGTTGTTGTGTGAGCGTTTAACCGCTACACCTCTGTTATTATGTGAGCGTTTAACCGCTACACCTCTGTTGCTGAGTGAGCGTTTTACCGCTACACCTCTGTTGTTGTTTGAGTGTTTCTCTTCCATTTACAACTGACTTTCTCGATTATCTAGTTTGTTCTTCCTGTCCACCCTTTATTCCCCCTTCCCTCTCACTGTTCGCTCTACTGAACAATGAAGTATACACTGACGAGACACAACACTAATCATCACTAATTATCTAAAACCGGGAAGACGTATCTAAAACTTCTTCCCGATTGTTTCCAGCCCAACATTCAAAGTGCTGACAACAGCATAGATGAAAATGGAACATTCACCACTTGGGCTGGATGGTAGTACGACGGTCTTACTTCATGCAGGTCGGCGTTCAATCCCCAACCGTCCAAGTGGTTGGCACAATTCCTTATCTCCCGCGAACCATCCAAAATCCTTATCCTGACCACCTTCCCAGTGGTATATAGTCGTAGTGGCTTGGCGCTTTCCACCTGATACATAAACGGTGGAATGATGGAAAGGTGGGGTGGAATGGTGGGATGGAATGGTGGGGTGGAATGGTGGGGTGGAATGGTGGGGTGGAATGGAAGGGAACTGAACCTGATGGTTCCCTTCCCTTCCATCCCACCCCAGTGGCGGCAACAAGTAAGAGGATTCCGTACCTCTCGTCGCTTCCCAACACACTGTGATCTATAGACCATGAATTGTAATTCGTATATGTTTTTTAAAATTTAAATTGAAAAAAAAGTTTAACGTTTATAAATTAAATATTCCTGCTTCAGTAATATTAATATTATATAAGAGATTATTTATTACTATTAAAAATATTAACAATAAAGCCAATAATAAAAAAATGTCAATACAACTAATAATACACATTCTTAATGGGTATTGAGAGTTATTTAGTAGTTGTTTATGTCTCCAAAGTGTAGAACATGACGAGGACAGTGCCCAGGAAAGTGCCAGGACAGTGCCAGGACAGTGCCCAGGACAGTGTCAGGACAGTGACCAGGGCAGTGCCCAGGACAGTGTCAGGACAGTGTCAGGACAGTGACCAGGGCAGTGCGCAGGACAGTGTCAGGACAGTGACCAGGGCAGTACCCAGGAGAGTGCCCAGGGCAGTACCAGGACAGTAACCAGGGCAGTACCAGGACAGTAACCAGGGCAGTACCAGGACAGTGCCGAGGACAGTGTCCAGGACAGTGCCCAGGACAGTACCAGGACAGTGCCCAGGACAGTGACCAGGACAGTGACCGGGACAGTGACCAGGACAGTGACCAGGACAGTGCCAGGACAGTGACCAGGACAGTACCAGGAGAGTGCCCAGGACAGTGACCAGGACAGTGACCAAGACAGTGACCAGGACAGTGACCAGGACAGTACCAGGACAGTACCAGGACAATACCAAGGCAGTACCAGGCCAGTACCAGTGCAGTACCAGAACAGTACCAGGACAGTACCAGGGCAGTACCAGGACAGTACCAGGACAGTACCAGGACAGTACCAGGGCAGTACCAGGACAGTACCAGGACAGTACCAGGACAGTACCAGGACAGTGACCAAGGCAGTACCAGGACAGTACCAGGACAGTACCAGGACAGTACCAGGGCAGTACCAGGACAGTACCAGGACAGTACCAGGACAGTACCAGGACAGTACCAGGACAGTGACCAAGGCAGTACCAGGACAGTACCAGGACAGTACCAGGGCAGTACCAGGACAGTGAACAAGGCAGTACCAGGACAGTACCAGGACAGTACCAGGACAGTACCAGGACAATACCAGGGCAGTACCAGGACAGTACCAGGGCAGTACCAGGGCAGTACCAGGGCAGTACCAGGACAGTACCAGGGCAGTACCAGGACAGTACCAAGGCAGTACCAGGGCAGTACCAGGGCAGCACCAGGACAGTACCAGGGCAGTACCAGGACAGTACCAGGGCAGTACCAGGGCAGTACCAGGACAGTACCAGGACAGTACCAGGACAGTACCAGGGCAGTACCAGGACAGTACCAGGGCAGTACCAGGACAGTACCAGGACAGTACCAGGGTAGTACCAGGACAGTACCAGGACAGTACCAGGGCAGTACCAGGGCAGTACCAGGACAGTACCAGGACAGTACCAGGACAGTACCAGGGCAGTACCAGGACAGTACCAGGGCAGTACCAGGACAGTACCAGGGCAGTACCAGAACAGTACCAGGGCAGTACCAGGACAGTACCAGGGCAGTACCAGGACAGTACCAGGGCAGTACCAGGACAGTACCAGGACAGTACCAGGGCAGTACCAGGACAGTACCAGGGCAGTACCAGGACAGTACCAGTACCAGGACTGTACCAGGAGCAGTACCAGGACAGTACCAGGACAGTACCAGGGCAGTACCAGGACAGTACCAGGACAGTACCAGGACAGTACCAGGGCAGTACCAGGACAGTACCAGGACAGAACCAGGGCAGTACCAGGGCAGTACCAGGACAGTACCAGGGCAGTACCAGGGCAGTACCAGGACAGTACCAGGACAATACCAGGGCAGTACCAGGACAGTACCAGGGCAGTACCAGGGCAGTACCAGGACAGTACCAGGGCAGTACCAGGACAGTACCAGGGCAGTACCAGGACAGTACCAGGACAGTACCAGGGCAGTACCAGGGCAATACCAGGACAGTACCAGGGCAGTACCAGGGCAGTACCAGGACAGTACCAGGGCAGTACCAGGACAGTACCAGGACAGTACCAGGGCAGTACCAGGGTAGTACCAGGACAGTACCAGGACAGTACCAGGGCAGTACCAGGACAGTACCAGGCCAGTACCAGGACAGTACCAGGTCAGTACCAGGGCAGTACCAGGACAGTACCAGGACAGTACCAGGGCAGTACCAGGACAGTACCAGGACAATACCAGGGCAGTACCAGGGCAGTACCAGGGCAGTACCAGGACAGTACCAGGACAATACGAATGCAGTACCAGGGCAGTACCAAGGCAGTACCAGGACAGTGACCAGGGCAGTGACCAGGACAGTGATCTGTTGAAATCTACCTTTTCCAGAACATTCCAGATGGATTCAGTGGCGGATAAACTTGAAGTATATCCCCTGTAATGGGGGTCCCCCCCCCCCCCCCCCCGGGCCCCTCCCTGCACCTCAAGGCCGATTACACCGTCGCCAGGACGTGTCTGGACTCCCTGGTGCTGACGAGAGCAGCTGGGAGGTCATTGGTGACCCTTGAAATGGTCACATTCCTGTTGGGTCTCCAAGGAGGATAATCACCCAACTAGCCTTCCCTCTGAAGGAGCTGAATCCCCCTCTAAGACGAACAGGTGCAACGTTCTCCGTTTTCTCCTTGGATAAAGGTGATTTTTTAATATTTCCTGGTCACATAAGCAAACTTTTAAAGTATTAACAGTTATTTTCTATCATTTTTCGACTTAAGCAGTTAGAAGACACAATTGACTACCCTGAAACATACATTGTGTTACATCGTGTAACATAAATAATATTAAAAATGTAAATTATATTCATATTTAAATTGGTATTATAAATGGCTAAACAATAAATTCTGAACATAAAACTTTTTAATATATTTGACGCAAGTTTCTATCAAATGATGTCCTTGTTAGACCGAAAAAACTCAATATACCAGAATATTATCACCTGCAAAGGGTTCTGCGTTCTTAGAACCTAGAGGTGATTGGTGGGGGATGGGGGGGGGGGTAACCCCTCATGAACTGCCAGTTTAGGTCTCTGATGGTCTGCTCGCTAATGATTTGGGAAACTTGACCATTGACGAATTACAGGCTTTAAGACAAAGTTCAAAATAGCCACAAATCTAGTGAGTACAAAACTTTACTAACCGGAAACCAATATCGGTCAGTTCCCAACACAGGGGGATGTGGTTCTGTGGTTGTATGGTTCTGTGGTTCTGTGGTTCTGTGGTTCTGTGGTTCTGTTTGACCAAGTCCACAAAATGCATTCTCTCTGCTCTAAGCATTGTCTTCAGCACCCTCCCTCAAGAACTGACCACCAGACAAAAGCCACAACAGATACATTGTCCCTTTGCATAGTTTGTAAAGCTGTGTAAGCACATGTTAGTTCGGGTCACATTCAATGCTTCACTCTCCTCTAGGAGGTCAAATCAGAAGAACACACACAGAGGCAGTCCAACAGTATCAGTGGGACACAGCCTTGTAGCCCAACAGTATCAGTGGGACACAGCCTTGTAGCCCAACAGTATCAGAGGGACACAGCCTTGTAGCCCAACAGTATCAGAGGGACACAGCCATGCAGCCCAACAGTATCAAAAAGGCTTATCCAAGAGAACTGAACTCTTTGTCTTTAACTTACTGTGACGTAGAGGGGTTTCAACCAGCTCCTAACTACCCGATAAGGTCATTAAGATTCGCGGTCTCGCAAATCACAAAACAGCAGCGATCCAAGTGGACGACACCAGACAATGCTTCGTATATATTAAACCTAAAAAAACATATCTCTACTTCCTTAAATAAAGTACCAAGCCCAGAAGGCTATACATCCAAGAAGGATAAGATTTTTTAAGTCATATTGTGAGAGGAGCCTTGTGAAGACTCTACATACTTCACAAACACACAAACTTACACTGCAGCCACCACACGAAATCATCAGGTCAAGACATGCTCACATAAATCAACAACAGGATTGAAGAATAGGCAGAGTTTATATCTTAATTTTATTTAACCGTATGGAATTACTTTGTTCCCTCTCGTGTTCTTGAGGATATCCTCATATTGCACCCAAAATTTGCCAATGCAGACTACTGAACATATGGCCCTGTATGACTTAGAATCCTTCGAGATGGGGACTTTTAGCATCACGTAGCTAGTTTTTTGAAATACACTGTACTCCCCTTCATATAGTCTAGGGCAGCTAGTTCTTGGCACACTCTGTACTTCCCCTTCATATAGTTCAAGGCAGCTAGTTCTTGACACACTCTGTACTCCCCCTTCATATAGTCTAGGGCAGCTAGTTCTTGGCACACTCTGTACTTCCCCTTCATATAGTTCAAGGCAGCTAGTTCTTGACACACTCTGTACTCCCCCTTCATATAGTCCAGGGCAGCTAGTTCTTGACACACACTGTACTCCCCTTAACATAGTCCAGGGCAGCTAGTTCTTGACACACACTGTACTCCCCTTAACATAGTCCAGGGCAGCTGCACACATGCAGATATACCTAAATAACAAAACTGGATGGAGAAATTAAAGTTGTATAAGTACTCATTTATGCTCGTGAATCACATCACCCCTTACCACTTTATTTCTGGCTAACGTATTCCCCATAGTCCAGTAATCTAGTAACTTACGAGGCCTGGGATTACTGAGTATACAGTGACCTTGAACTTTGCACCGACATCACGACAGTGGATCAAAAACTAAGTACAGGACATAGGAGACGTACAGGAGAGATTGTACATAGGAGATTGTACAGGAGATATGTAGATGACACTTTTTTGTTGTTTAAGGACCAATGTCATATTGAGAAATTTAGAGAGTATCTTAATGCACAACATAGTAATATACGGTTTACTGCAGAGTGTGAAGTTGATAATTCATTGTCGTTTCTTGATGTAAAAGTGAATAACCTTAATGGGTTCAACACTAATGTTTTTAGGAAACTAACCTTTACTGGTTTAGGTTTAAATTTTAATTCTTTTGTTCCTGATATTTTTAAGAAAAATGCTATTAACACTCTACTGAATAGGGCATTTGTTTTATGTTCTAATTGGAATAACTTTGATCAAGAAATTAATTTTCTTGTGAAATTTTTTTAAAATAATGGTTATCCTGTGCATATGGTTTATACCTTTATAAGGAATTTCTTAAATAAGAAGTTTCACCCATCGTGTAGGATTACTACAGTGGAAAGGGATCTTAAATATATATCTCTGTTAAATAGCAACCTTTCAACTGTTCAATTGTACACTGTATAGTGCACAGTTGGCCCTGTAATTTGATTTATAGTTCATTTTGGTAGTTTAATTTTATTATAATTTTGTTTAGTTTACCATGTCTTTGCCCTTTCTTACTTATTTCAAGTCTTGACATTGTACATTAATATAATCTTTTATTTAGGATATATAATACATTTTTTGGTATTTAATTTTATTTAATATTTGAGTTTTTTAAAAGATTTTGGTTAGTACTTTATAATTGTCGTTTATTCTGTTTGTATTTTACATACATTTTTTGTAGATTTGTAGTCATTATATAAATATTTGTTATAGTGTTTAGTATCTGTATGTTAGGTATCAAGTTTCACTTCTGATCACTTCACGTAAGTTTAATAGAATGGTTTGTTTTAGTAGTTATAAATTTCAACTTGTAGTTTAATGGTTTTTTAAATTAGCTTTAATATATGTGACAGTTAATAAGTTTTATTTGTATTGATCACTTTAAGTGCGCTTAAGTGTTTTGTTTTTAAGCATTTTCCTTTCTTTGATAGACAATTATATTCAGTATGAGTTCTTTGTTTACCAGTTACTTGATTGTGATTTCTGTTTTTTCTTTTAGATCTGATGATGAATACGAGAAGTATTCGAAACGTTATGCATTTTATAGTAAAGAATCTGAAACAAGATGTTCAGTATATCCCTGGTTTTCCTATTCATATATATATATATATATATATATATATATATATATATATATATATATATATATATATATATATATATATATATATATTTTTTTTGAGATATACACAAGAGTTGTTACATTCTTGTACAGCCACTAGTACGCGTAGCGTTTCGGGCAGGTCCCTGGAATACGATCCCCGCCGCGAAGAATCGTTTTTTCATCCAAGTACACATTTTACTGTTGCGTTAAACAGAGGCTACAGTTAAGGAATTGCGCCCAGTAAATCCTCCCCGGCCAGGATACGAACCCATGACATAGCGCTCGCGGAACGCCAGGCGAGTGTCTTACCACTACACCACGGAGACTGTTTTATATATATATATTTATATATATATATATATATATATATATATATATATATATATATATATATATATATATATATATATATATATATATGTCGTACCTAGAAGCCAGAACTCACTTCTGAGCCTACTATGCAAGGCCTGATTTGCCTAATAAGCCTAGTTTTCATGAATTAATGTTTTTTCGACAAGCTAACCTACCTAACCTAACCTATATGTGGGAACCGACCTGTGAGATTTATATTTATTTAATTTATATGAATTTATATTTACGTTAATTTATATACTTCGATAGCAATTTGTATAATGATAAGTGGACTGTATTTCTGCAATAATCTCTTAATCTCACAAATCGCTCCTCTACACATTAGGGGGGGTTTATATTTATATATATGCAGCCAATCAAACTACAGTATTAACTACATACATTGAAGAGGTTCCTTATCTTATAGTGCAGCAGGTTAGTCCACCAGGTATAACTAGGGTGTAGACACCAAATTATCCTCTTTGAGGTAGCTTCCATCACCCAGTAACTGGTGCACAAAGTCTTCCTCCTCGTCTTGACCTGTCAAAAGGGCGCTAGCTGTGAAGCCAGGTACCTATATATGACAAGTTATATCAGAGAAAATACTGTACATGGAACATTGAAGACCTGGCTTAATTACCTTTAGTTTGAGGCGATTTCGTGATCTAACTGGATCACCCTATATCCTGACATTAATGGCCATAAATGAATGATAAACGGGTTTCGGATAGACACTTAACTTGAATTTGTAGACAGCGTGTTGATAATGGTACACTTTTAGTTTCCATAACACTACGTCCAAGTAAATTTAACAGGAGCCGAATTTGCTCCCGTGAGCCTCTGGTCTAGTATAAACAATGGCTGCCCTCCTTCCCCCTGACGCCTGGCTTAAATTGTCCAGATGTCCAAAGGTGATAGAAGGGTCACATTTACTCTACTTTAATATTGATAATTAAGTTAATTTACATAAGATGTTTTTATAATGGTAAAGTCCAAAGACTAATGTATTTAAGAATAATTCCCACCATAATAGGTGGTGAATTATAATAGTATGTGGTGATGATATCCCGTTTTCTTTAAACGGTAATTCCACTACAAGTTACGTTTTCTATGGGTAACTTGTTTATACAATACAGCTATTATCTGTATGATTATTAAATGGTGTCGGATTTTCCGACACTATAAAGATAGGTTAGGTTAGGTTAGGTAGGGTTGGTTAGGTTCGGTCATATATCTACGTTAATTTTAACTCTAATAAAAATAAATTGACCTCATACATAATGAAATGGGTAGCTTTATCATTTCATAAGAAAAAAATTAGAGAAAATATATTAATTCAGTAAAACTTGGCTTATTAGGCAAATCGGGCCTCGCATAGTAGGCTGAGAAGTGAGTTCTGGCTACTAGGTACGACATATATATATATATATATATATATATATATATATATATATATATATATATATATATATATATATATATATATGTACCTAGTAGCCAGAACGCAATATTCGGCTTACTATGCAAGACTTGATTCGCCTAATAAGCCAAGTTTTCCTGAATTTATATATTTTTTATTTTTTCTTGTGAAATGATAAAGCTATCCATTTCACATTGTATGAGGTTATTTTTTTTATTCGAGTTAAAACTAATGTAAATATGTGACCGACCCTAACCAACCCTACCTAACCAAACCTAACCTAATCTAACCTATACTAACATAGCTAAATAAAAAACTTATGTTCTTAATATAATATAATAATAATATTTCAAACGAATTGAATTTTTTTTTAAAGAAAAACACTTGGCCTATTAGGCAAATCGGGCCTTGCATAGTAGGCAGAGACGTGCGTTCTGGCTACTAGGTACGACATATATATTAATGTATTACTACACATTTATATTTACAAAGTGTCTCTTTCACTCAGGACGCAATACATCAACAGTGTTCATCAAATCCCGGTGAATCCAATTTCCAGATACACTTCGTCCACACTTAATGGCAAACATGAGTGAGTTCACCTTCAACGTGGGCCAGTGCACACACACACCGTATCTTCACGATGTGCCTATACCCCACCTCCGCTCTCCAGATACACACTGGCAGAGGGTTTCAGCAACACGCTGAGAGGAGTCTCTAACAATCCCATACAGGGGTAGCTAGCACCCTGGGAGATGTCTCTAGCAGCTCGCTAGCAGAACTTCTCAACAGACGCACAACTGTCATCGCATAAATCTTTCTGGCCAATCCCGGATGTGTCAGCCCATCCAACACTGTATATACCAGCAGCTAACACACTGCTATAACCGACGGCGGTCACTTTGTCCTCTCACAAGACCAAGTCAAGAGTTCTTGGACTGCCCAAGGTGAACTGCCCTCCTCAGTTCAATCGCCTCTTTACGTTACCTCTGTGAACATAAAACGACATTAGCTAGACAGACAGTATACTGGGTGACTGTAAGATAACTCCCATCCACTGGGGAATTGTAATTGTAACTTGTAGCCACAACCTAGATGGCGTTGATCTCGACATGCCACCCACCAGAGGTCATCATCATAAACCTCACATTCTGACTGAGGCAGGAAACCGGAGCCATTTACCGATACCACGCCACCATCAACAGATGGCGTTGTCGGAGTTGCACCCAATACCGGGGAGTTGGAGTACAGACCCATAGATGGCGCTGAAATCGCCACTCCACACTCCAGCGACGGTTTCGGTACTGTAACAACATCGT
>NC_091168.1:38467695-38497695 GCF_040958095.1 Procambarus clarkii | reverse complement strand
ACACCTGCCTGTAGCTCTCAGCTCTTAGAACACCTGCCTGTATCTCTCAGTTCTTAGAACACCTGCCTGTATCTCTCAGCTCTTAGAACACCTGCCTGTAGCTCTCAGTTGTTAGAACACCTGCCTGTAGCTCTCAGTTCTTAGAACACTTATCTGTAGCTCTCAGTTGTTAGAACACCTGCCTGTAGCTCTCAGTTCTTAGAACACTTATCTGTAGCTCTCAGTTGTTAGAACACCTTCCTGTAGCTCTCAGCTCTTAGAACACCTGCCTGTAGCTCTCAGCTCTTAGAACACCTGCCTGTATCTTTCAGTTCTTAAAACACCTGCCTGTAGCTCTCAGTTGTTAGAACACCTGCCTGTAGCTCTCAGCTCTTAGAACACTTATCTGTAGCTCTCAGTTGTTAGAACACCTGCCTGTAGCTCTCAGCTCTTAGAACACTTATCTGTAGCTCTCAGTTGTTAGAACACCTGCCTGTAGCTCTCAGCTCTTAGAACACTTATCTGTAGCTCTCAGTTGTTAGAACACCTGCCTGTAGCTCTCAGCTCTTAGAACACTTATCTGTAGCTCTCAGTTGTTAGAACACCTGCCTGTAGCTCTCAGTTCTTAGAACACTTATCTGTAGCTCTCAGTTGTTAGAACACCTGCCTGTAGCTCTCAGTTCTTAGAACACTTATCTGTAGCTCTCAGTTGTTAGAACACCTGCCTGTAGCTCTCAGTTCTTAGAACACTTATCTGTAGCTCTCAGTTGTTAGAACACCTGCCTGTAGCTCTCAGCTCTTAGAACACCTGCCTGTAGCTCTCAGCTCTTAGAACACCTGCCTGTAGCTCTCAGTTCGTAGAACACCTGCCTGTAGCTCTCAGCTCTTAAAACAAATATCCGTAGCTGTCAGTTTCCAGCATATTGTTGGACTTTAGTTCACGTATTCTGAATCATCTTTATTGTTGAAGAATAAGTGAATATATTAGAACAGTCTGTGATGAGAATTGTTCAGTGTTCAACTTCTGTTTATTACAACTTCTGAAGGCAAAGTCCAGCGCTACAACCATGCCAAGCACAGCGACCAGATTGTCCCCTCTCCCAGCCCTGAGAGCGACCCAAGCACAGCGACCAGATTGTTAACTCTACCAGCCCTGAGGGCGACCCAAGCACAGCGACCAGATTGTTAACTCTACCAGACCTGAGGGCGACCCAAGCACAGCGACCAGATTGTTAACTCTGCCAGCCCTGAGAGCGACCCAAGCACAGCGACCAGATTGTTAACTCTACCAGCCCTGAGGGCGACCCAAGCACAGCGACCAGATTGTTCCCTCTACCAGCCCTGAGAGCGACCCAAGCACAGCGACCAGATTGTTCCCTCTACCAGCCCTGAGGGCGACCCAAGCACAGCGACCAGATTGTCCCCTCTACCAGCCCTGAGAGCGACCCAAGCACAGCGACCAGATTGTTCCCTCTACCAGCCCTGAGGGCGACCCAAGCACAGCGACCAGATTGTTCCCTCTACCAGCCCTGAGAGCGACCCAAGCACAGCGACCAGATTGTTCACTCTACCAGCCCTGAGGGCGGCCCAAGCACAGCGACCAGATTGTTCACTCTACCAGCCCTGAGGGCGACCCAAGCACAGCGACCAGATTGTTCCGTCTACCAGCCCTGAGAGCGACCCAAGCACAGCGACCAGATTGTTCCCTCTACCAGCCCTGAGAGCGACCCAAGCACAGCGACCAGATTGTTCCCTCTACCAGCCCTGAGGGCGACCCAAGCACAGCGACCAGATTGTTCCGTCTACCAGCCCTGAAAGCGACCCAAGCGCAGCGACCAGATTGTTCCCTCTACCAGCCCTGAGAGTGACCCAAGCACAGCGATCATATTGTTCCGTCTACCAGCCCTGAGAGCGACCCAAGCACAACGACCAGATTGTTCCGTCTACCAGCCCTGAGAGCGACCCAAGCACAGCGACCAGATTGTTCCGTCTACCAGCCCTGAGAGCGACCCAAGCACAGCGACCAGATTGTTCACTCTACCAGCCCTGAGGGCGACCCAAGCACAGCGACCAGATTGTTCCGTCTACCAGCCCTGAGAGCGACCCAAGCGCAGCGACCAGATTGTTCCCTCTACCAGCCCTGAGGGCGACCCAAGCACAGCGACCAGATTGTCCCCTCTACCAGCCCTGAGAGCGACCCAAGCACAGCGACCAGATTGTTCCCTCTTCCAGCCCTGAGGGCGACCCAAGCACAGCGACCAGATTGTCCCCTCTACCAACCCTGAGAGCGACCCAAGCACAGCGACCAGATTGTTCCGTCTACCAGCCCTGAGAGCGACCCAAGCACAGCGACCAGATTGTCCCCTCTACCAGCCCTGAGAGCGACCCAAGCACAGCGACCAGATTGTCCCCTCTACCAGCCCTGAGGGCGACCCAAGCACAGCGACCAGATTGTTCCCTCTACCAGCCCTGAGAGCGACCCAAGCGCAGCGACCAGATTGTTCCCTCTACCAGCCCTGAGAGCGACCCAAGCACAGCGACCAGATTGTCCCCTCTACCAGCCCAGGGAGCGACCCAAGCACAACGACCAGATTGTTCCTTCTACCAGCCCTGGGAGCGACCCAAGCACAGCGACCAGATTGTCCCTTCTACCAGCCCAGGGAGCGACCCAAGCACAACGACCAGATTGTCCCCTCTACCAGCCCGGGGAGCGACCCAAGCACAGCGACCAGATTGTCCCCTCTACCAGCCCAGGGAGCGACCCAAGCACAACGACCAGATTGTCCCCTCTACCAGCCCGGGGAGCGACCCAAACACAGCGACCAGATTGTTCACTCTACCAGCCCTGAGAGCGACCCAAACACAGCGACCAGATTGTCCCCTCTACCAGCCCTGAGGGCGACCCAAGCACAGCGACCAGATTGTCCCCTCTACCAGCCCTGAGAGCGACCCAAGCACAGCGACCAGATTGTTCCCTCTACCAGCCCTGAGGGCGACCCAAGCACAGCGACCAGATTGTCCCCTCTACCAGCCCTGAGAGCGACCCAAGCACAGCGACCAGATTGTCCCCTCTACCAGCCCTGAGAGCGACCCAAGCGCAGCGACCAGATTGTTCCCTCTACCAGCCCTGAGAGCGACCCAAGCACAGCGACCAGATTGTTCCCTCTACCAGTCCTGAGAGCGACCCAAGCACAGCGACCAGACTGTTCCCTCTACCAGCCCTGAGGGCGACCCAAGCACAGCGACCAGATTGTCCCCTCTACCAGCCCGGGGAGCGACCCAAACACAGCGACCAGATTGTTCACTCTACCAGCCCTGGGAGCGACCCAAGCACAGCGACCAGATTGTCCCCTCTACCAGCCCTGGGAGCGAGCGACCCAAGCACAGCGACCAAACACATTCCTCAAAGACAAATTCCTTCACCAGGAGGGTTAACTTGTCCTAACTGGAACTTCGATTTCCAGGCGTTCCAGTAATTCTTTTCAAGAAGGGAGACGCATTACGGCGACCAGTGTACTCGCCTATTTGTGCTTGCAGGAGTTGAGCTCTGGCTCCTTGGTCCCGCCTCTCAACTATACATCAACTGGTATACAGATTCCTGAGCCTACTGGGCTCTATCATATCTACATTTAAAACTGTGTATGGAGTCAACCTCCACCACATCACTTCCTAATGCATTCCACCTGTTAACTACGCTGACACTGAAAAAGTTCTTTCTAACGTCAATGTGGCTCATGTGGGTACTCAGTTTCCACCTGTGTCCCCTTGTTCGCGTACCACCAGTGTTGAATAGTTTATCCTTGTCTATCCTGTCAATTCCCTTGAGGATTTTGTAGGTAGTGATCATGTCTCCCCTCACTCTTCTTTCTTTCAGTGTTGTAAGATGAATTTTCCGCAGTCTTTCCTCGTAATTCATGCCTCTTAGTTTTGGGACTAGTCTAGTGGCATACGTCTGAACTTTTTCCAGTTTCCTCTTGTGCTTGACAAGATACGGGTTCGATGCAGGGGCCGCATATTCCAGGATTGGTCTTACGTATGTGGGATACAAGATTCTGAATGATTCCTTACACAGGTTCCTGAACGCTGTTCTGATGTTACCCAGCCTCGCATATGCCGCAGATGTAATTCTTTTTATGTGGGCTTCAGGAGACAGGGTTGGTGTGATATCAACTCCTAGATCTTTCTCTCTGTCCGTTCCGTGAAGGACTTCGTCTCCCATTCTGTATCCTATGTCTGACCTCCTGTTTCCACTGCCCAGTTTCATTACCTTACATTTACTCGGGTTGAACTTTAACAGCCATTTGTTGGACCATTCATTCAGTCTGTCTAGGTCATTTGTAGCCTCATACTGTCTTCCTCCGTCTTAATCCTCCTCATAAATATTGCATCATCATCAAACAATGAGAAAAACGAGTCTATACCCTCTGGGAGATCATTTACATATATCAGAAACAGTATAGGTCAAAGGACTGACCCCTGCGGGACTCCACTTGTAACGTCTCGCCAGCCTGAGACCTCAGCCCTCACACTGACTCGTTGTCTCCTGTTGCTTAGGTACTCCTGTATCCAACAGGGTACCTTCCCTTTCACTCCAGCCTGCACGTCCAGCTTTTTCACTAGTCTGTTGTGTGGTACTGTATCAAAGACTTTCTGGCAATCCAAAAATATGCAGTCTGCCCACCCTTCTCTTTCTTGCCTGATTTTTGTTACCTTGTCGTAGAATTCAATGTGAGTGTGTGTTTATGTGTGTGTGTGTGTGTGTGTGTGTGTGTGTGTGTGTGTGTGTGTGTGTGTGTGTGTGTGTGTGTGTGTGTGTGGTGTGTGTGTGTGTGTGTGTACACACCTAATTGTACTCACCTAATTATGCTTGCGGGGGGTTGAGCTTTGGCTCTTTGGTCCCGCCTCTCAACTGTCAATCAACTGGTGAACAGATTCCTGAGCCTACTGGGCTCTATCATATCTATATTTGAAACTGTGTATGGAGTCAGCCTCCACCACATCACTGCCTAATGCATTCCATTTATTAACAACTCTGACACTGAAAAAATTCTTTCTAACGTCTCTGTGGCTCATCTGGTTACTAAGTTTCCACCTGTGTCCCCTTGTTCGTGTCCCACCCGTGCTGAAGAATTTGTCTTTGTCCACCCTGTCAATTCCCCTGGGAATTTTGTAGGTGGTTATCATGTCTCCCCTTACTCTTCTGTTTTCCATGGATATGAGGTTAAGGTTCTTTAGCCTTTACTCGTAGCTCATACCTCTCAGTTCCGGGACGAGCCTGGTGGCATACCGCTGAATCTTCATTAACTTTGTCTTGTGTTTAACTAGGTATGGACTCCAGGCTGGAGCTGCATACTCCAGGATTGGTCTTACATAAGTGGTATACAGGGTCTGTGTACTCACCTATTTGTGGTTGTGGGGGTTGAGCTTTGGCTCTTTGGTCCCGCCTCTAAACTATACTCACCTATTTGTACTCACCCAGTTGAGCTTGCGGGGGTTGAGCTCTGGCTCTTTGGTCCTCGCCTCTCAACCGTCAATCAACAGGTGTACAGGTTTCTGAGCCTATTGGGCTCAATCATATCTACACTTGAAACTGAGTATGGAGTCAGCCTCCACCACATCACTTCCTAATGCATTCCACCTGTTAACTACGCTGACACTGAAAAAGTTCTTTCTAACGTCAATATGGCTCATGTGGGTATTCAGTTTCCACCTGTGTCCCCTTGTTCGCGTACCACCAGTGTTGAATAGTTTATCCTTGTCTATCCTGTCAATTCCCTTGAGGATTTTGTAGGTAGTGATCATGTCTCCCCTCACTCTTCTTTCTTTCAGTGTTGTAAGATGAATTTTCCGCAGTCTTTCCTCGTAATTCATGCCTCTTAGTTTTGGGACTAGTCTAGTGGCATACGTCTGAACTTTTTCCAGTTTCCTCTTGTGCTTGACAAGATACGGGTTCGATGCAGGGGCCGCATATTCCAGGATTGGTCTTACGTATGTGGGATACAAGATTCTGAATGATTCCTTACACAGGTTCCTGAACGCTGTTCTGATGTTACCCAGCCTCGCATATGCCGCAGATGTAATTCTTTTTATGTGGGCTTCAGGAGACAGGGTTGGTGTGATATCAACTCCTAGATCTTTCTCTCTGTCCGTTCCGTGAAGGACTTCGTCTCCCATTCTGTATCCTGTGTCTGACCTCCTGTTTCCACTGCCCAGTTTCATTACCTTACATTTACTCGGGTTGAACTTTAACAGCCATTTGTTGGACAATTCATTCAGTCTGTCTAGGTCATCTTGTAGCCTCATACTGTCTTCCTCCGTCTTAATCCTCCTCATAAATATTGCATCATCATCAAACAATGAGAAAAACGAGTCTATACCCTCTGGGAGATCATTTACATATATCAGAAACAGTATAGGTCCAAGGACTGACCCCTGCGGGACTCCACTTGTAACGTCTCGCCAGTTTGAGACCTCACCCCTCACACTGACTCGTTGTCTCCTGTTGCTTAGGTACTCCTGTATCCAACAGGGTACCTTCCCTTTCACTCCAGCCTGCACCTCCAGCTTTTTCACTAGTCTGTTGTGTGGTACTGTATCAAAGGCTTTCTGGCAATCCAAAAATATGCAGTCTGCCCACCCTTCTCTTTCTTGCCTGATTTTTGTTACCTGGTCGTAGAATTCAATGTGTGTGTGTGTTTATGTGTGTGTGTGTGTGTGTGAGTGTGTGTGTGTGTGTGTGTGTGTGTGTGTGTGTGTGTGTGTGTGTGTGTGTGTGTGTGTGTGTGTGTGAGTGTGTGTGTGTGTGTGTGTGTGTGTGTGTGTGTGTGTATGTGTGTGTGTGTGTGTGTGTGTGTGTGTGTGTGTGTGTGTGTGTGTACACACCTAATTGTACTCACCTAATTATGCTTGCGGGAGGTTGAGCTTTGGCTCTTCGGTCCCGCCTCTCAACTGTCAATCAACTGGTGAACAGATTCCTGAGCCTACTGGGCTCTATCATATCTATATTTGAAACTGTGTATGGAGTCAGCCTCCACCACATCACTGCCTAATGCATTCCATTTATTAACAACTCTAACACTGAAAAAATTCTTTCTAACGTCTCTGTGGCTCATCTGGATATTAAGTTTCCACCTGTGTCCCCTTGTTCGTGTCCCACCCGTGCTGAAGAATTTGTCTTTGTCCACCCTGTCAATTCCCCTGAGAATTTTGTAGGTTGTTATCATGTCTCCCCTTACTCTTCCGTTTTCCAGGGTTGTGAGGTTAAGGTCCTTTAGCCTTTCCTCGTAGCTCATTCCTCTCAGTTCCGGGACGAGTCTGGTGGCATACGGCTGAATCTTCATTAACTTTGTCTTGTGTTTAACTAGGTATGGACTCCAGGCTGGAGCTGCATACTCCAGGATTGGTCTTACATAAGTGGTATACAGGGTCTGTGTACTCACCTATTTGTGGTAACGGGGCTTGAGCTTTGGCTCTTTGGTCCCGCCTCTAAACTATACTCACCTATTTGTACTCACCAAGTTGAGCTTGCGGGGGTTGAGCTCTGGCTCTTTGGTCCTCGCCTCTCAACCGTCAATCAACAGGTGTACAGGTTTCTGAGCCTATTGGGCTCAATCATATCTACACTTGAAACTGAGTATGGAGTCAGCCTCCACCACATCACTCCCTAATGCATTCCATTTGTCAACCACTCTGGCACTGAAAAGTTCGTTCTAATATCTCTGTGGCTCATTCGGGCACTCAGTTTCCACCTGTGTCCCCTTGTGCGTGTTCCCCTTGTGTTAAATAGCCTGTCTTTATCAACCCTGTCGATTCCCTTGAGAATCTTAAATGTGGTGATCATGTCCCCCCTAACTCTTCTGTCTTCCAACGAAGTGAGGTTTATTTCCCGTAGTCTCTCCTCGTAGCTCATACCTCTCAGCTCGGGTACTAGTCTGGTGGCAAACCTTTAAACCTTTTCTAGTTTAGTCTTATGCTTGACTAGATATGGACTCCATGCTGGAGCCGCATACTCGAGGATTGGTCTGACATATGTGGTATATAATGTTCTGAAAGATTCCTTACACAAGTTTCTAAAGGCCGTTCTTATGTTAGCCAACCTGGCATATGCTGCTGATGTTATCTTCTTGATATGAGCTTCAGGGGACAGGTCTGGCGTGATATCAACCCCCATTTCTTTCTCTCGCTCTGACTCTTGAAGTATTCCATCTCCCAAATGATACCTTGTATCTGGTCTCCTGCTTCCTACCCCTATCTTCATTACATTACATTTGCTCAGGTTAAACTCTAACAACCATTTGTTCGACCATTCCTGCAGCTTGTCCAGGTCTTCTTGAAGCCTCAAGCTGTCCTCCTCTGTCTTAATCCGTCTCATAATTTTGGCGTCGTCAGCAAACATTGAGAGAAATGAGTCTATACCCTCTGGGAGATCATTTGCGTATATCAGAAACAGGATAGGTCCGAGTACAGAGCCCTGTGGGACTCCACTGGTGACTTCACGCCAATCTGAAGTCTCACCCCTCACTGTAACTCTCTGCTTCCTACTGCTTAGGTACTTCCTTATCCACTGGAGCTCCCTACCAGTTAGTCCTGCCTGTTTCTCCAGCTTATGCATCAACCTTTTATATGGTACTGTGTCAAAGGCTTTCCGACAGTTCAAAAAAATGCAGTCCGCCCACCCTTCTCTTTCTTGCTTAATCTTTGTCACCTGATCGTAGAATTCTATTAAGCCTGTAAGGCAAGATTTACCCTCCCTGAACCCATGTTGATGGGTTGTTACGAAATCTCTTCTCTCCAGAAGTGTTACTAGGTTTTTCTCACAATCTTCTCCATCACCTTGCATGGTATACAAGTTAAGGACACTGGCCTGTAGTTCAGTGTCTCTTGTCTGTCACCCTTTTTGTATATTGGGACTACATTAGCAGTCTTCCATATTTCTGGTAGGTCTCCCATTTCCAGTGACCTTCTATACACTATGGAGAGTGGCAAGCAAAGTGCTCCTGCACACTCTTTCAATACCCATGGTGAGATTCCGTCTGGCCCATCAGCTTTTCTCACGACGAGCTCCAATAGGTGCTTCTTGACCTCATCTCCTGTAATTTCGAACCTTTCCAAGGTCGCCAGGTTTGCTGCTACCTCTCGTAGCGCCATGACTTCTCCCTGTACTATTGTAAAGACCTCCTGGAATCTTTTGTTGAGTTCTTCACACACCTCTTTGTCATTCTCTGTGTACCTGTCCTCGCCCATCCTAAGTTTCATCACCTGTTCTTTCACTGTTGTCTTCCTGATGATGTGACTGTGTAGTAGCTTTGGTTCGGTCATGGCTTTATTAGCTATATCATTTTCATACCTTTTCTCAGCTGCTCTTCTCACACTGACATACTCGTTCCTGGTTCTCTGGTATCTCTCTCTACTTTCTGGTGTTCTGTTATTACAGATGTTCCTCCATGTCCTTTTGTTCAGCTCCTTTTCTTTAAATACATTCCCTATTAAACCACGGATTCTTCTTTTGCTTCTCTGTTTTTTCCTGTCGGGCTGGGACAAACCTGCTTACAGCCTCCTAACACTTTTGGGTGACATAGTCCATCATGTCTTGTACGGACTTGGTTCTAAGTTCTGTGTCCCAATGTATATCCCATAAGAATTTATTCATCTCCTCATAGTTTCCCTTTCGGTAGCCAGCCCTTTTTTGCCAATTCTTTTTTGGGGGTGATAATTCCTAGCTCAACAAGGTACTCAAAGCTCAATACACTATGATCACTCATTCCCAGGGGGCTTCCAACTTAACTTCCCTTATATCCGACTCATTTAGGGTAAATATCAGGTCAAGCAAGGCTGGTTCATCCCCTCCTCTCGTTCTTGTCGGTCCCTTGACGTGTTGACTTAGAAAGTTTCTTGTTGCCACATCCAGCAGCTTAGCTCTCCATGTGTCTGGTCCTCCAAGTGGGTCTCTGTTCCCCCAATCTATCTTTCCATGGTTGAAGTCTCCCATGATTAGTAGTCTGAATCCGGTCCTGCTAGCCACAGAAGCTGCTCTCTCCAATATATTGATGGTGGCCAAGTTGTTTCTATCATATTCCTGTCAGGGTCTTCTGTCATTCGGTGGGGGTTATATATGACTACTACTATAATTTTCTGTCCTCCAGTTGCTATGGTGCCTGATATGTAGTCACTGAAACCTTCATAGTACTGAATTACCATTTCTTCAAAACTCCAACCTTTCCTTATTAGTAAAGATACTCCACCTCCTCCTCTCCCTTCTCTCTCTTTCCTCACTACATAGAAGCCCTGTGGAAATGCTGCGTTTGTTATGGTGTTTGTTAGCTTTGTTTCTGTGAGTGCTATTATGTCTGGGTTTTCTTCTAGTGCCCATTCTCCGAGTTCACTTGTTTTATTTGTAATTCCATCTATGTTAGTGTACATTGCCTAGAAGCTCACTTTCTTCAGTTCATTTTCTTGTCCCTTTCTTGGCGAGCATTCTGCTGGTGTGGGAAGCTTTTCAGTGGGTGAGAGGATCTGTGAGGTGGTTTGCAGGGTTTAATGGGAGTTTGGGGTGAGGGGTGGGGGTTTCATGGAAGGGGGGACAGGTAGGGTGTGGGTTAAGGAGATAGAGGGGACATGGAGGATACTGGGTGAGGGGGTAGGAGGGATAGGGGGGGTATGGGATGAAGGGGAGGGGGGACAGGGGGGGAAATGTGGGAGGGGGACATGATGGGAATGGGGAAGGGATGACTGGGTAAGAATGGGGTGGGGGGAGAGAGGGTTGGGTGGGGGCTGGTAGGGTGAGGGGAAGGGAGGGTTTCTATGCAGAGGGGGTGGTGGGGTTGCCCTCCCCTCTGGTGTTGCTGGGATGCTGGTTTTGGGTTCGCCTCTTGTCTCTAGGACTGTTGTGTTGGGGGCTGTGATTTCCTGGTTTGCTTCTCCCTCCCTGCGCTTCGTCCTTGCCTCTGCTGCCCTGGCTCTCTCCTCCTTCGTCCTGTCCCTCTGCAGGAATACTTTCTTGTATCCCTCCACATGCTGCAGTTGACTCTTCCTTTCGAGAATATCCTCCTTCGTGGTTTCGTTAGTAAACACCACCTTTACAAGTCGGTTTCTGTCCTTGTTGCTGGTGTTTGTGTGTGTGTTTACTCATCTAATGGAACTCACTTTATTGTGCTTGCGGGGGTTGAGCTCTGACTCTTTGGTCCCGCCTCTCAACTGTCAATCATCAGGTGTACAGGTTCCTGAGCCTACTGGGCTCTATCATATCTACACTTGAAACGGTGTATGGAGTCAGCCTCCACCACATCACTCCCTAATGCATTCCATTTGTCAACCACTCTGACACTAAAAAAGTTCTTTTAATATCTCTGTGGCTCATTTGGGCACTCACTTTCCACCTGTGTCCCAAAGTGCGTGTGCTCCTTATTTTAAATAGCCTGTCTTTATCTACCCTATCAATTCCCTTGAGAATTTTGAATGTGGTGATCATGTCCCCCCTAACTCTTCTGTCTTCCAGCGAAGTGAGGTTTAATTCCCATAGCCTCTCCTCATAGCTCATACCTCTCAGCTCGGGTGCTAGTCTGGTGGCAAACCTTTTAACCTTTTCCAGTTTGGTCTTATCCATGACTAGATATGAACTCCATACTGGGGCTGCATACTCCAGGATTGGTCTGACATATGTAGTATACAAAGTTCTGAATGATTCCTTACACAAGTTTCTGAATGTCGTTCGTATGTTGGCCAGGCTGACATATGCCGCTGATGTTATCCCCTTGATATGGGCTGCAGCGGACAGGTCTGGTGTGATGTCAACCCTCAAGTCTTTTTTTTCTCTCTGACTCATGAAGAATTTCATCTCCCAGATGATATCTAGTATCTGGCCTCCTGCTCCTTACGCCTATCTTTATTACATTAAATTGGCTTGTGATAAACTCTATCAACCATGTGTTCGATCATTCCTTCAGCTTGTTTAGGTCTTCTTGAAGCCTCAAACAGTCCTCCTCTGTCTTAATCCTTCTCATAATTTTGGCATCGACAGCAAACTTTGAGAGAAATGAATTTATACTCTCCAGGAAATCATTTACATATATCAGAAACAAGTTAGGACCGAGTACAGAGCCCTGTGAGACTCCACTGATGACTTCACGCCAATCCGAGGTCTCACCCCTCACCGTAACTCTCTGCTTCCTATTGCGTAGGTACTCACTTATCCACTGGAGCACCTTACCAGCTACACCTGCCTGTCTCTCCAGCTTATGTACCAGCCTCTTATGCGATACTGTGTCAAAGGCTTTCTGACAATGCAAGAAAATGCAGTCCGCCCATCCTTCTCTTTCTTGCTTAATCTTTGTCACCTGATCGTAGAATTCTATTAAGCCTGTCAGGTAAGATTTACCCTCCCTGAATCCATGTTGTCGATTTGTCACGAAGTCCCTTCTCTCCAGATGTGTTACCAGGTTTTTTCTCACGATCTTCTCCATCACCTTGCATGGTATACAAGTCTAGGACACTGGCCTGTAGTTCAGTGCCTCTTGCCTGTCGCCCTTTTTGTATATTGGGACCACATTCGCCGTCTTCCATATTTCTGGTAGGTCTCCCGTCTCCAGTGACCTACTACACACTATGGAGAGTGGTAAGCAAAGTGCCTCTGCACACTCTTTCAGCACCCATGGTGAGATCCCATCTGAACCAACAGCCTTTCTAACATGCAGATCCAGCATTTGTCTCTTGACCTCCTCACTCGTAATTCCGAAACCTTCCAAGGCCGCCTGGTTTACTTCCCTTTCTCCTAGCACAGTGACCTCAATTGTTCTATTGTGAAGACCTCCTGGACCCTCTTGTTGAGTTCTTCACTCGCCTCTTTTTCATTCTCAGTATACCTGTCCTCGCCTGAGTGAGTGTGTGTGTACTCACCTAGTTGTGCTTGCGGGGGGGGGGGGGTTGAGCACTAGCTCTTTGGTCCCGCCTCTCAACCGTCAATCAACAGGTGTACAGGTTTCTGAGCCTATTGGGCTCTATCATATCTACACGTGAAACTGTGTATGGAGTCAGCCTCCACCACATCACTTCCTAATGCATTCCATTTTGTCTACCACTCTGACACTAAAAAAGTTCTTTCTAATATCTCTGTGGCTCATTTGGGCGCTCAGTTTCCACCTGTGCCCCCTTGTGCGTGTGCCCCTTGTGTTAAATAGCCTGTCTTTTTCTACCCTATCAATTCCCTTGAGAATCTTGAATGTAGTGATCATGTCCCACCTAACTCTTCTGTCTTCCAGCGAAGTGAGGTTCAATTCCCGTAGTCTCTCCTCGTAGCTCATACCTCTCAGCTCGGGTACTAGTCTGGTGGCAAATCTTTGAACCTTTTCCAGTTTAGTCTTATCCTTGACTAGATATGGACACCATGCTGGGGCTGCATACTCCAGAATTGGCCTGACATATGTGGTATACAAAGTTCTGAATGATTCTTTACACAAATTTCTGAATGCCGTTCGTATGTTGGCCAGCCTGGCATATGCCGCTGATGTTATCCTCTTGATATGTGCTGCAGGAGACAGGTCTGGCGTGATATCAACTCCCAAGTCTTTTTCTTTCTCTGACTCCTGAAGAATTTCCTCTCCCAGATGATACCTTGTATTTGGCCTCCTGCTCCCTACACCTATCTTCATTACATTACATTTGGTTGGGTTGAACTCTAACAACCACTTGTTCGACCATTCTTTCAGTTAGCCTAGATCTTTTTGAAGCCTCAAACAGTCCTCTTCTGTCTTAATCCTTCTCATAATTTTGGCATCGTCCGCAAACATTAAGAGAAATGAATCTATACCCTCCGGGAGATCATTTAC
Source organism: Procambarus clarkii (assembly GCF_040958095.1). NCBI lineage: Eukaryota > Metazoa > Arthropoda > Malacostraca > Decapoda > Cambaridae > Procambarus > Procambarus clarkii. The sequence goes on along the minus strand of NC_091168.1, from coordinate 38,483,896 downwards.
ATATATCAGAAACAGGATAGGACCGAGTACAGAGCCCTGTGGGACTCCACTGGTGACTTCACGCCAATCTGAGGTCTCACCCCCTCACCGTAACTCTCTGCTTCCTATTGCTTAGGTACTCCCTTATCCACTGGAGCACCTTACCAGCTACACCTGCCTGTCTCTCCAGCTTATGTACCAGCCTCTTATGCGGTACTGTGTCAAAGGCTTTCCGACAATCCAAGAAAATGCAGTCCACCCAGCCCTCTCTTTCTTGCTTTATCTTTGTCACCTGGTCATAGAATTCTATTAAGCCAGTCAGACAAGATTTACCCTCCCTGAACCCATGTTGTCGATTTGTCACGAAGTCTCTTCTCTCCAGATGTGTTACCAGGTTTTTTCTCACGATCTTCTCCATCACCTTGCATGGTATACAAGTCAAGGACACTGGCCTGTAGTTCAGTGCCTCTTGTCTGTCGCCCTTTTTGTATATTGGGACCACATTCGCCGTCTTCCATATTTCTGGTAGGTCTCCCGTCTCTAGTGACTTACTATACACTATGGAGAGTGGCAAGCAAAGTGCCTCTGCACACTCTTTCAGTACCCATGGTGAGATCCCGTCTGGACCAACAGCCTTTCTAACATCCAGATCCAGCAGGTGTCTCTTGTCCTCCTCTCTCGTAATTTCAAACTCTTCCAAGGCTGCCTGGTTTACGTCCCTTTCTCCTAGCACAGTGACCTCACCTTGTTCTGTTGTGAAGACCTCTTGGAACCTCTTGTTGAGTTCATCACACACCTCTCTGTCATTCTCTGTATACCTGTCCTCGCCTGTTCTAAGTTTCAGTACCTGTTCTTTCACTGTTGTTTTCCTTCTGATGTGACTGTGGAGCAGCTTTGGTTCAGTCTTGGCTTTGTTTGCTATATCATTTTCAAAATTTTTCTCTGCTTCTCTTCTCACCCTGACGTACTCATTCCTGGTTCTCTGGTATCTCTCTCTGCTTTCTGGTGTTCTGTTATTCCGGAAGTTCCTCCACGCCTTTTTGTTCAGTTTCTTCGCTTCGATACATGCCCTATTATACCATGGATTCTTCTCTTGCTTCTCTGATTTTTCCCTTTGGGCCGGGATGAACCTGTTTACTGCCTCCTGACACTTTTGGGTAACATAGTCCATCATACCCTGTACAGACTTGTCTCTGAGGTTTGTGTCCCAAGGTATTTCACTTAGGAAACTTCTCATCTGTTCATAATTCCCCTTTCGGTATGCCAGCCTTTTGATTCCTAGTTCTTTTTTGGGGGAGATAAGTCCTAGCTCTACCAAGTACTCAAAGTTCAATACACTGTGGTCACTCATTCCCAAGGGCGCTTCCATCTTAACTTCCCTGATATCCCATTCATTTAGGGTAAATATGAAATCAAGCATTGCTGGTTCATCTTCTCCTCTCATTCTTGTTGGTTCTTTTGTGTGCTGGCTTAGAAAGTTTCTTGTTGCCACGTCCAGCAGCTTAGCTCTCCATGTTTCTGGTCCTCCATGCGGGTCTCTGTTCTTCCAATCTATCTTCCCATGGTTGAAGTCTCCCATAATTAGTAGTCCATATCCATTCCTGCTAGCAACAGAAGCTGCTCTTTCTATTATGTTAATGGTGGCCATGTTGTTTCTATCATATTCCTGTCTAGGTCTTCTGTCATTTGGTGGTGGATTATATATGACTGCGACTATAATTTTTTGCCCTCCATTTGTTACAGTACCTGCTATGTAGTCACTGAAACCTTCACAGCCCTGAATATCCATCTCCTCAAAATCCCAGCCTTTTCTTACCAGCAGAGCTACACCACCCCCACCTCTTCCTTCCCTCTCTTTCCTCATAACATAATAGTCCTGTGGGAACACTGCATTTGTTATCGTTTTCGTGATCTTTGTTTCTGTGAGGGCTATTATGTCTGGGTTTTCCTCTAGTACCAGTTCTCCAAGCTCATTTGCTTTATTTGTAATTCCATCTATGTTAGTGTACATCGCTTTGAGGCTCACTTTCTTCTGTCCCTTCTCAAATCGCCTCCTTGGTGAGTGTTCTGCTGGTGGGGGAGGCTGTTCCATGGGTGTGAGGACCTGTGAGGTGGATAACAGGGTCTCAGAGGATACTGGGATGAGGGGCGGGGGATCCAGTGAAGGGGGAGGGACAGGGAGGGTATGGGGTGAAAGGGGAGGGAGGACGGGAAGGAAAGGGGGGGAGGGAGGACTCGGGAGGAGGGGAGGGGTAGAAGGGTGGGGATTGGGTGTGGGGGTTGGGAGATTTGGCTGAACATTTGAGTGGGGGCAGGGAGGGTTTGGGGTATGGGGGTTTTCTATGCAGAGGAGGGAGGCGGGGTTGTCTTCCCTTCTGGTGTTACTGGGTAGCTGGTTGTGGGTTCCCCCCCTCGCCTCTGGGAGTGTTGTGCTGGGAGCTCTGACTTCCTGGTTTTCCCCTCTCGCCCTGCGCCTCTTCCTTGCTTCTGCCGCCACGACTTTCTCCTCCCTTGTCATGTCTCTCTGGAGGAATACATTTTTTAATTTTCCCACGTTTTTCAGGGAGCTCTTCCTTGATAGGATCTTCTCTTTTGTGTTCTCGTTTGCAAACACTGTCTTTATCATTCGGTCTCGGTCTTTGTTGTACCGGCCTAGCCTGAAAACCTTAACACACACACACACACAGACTGTGTGTGTGTGTGTGTGTGTGAGTGTGTGTGTGTGTGTGTGTGTGTGTGTGTGTGTGTGTGTGTGTGTGTGTGTGTGTGTGTGTGTGTGTGTGTTGCCACCTGCACGTTCCACACGGACGCTGGGACCATATATTGTTCACGGTTACGGATATGGCAGAGTGTGAAGAGGAAATTGGACACAATCATGTCTCAACTCGATTGCTAAGCCGGCGGTACCCGGGGTCGCCTCGTTGCCTAGGTCTCCCCTCCCCCCACTATCACTCCCTCCCACATACTCGCCTTTCACATCGAAAAAGTTTTTTTGCGGGTTATTCATGCCCGTTCCACCTCTTGGGTGGCATAATCTTCATCAATTGTCAGATAAATTTGATGAGTCTAGCCCAAAGCGTCGCGAGTCCCAGCTCAGACAGACAGACAGACAGACAGACAAACAGACAGAAAGACAGACACAGACATTCTCTTTTATATGAATATTATTTAGACATGCTGCCTTGGTGCTCTCTCCTCAGAATTACTTTTGTGTAGTCAGAGATGTTATTCCGGCTCCACCGAGATTATCTGTTATCACCACTTTCTATATAACTGTTATCATGGCTCTTGGTAGAACTACACTGTTATCATGGTTGTTGGTACAACTACACTGTTATCATGGCTGTTTGTACAATTGCATTGTTATCACGGCTGGTGGTACAACTACATTGTTATCATGGCTCTTAGTACAACGGCATTGTTATCACGGCTGGTGGTACAACTACATTGTTATCATTGCTCTTATTACAACTGCATTATTATCACGGCTGGTGGTACAAGTGCATTGTTATCACGGCTGTTGGTACAACTACACTGTTATCATGACTGTTGGAATAACAACAATGTTATCATAACATGATAAATATGACAAACCAAATTTGGCTCTATAATCTATACACCAGTCGACTAATTGTTGTGCGGCGGGACCCAAGAGCCGAGGCTCACCCTCCGCCGACACAATAAGGTGAGCACACACACACTCACACCACAACCACCGGACAAAAGATATTTGTCAAACCAACAAATCAATCAAGGATTCCTTACCCAGCTGTTGTTTGTCAACAAGAAATTACTCGGCCATATTTACATATCTTGAGTTATCTTGAGATGATTTCGGGGCTTTAGTGTCCCCGCGGCCCGGTCCTCGACCAGGCCTCCACCCCCAGGAAGCAGCCCGTGACAGCTGACTAACTCCCAGGTACCTATTTACTGCTAGGTAACAGGGGAGTACATAAGTAAATATATCAGTAAACATTTACACAAAATATGTACTTGTAGTCTTCGATGAATGTGGGATTCGAACCGGAGCGGTCGTTTGGTAAAATGGTTCACCGTCGTCATTAAGAGTTGTCGAGTGAGCAATTATCCGCTCGGTGTTGTTGATTAGTTCTGATGACGTGATATTGGCACGCCTGGTGCGGCGCTCACTCTCACCCCTGGTCATGACCCCCCCTCCCTTCCCCTCTCTCTCGGTGGGGAGGTTGAGTTCCAGCTCTTGGTTCCCTCCTCGTAGCAATGAGTCAACTTATCACAGAGACTTGCATGTCTCAAGCTTTGTTATTGCCTCTCCAGGAGTTGTTCAGTGGTCTCTGTCACCTTCCCCAGCTGGTCTCTGTCACCTTCCCCAGCTGGTCTCTGTCACCTTCCCCAGCTGGTCTATGTCACCTTCCCCAGCTGGTCTCTGTCACCTTCCCCAGCTGGTCCATGTCACCTTCCCCAGCTGGTCTATGTCACCTTCCCCAGCTGGTCTATGTCACCTTCCCCAGCTGGTCTCTGTCACCTTCCCCAGCTGGTTTCTGTCACCTTCCCCAGCTGGTCTCTGTCACCTTCCCCAGTTGGTTTCTGTCACCTTCCCCAGCTGGTCTATGTCACCTTCCCCAGCTGGTCTATGTCACCTTCCCCAGCTGGTCTCTGTCACCTTCCCCAGCTGGTCTCTGTCACCTTCCCCAGCTGGTCTCTGTCACCTTCCCCAGCTGGTCTCTGTCACCTTCCCCAGCTGGTCTCTGTCACCTTCCCCAGCTGGTCTCTGTCACCTTCCCCAGCTGGTCTCTGTCACCTCCCCCAGCTGGTCTCTGTCACCTTCCCCAGCTGGTCTCTGTCACCTTCCCCAGCTGGTCTCTGTCACCTTCCCCAGCTGGTCTCTGTCACCTTCCCCTGCTGGTCTCTGTCACCTTCCCCAGCTGGTCTATGTCACCTTCCCCAGCTGGTCTATGTCACCTTCCCCAGCTGGTCTCTCTCACCTTCCCCAGCTGGTCTATGTCACCTTCCCCAAGTGGTCTATGTCACCTTCCCCAGCTGGTCTTTGTCACCTTCCCCAGTTGGACTATGTCACCTTCCTCAGCTGGTCTCTGTCACCTTCCCCAGCTGGTCTCTGTCACCTTCCCCAGCTGGTCTCTGTCACCTTCCCCAGCTGGTCTCTGTCACCTTCCCCAGCTGGTCTCTATCACCTTCCCCAGCTGGTCTCTGTCACCTTCCCCCTGCTGGTCTCTGTCACCTTCCCCAGCTGGTCTCTGTCACCTTCCCCAGCTGGTCTTTGTCACCTTCCCCAGCTGGTCTCTGTCACCTTCCCCAGCTGGTCTCTGTCACCTTCCCCAGCTGGTCTCTGTCACCTTCCCCAGCTGGTCTCTGTCACCTTCCCCAGCTGGTCTCTGTCACCTTCCCCAGCTGGTCTCTGTCACCTTCCCCAGCTGGTCTATGTCACCTTCCCCAGCTGGTCTCTGTCACCTTCCCCAGCTGGTCTCTGTCACCTTCCCCAGCTGGTCTATGTCACCTTCCCCAGCTGGTCCTCTGTCACCTTCCCCAGCTGGTCTCTGTCACCTTCCCCAGCTGGTCTCTGTCAGCCTCCCCAGCTGGTTTCTGTCACCTTCCCCAGCTGGTCCCTGTCACCTTCCCCAGCTGGTCTATGTCACCTTCCCCAGCTGGTCTCTGTCACCTTCCCCAGCTGGTCTCTGTCACCTTCCCCAGCTGGTCTCTGTCACCTTCCCCAGCTGGTCTCTGTCACCTTCCCCAGCTGGTCTCTGTCACCTTCCCCAGCTGGTCTCTGTCACCTTCCCCAGCTGGTCTCTGTCACCTTCCCCAGCTGGTCTCTGTCACCTTCCCCTGCTGGTCTCTGTCACCTTCCCCAGCTGGTCTCTGTCACCTTCCCCAGCTGGTCTCTGTCACCCTCCCCAGCTGGTTTCTGTCACCTTCCCCAGCTGGTCCCTGTCACCTTCTCCAGCTGGTCTATGTCACCTTCCCCAGCTGGTTTCGGTCACCTTCCCCAGCTGGTCAATGTCACCTTCCCCAGCTGGTCTATGTCACCTTCCCCAGCTGGTCTATGTCACCTTCCCCAGCTGGTCTCTGTCACCTTCCCCAGCTGGTTTCTGTCACCTTCCCCAGCTGGTCTCTGTCACCTTCCCCAGCTGGTTTCTGTCACCTTCCCCAGCTGGTCTCTGTCACCTTCCCCAGCTGGTCTATGTCACCTTCCCCAGCTGGTCTCTGTCACCTTCCCCAGCTGGTCCATGTCACCTTCCCCAGCTGGTCTATGTCACCTTCCCCAGCTGGTCTATGTCACCTTCCCCAGCTGGTCTCTGTCACCTTCCCCAGCTGGTTTCTGTCACCTTCCCCAGCTGGTCTCTGTCACCTTCCCCAGCTGGTTTCTGTCACCTTCCCCAGCTGGTATCTGTCACCTTCCCCAGCTGGTCTCTGTCACCTCCCCCAGCTGGTCTCTGTCACCTTCCCCAGCTGGTCTCTGTCACCTTCCCCAGCTGGTCTCTGTCACCTTCCCCAGCTGGTCTCTGTCACCTTCCCCTGCTGGTCTCTGTCACCTTCCCCAGCTGGTCTATGTCACCTTCCCAGCTGGTCTATGTCACCTTCCCCAGCTGGTCTCTCTCACCTTCCCCAGCTGGTCTATGTCACCTTCCCCAGCTGGTCTCTCTCACCTTCCCCAGCTGGTCTATGTCACCTTCCCCAGCTGGTCTCTGTCACCTTCCCCAGCTGGTCTCTGTCACCTTCCCCAGCTGGTCTATGTCACCTTCCCCAGCTGGTCTCTGTCACCTTTCCAGCTGGTCTCTGTCACCTTCCCCAGCTGGTCTCTGTCACCTTCCCCAGCTGGTCTATGTCACCTTCCCCAGCTGGTCTATGTCACCTTCCCCAGCTGGTCTCTGTCACCTTCCCCAGCTGGTCTATGTCACCTTCCCCAGCTGGTCTATGTCACCTTCCCCAGCTGGTCTCTGTCACCTTCCCCAGCTGGTCTATGTCACCTTCCCCAGCTGGTCTCTGTCACCTTCCCCAGCTGGTCTCTGTCACCTTCCCCAGCTGGTCTCTGTCACCTTCCCCAGCTGGTCTCTGTCACCTTCCCCAGCTGGTCTATGTCACCTTCCCCAGCTGGTCTATGTCACCTTCCCCAGCTGGTCTCTGTCACCTTCCCCAGCTGGTCTCTGTCACCTTCCCCAGCTGGTCTCTGTGAACATATGACCACCACCACCCCACCAACAACAGCAGCATGACCACCACCACCCCACCAACAACACCAGCATGACCACCACCACCACCACCAACAACAGCAGCATGACCACCACCACCACCACACCACCAACAACAGCAGCATGACCACCACCACCCCACCACCAACAACAGCATGACCACCACCACCCCACCACCAACAACAGCAGCATGACCACCACCACCACACCACCAACAACAGCAGCATGACCACCACCACCCCACCACCAACAACAGCATGACCACCACCACCCCACCACCAACAACAGCAGCATGACCACCACCACCACACCACCAACAACAGCAGCATGACCACCACCACCCCACCAACAACACCAGCATGACCACCACCACCCCACCACCAACAACAGCAGCATGACCACCACCACCACACCACCACCAACAACACCAGCATGACCACCACCACCACCACCACCAACAACACCAGCATGACCACCACCACCACCCCACCACCAACAACACCAGCATGACCACCACCACCACCCCACCACCAACAACACCAGCATGACCACCACCACCACCCCACCAACAACACCAGCATGACCACCACCACCACCCCACCAACAACACCAGCATGACCACCACCACCACACCACCAACAACACCAGCATGACCACCACCACCACCACCAACAACAACACCAGCATGACCACCACCATCCCACCAACAACAGCAGCATGACCACCACCACCCCACCACCAACAACACCAGCATGACCACCACCACCACACCACCAACAACAGCAGCATGACCACCACCACCACCACACCACCAACAACACCAGCATGACCACCACCACCACACCACCAACAACACCAGCATGACCACCACCACCACACCACCAACAACAGCCAGCATGACCACCACCACCACACCACCAACAACACCAGCATGACCACCACCACCACACCACCAACAACACCAGCATGACCACCACCACCACACCACCAACAACAGCAGCATGACCACCACCACCACACCACCAACAACACCAGCATGACCACCACCACCACACCACCAACAACACCAGCATGACCACCACCACCACACCACCAACAACAGCAGCATGGACCACCACCACCACCACACCACCAACAACACCAGCATGACCACCACCACCACACCACCAACAACACCAGCATGACCACCACCAACACCAACAACAGCAGCATGACCACCACCACCACCCCACCAACAACACCAGCATGACCACCACCACCACACCACCAACAACACCAGCATGACCACCACCACCACCACACCACCAACAACACCAGCATGACCACCACCACCACACCACCAACAACACCAGCATGACCACCACCACCAACAACAGCAGCATGACCACCACCACCAACAACAGCAGCATGACCACCACCACCACCACCAACAACAGCAGCATGACCACCACCACCACCACCAACAACAGCAGCATGACCACCACCACCAACAACAGCAGCATGACCACCACCACCAACAACAGCAGCATGACCACCACCACCAACAACAGCAGCATGACCACCACCACCACACCACCAACAACACCAGCATGACCACCACCACCACACCACCAACAACACCAGCATGACCACCACCACCACCACACCACCAACAACACCAGCATGACCACCACCACCACACCACCAACAACAGCAGCATGACCACCACCACCAACAACAGCAGCATGACCACCACCACCAACAACAGCAGCATGACCACCACCACCACCACCAACAACAGCAGCATGACCACCACCACCACCAACAACAACAGCAGCATGACCACCACCACCACACCACCAACAACAGCAGCATGACCACCACCACCACCACCACCAACAACAGCCAGCATGACCACCACCACCACCACCACCAACAACAGCAGCATGACCACCACCACCACACCACCAACAACAGCAGCATGACCACCACCACCACACCACCAACAACAGCAGCATGACCACCACCACCACACCACCAACAACACCAGCATGACCACCACCACCACACCACCAACAACAGCAGCATGACCACCACCACCACCACACCACCAACAACACCAGCATGACCACCACCACCACACCACCAACAACACCAGCATGACCACCACCACCACACCACCAACAACACCAGCATGACCACCACCACCACCACCACCACAACACCAGCATGACCACCACCACCACACCACCAACAACACCAGCATGACCACCACCACCACACCACCAACAACACCAGCATGACCACCACCACACCACCAACAACACCAGCATGACCACCACCACCCCACCACCAACAACACCAGCATGACCACCACCACCACCACCAACACACCAGCATGACCACAACCACCACCACCACCACCAACAACACCAGCATGACCACCACCACCACACCACCAACAACACCAGCATGACCACCACCACCCACACCACCAACAACACCAGCATGACCACCACCACCACACCACCAACAACACCAGCATGACCACCACCACCACCACCACACCACCAACAACACCAGCATGACCACCACCACCACACCACCAACAACACCAGCATGACCACCACCACCACACCACCAACAACACCAGCATGACCACCACCACCACACCACCAACAACACCAGCATGACCACCACCACCACACCACCAACAACACCAGCATGACCACCACCACCACCCCACCACCAACAACACCAGCATGACCACCACCACCCCACCACCAACAACACCAGCATGACCACCACCACCACCCCACCACCAACACCAGCATGACCACCACCACACCACCACCCCACCACCAACAACACCAGCATGACCACCACCACCACACCACCAACAACACCAGCATGACCACCACCACCACACCACCAACAACACCAGCATGACCACCACCACCACACCACCAACAACACCAGCATGACCACCACCACCACACCACCAACAACACCAGCATGACCACCACCACCACACCACCAACAAGACCAGCATTGACCACCACCACCACCCCACCACCAACAACACCAGCATGACCACCACCACACCACCAACAACACCAGCATGACCACCACCACCACACCACCACCAACAACACCAGCATGACCACCACCACACCACCAACAACACCAGCATGACCACCACCACCACCACACCACCAACAACACCAGCATGACCACCACCACCACCACACCACCAACAACACCAGCATGACCACCACCACCACCACACCACCAACAACACCAGCATGACCACCACCACCACCACACCACCAACAACACCAGCATGACCACCACCACCACCACACCACCAACAACACCAGCATGACCACCACCACCACACCACCAACAACACCAGCATGACCACCACCACCACCACACCACCAACAACACCAGCATGACCACCACCACCACACCACCAACAACACCAGCATGACCACCACCACCACCACACCACCAACAACACCAGCATGACCACCACCACCACACCACCAACAACACCAGCATGACCACCACCACCACCCCACCAACAACACCAGCATGACCACCACCACCACACCACCAACAACACCAGCATGACCACCACCACCACCACACCACCAACAACACCAGCATGACCACCACCACCACCACACCACCAACAACACCAGCATGACCACCACCACCACACCACCAACAACACCAGCATGACCACCACCACCCCACCAACAACACCAGCATGACCACCACCACCACCCCACCAACAACACCAGCATGACCACCACCACCACACCACCAACAACACCAGCATGACCACCACCACCACCCCACCAACAACACCAGCATGACCACCACCACCACACCACCAACAACACCAGCATGACCACCACCACCACACCACCAACAACACCAGCATGACCACCACCACCACACCACCAACAACACCAGCATGACCACCACCACCACCCCACCAACAACACCAGCATGACCACCACCACCACACCACCAACAACACCAGCATGACCACCACCACCACACCACCAACAACACCAGCATGACCACCACCACCACCCCACCAACAACACCAGCATGACCACCACCACCACCCCACCAACAACACCAGCATGACCACCACCACCACACCACCAACAACACCAGCATGACCACCACCACCCCACCAACAACACCAGCATGACCACCACCACCACACCACCAACAACACCAGCATGACCACCACCACCACCACCACCACACCACCAACAACACCAGCATGACCACCACCACCACACCACCAACAACACCAGCATGACCACCACCACCACCACACCACCAACAACACCAGCATGACCACCACCACCACCACACCACCAACAACACCAGCATGACCACCACCACCACCACACCACCAACAACACCAGCATGCCCACCACCACCACCCCACCAACAACACCAGCATGACCACCACCAACAACACCACACCAGGAACTATAGTGTGTCCCCCCCCCCCCCACTGGCAGCCAAGACAAAAGGTATATCGACAATCTTTAAGCTTCGCCGACCACCTTCGCCGTCCTCACATGTCTCGCCTCTCGCAGGAACACCGCTGAAGAGTTTCTTTATGAAAACAAAAGTTCCGGAAAGATTTTGTATTGGAGCCCTTAATCCCAGCCCTTAAAGTTGGGCTGGGATTATACCACCTATAGTTCAGTGAGGCTGAGACCTCCCAGCATAGTAGTGCTGGGTGCGGGAATGGTGAGTGTGATGGTGAGTGTTGCAGTGGCTGGGTTGGGAATGGTGAGTGATGGTGAGTGCTGCAGTGGCTGGGTTGGGGAATGGTGAGTGTGATGGTGAGTGCTGCAGTGGCTGGGTTGGGGAATGGTGAGTGTGATGGTGAGTGCTGCAGTGGCTGGGTTGGGAATGGTGAGTGATGGTGAGTGCTGCAGTGTCTGGGTTGGGGAATGGTGAGTGTGATGGTGAGTGCTGCAGTGGCTGGGTTGGGGAATGGTGAGTGATGGTGAGTGCTGCAGTGGCTGGGTTGGGGAATGGTGTGTGATGGTGAGTGCTGCAGCGGCTGGGTTGGGAATGGTGAGTGATGGTGAGTGCTGCAGCGGCTGGGTTGGGGAATGGTGAGAGTGATGGTGAGTGCTGCAGTGGCTGGGTTGGGAATGGTGAGAGTGATGGTGAGTGCTGCAGTGGCTGGGTTGGGGAATGGTGAGAGTGATGGTGAGTGCTGCAGTGGCTGGGTTGGGGAATGGTGAGAGTGATGGTGAGTGCTGCAGTGGCTGGGTTGGGGAATGGTGAGAGTGATGGTGAGTGCTGCAGTGGCTGGGTTGGGGAATGGTGAGAGTGATGGTGAGTGCTTCAGTGGCTGGGTTGGGGAATGGTGAGTGTGATGGTGAGTGTTGCAGTGGCTGGGTTGGGGAATGGTGAGTGTGATGGTGAGTGTTGCAGTGGCTGGGTTGGGGAATGGTGAGTGTGATGGTGAGTGCTGCAGTGGCTGGGTTAGGGAATGGTGAGTGTGATGGTGAGTGCTGCAGTGGGTGGGTTAGGGAATGGTGAGTGATGGTGAGTGCTGCAGTGGCTGGGTTGGGAATGGTGGAGTGATGGTGAGTGCTGCAGTGTCTGGGTTGGGGAATGGTGAGAGTGATGGTGAGTGTTGCAGTAGCTGGGTTGGAGGTCCGGTGGACTTCATCACCACCAACACCGTCAGGTCTGTGGTGGTGGTGGTGGTGGTGATGGTGGTGGTGGTTGTGATGCTGGTGGTCATGATGATGATTGTTGTGGCTCTGATAATGATTGTGGTGATCGTGGTGTGGTGTGGTGATGTTGAGTTAGGGGCGACGACGATCGTGGGATCGGATGCGCCCTGGAGTACCCGTGAAGGGTGAATCGCGAAGCCTAATCGCGAAACAGTGACGCCAATCACTGGAAACTAATATGACTTTGCGACAAAGAAACGCAGACAGGCAGATGATTGGGGAGCCCCAGGAGTCCCCTCAGGGTGACAAGCACCGGCCCCGCCCCACACATGAGAACACTGGGTAGTAAACCATAAACTCGGCCCCCAACTAAGACGCAAAAGTCATCCAATGTCCTCCAGCAGAGCAGAAGCCGGCGCGCCCACCACTGCTGAGGGCACACCAGGAGCCCACCAAGACCCGCCAACCCCCGGCACCTGTCGGCCAAGCCGGCGCCGGACACCGTCCACCCGCCGGGAGAACCAGCCAGAAAACGTTCAAATCTATTAAGTATCCCGTGACCCAAGCGATATGTGCGCCAGGCGTCGTAGCACTCCGGACCGTTCAATGGGGACGCCAAACGGCAAGTATCAAATCCAAAATCGCGAAACAACGTGATTCAGCGGCTCCCAGGCGGAGGAGGTGTCCAGACGTCCGGTCGTCGTCAAGGGTAAACCAGGAGTTGTGGTGATGGTTGGGGGTGGTTTTTAGCGGTAATAGTCGCTGTACTCACTTATTTGTACTTATGGGGTTGAGCTTTGGCTCTTTGGTCCCGCCTCTCAACTGTCAATCAACTGGTGTATAGATTGTTGAGCCTACTGGGCTCTATCATATCTACATTTGAAACTGTGTATGGAGTCAGTCTCCACCACATCACGTCCTAGTGCATTCCATTTATTAACTACTCTGGAAACAAAATCATTTCAAATATCTCTGTGGTTGATTTGGGTATTCAATTTTCATATGTGTCTCCTTGTGTGCGTATAGCCCATGCTAGTCTGGCTTTATCTATCCAATCAATTCATCAGAGAATTTTGTATGTGGTAATCAAGCCTCCTCTAACTTTTCTGTTTGTTCAGGAAAGTGAGGTTCAATTCATGTAGCCCTCCCTCGTAGTTCTGGAACTACTCTGGTGGCATACCTTTGTTCCTTCTCCAAATTCGTCTTGTGGTTGACTAATTGACTCCACGTTAAAGCTGCTGTGGGGAATTGACCTGTGAGATATATATTTATTTAATTTATATAGATTTTTATAGTAATTTATATTTTACGTTAATTTAAATATTTCGATAGCAAGCTGCGATGGTTAAAGTGGAGTATATTTCTTAAAATTTCCATCAATTATTTCCTTACGCATTACTGGGGTGTTTATGGCTTATTTATATAGTCTAGCAATCAAATTATTGATTGCTAGACATTCAGTACATTATTACCAGGTGTTAAACTACAACTATAATGTATTAATCAATACTGGGGAATCCTTATCTGATAAGAAGGCTTCAGCAATAATGGTGTAGACTGTAGAGGAAATGGGTAGCCTGCCAGTCACATTGTCTCCCTCTTTTGAGTGGTTCCACAATAATGACTTCACTTCTCAAATTATTTTGGTGTTTTATTTATATACGACATAACCATAGCAGTCAGTTGCACAATGAAATTAGAGCTCTACAAATTATCTAGTATACTGTATGGTGTAATGCCTTTCCTGGATGCGACGGTGTCGATTTGTGCTGTCTAACTCTTCGATAGTAACTTGTATGGTACAAATAATTGAGATGACAGCACGACAAGTCTGAACTGACAGCACGACAGTCTGAACTGTCCAGGGTTTAAAAGGCTACTGACTGGCCTCCCTCCCACTCGCATCCCTTGTTCAACAGATGCGTTTTATCCAAGTGGCTAGGGGGCCTACATTTACTCTATTTTGGTACTAATAATTAAGTTGATTCAGGGGAGATGTTTTTATGATGTTTACAGTCTAAAGACTGCTGTGTTGAGAATGCTTCCCAACAGAATTAGCTGATGAATTTAATAGCGACGTGGCAATGGTATCTCGTTTTCTACGGGAGGAAAATCCACTGCCGTCTTCTATGGGTGAATTGATTTATTTAACCCAGCAGCTATATTATGTGCTTATTGTATTAAATATTAGTAAATAGTGTCGGGTTTTTCAACAGCTGCATACTCAAGGATTGGTCTGACATTTGTGGTATACAATGTTCTGAATGACTGCGAGGTATAGCCAGCCTTGCGTAACGCTGATGATTTATTTTGATGTGGGCTTCAGAAGACTCGTTCGGTGAGATATCACCCCTAGATCCTACTCTTTCACCGTTCTATGTTGCATTTCATCTCCCATTGTTACCTTGTATCTAGGCACCTGTTCCCTCCAGCTAGATTCGAAACCTTGCATTCGCTTGAGTGAAACTCGAGCAGCCATTTGTTGGACAATTCTTTCACTTTGCTTAGGTCGTCTTGTAGCTCCTTACTGTCTTCCTCTGTTTTAAAGCTCTTCATAATTTTTGTGTCATTAGCAAACATAGAGAGGAATGATTCTGTCCCTTTTGGAAGATCATTTAAATATATGACAAAAAATGTCATACAACTGAACCATACGGGATTCTAGTAGAGATATCTCTCCATTCTGAGATCTCATCTCTCACGGTAACTCTCTGTATTCTGCTGCTTATGTACACGTTATCCAATGAAGAACCTTCCAGGGCACTCCTGCCGCATCTCCACCTTAAGCACTAATCTCTAATGGGGTGCTGTGTCAAATACCTTCTGGTTATTCATATATATGCATGCCTCTCACCTTTCTCTTTTTTAGTGGACTTTTTGTCGCCTGGTCATATAATTCCATTAAACCTGTGAGGCAAGATTTACCGTCCCTGAACCCAAGCTGGTGGTGTGTTTCTAAGTTCCTTTATTCTCTTCAGATTTCCAACAAGTTTTTTCTCACACTATTCTCTGCCTTGTAAGATAAGCTAAGGACACTGGCCTGTAAATCCGTGCCCTTGTCTGTCTCCATTCAAGTATATTGGGACTACACCAACCATCTTCCAACTTTTTGGAAGTTCTTCTGTTACCAATGACGACTTACAAACCATGGGGAGTGGACAACGTTTTTTTTTTTGTATTCATGATGAGATTCCACCTGGACCAAAAAACCTTTGTCAAGGGCAGGTGCAGCAAATACTTCTTAACTTCACCATTGCTAATCCCAAAGTCTTCCAGTGACACCTGGTTAAGCAAGGCGTCACTTCCAGTAAACTCCCTCCATTA
>NC_091168.1:38433771-38467195 GCF_040958095.1 Procambarus clarkii | reverse complement strand
TACTATGCTATGTATCCTCACAGTCCCAATGTACCTTCTTGTATATATATATATAACTAAATAAATAAATAAATGAATAAAGTATAGCGGGGCGAGTGATAAATCAATTTTTTTTTTTTTTTTTTTTTATTAAGTTATCAAATAAAACAAAACAAATGCTAAAGTCTACGGACTCGGGGCTCAGCATTCACAGATTTCGTGAAGGCGGGATAATTGTCAACCCGATTGTCGATAATTGTCATTAAAAGTTTAATGAGGCAATTCCTAAGTGTCTGTCCTCCATGCTCGGACAGACAGACAGACAGACAGACAGACGGACGGACGGACGGACGGACGGACGGACGGACGGACGGACGGACGGACGGACGGACGGACGGACGGACGGACAGACAGACAGACAGACAGACAGACAGACAGACGGACGGACGGACGGACGGACGGACGGACGGACAGACGGACAGACAGACAGACAGACAGACAGACAGACAGACAGACAGACAGACAGACAGACGGACGGACGGACGGACGGACGGACGGACGGACGGACGGACGGACGGACAGACAGACAGACAGACAGACAGACAGACAGACAGACAGACAGACAGACAGACAGACAGACAGACATACATACATACATACATACATACATACATTCTTATACATACAAAAGATTTACTCTTCGGCCCAATACGAGTCTCGTGTTGTTGTTTAAACTACAGAGAGAATATTATTCCCATATTAGATGTTCAATGTTTAAGGCAATATTTTTTAGAAGTTCAAGTCATATTAATATATATAAGATGTATTTTATATACGCGTTATATCTTCATTCTTCGTGTTTGAGATCCCAGAGTTGGTGGGTCGTGCTTAGTGTCTCTAATTGAATACACGAACCAGATGCGAGAAGTTAGACCCGCTTGCCGCAGGGCTTCTGATTGGCAACCTGATCTGCAGATAACTAGTCAGTAGGAACTAGCCAGTAGGAACTAGTCAGTAAGAACTAGTCAGTAAGAACTAGCACCAGTCCTCTGAAGGGGAAGATGACTATCAGGAGAAAGCACCAAGCCATCACGCCTATATACCACTTGGAAGGGGTCAGGATGAAGATTTGGGATGGGACGGGGGGAAGGAATGGTGCCCAACCACTTGGACGGTCGGGGATTGAACGCTGACCTGCATGACGCAAGACTGTCGCTCTACCGTCCAGTCCAAGTGGTTGGGCTACCAGTCCTCTGAACACTTTAAGTAAATTGTTTTGTCTGCGACAAGAGTCTCGGGTTCAGTCGCCCATCAGAAGAACTTCAGGTTCAGACGCACGCCAGCCCATCAGAAGAGCCTCTAGTTCAGACGCACGCCAGCCCATCAGAAGAGCCTCGAGTTCATACGCACACCAGCCCATCAGAAGAGCCTTGAGTTCAGACGCACGCCAGCCCATCAGAAGAGCTTCGAGTTCAGACGCACGCCAGCCCATCAGAAGAGCCTCAAGTTCAGACGCACGCCAGCCCATCAGAAGAGCTTCGTGTTCAGACGCACGCCAGCCCATCAGAAGAGCCTCAAGTTCAGACGCACACCAGCCCATCAGAAGAGCCTCGGGTTCAGACGCACGCCAGCTCATCAGAAGAGCTTCGAGTTCAGACGCACGCCAGCCTATCAGAAGAGCCTCGAGCTCAGACGCACGCCAGCCAATCAGAAGAGCCTCGAGTTCAGACGCACGCCAGCCAATCAGAAGAGCCTCTAGTTCAGATGCACGCTAGCCCATCAGAAGAACCTCTGGTTTAGACGCACACCAGCCCATCAGAAGAGCCTCTAGTTCAGATGCACGCCAGCCCATCAGAAGAACCTCGGGTTCAGACGCACGCCAGCCCATCAGAAGAGCGTCGGATTCAGACGCACGCCAGCCCATCAGAAGAGCCTCGGGTTCAGACGCACGCCAGCCCATCAGAAGAGCCTCGGGTTCAGACGCACACCAACCAATCAGAAGAGCGTCGAGTTCAGACGCACGCTAGCCCATCAGAAGAGACTCACTCAGGTTCAGACGCACACCAGCCCATCAGAAGAGCCTCAGGTTCAGACGCACGCATGCCCATCAGAAGAGCCTCGAGTTCAGACGCACGCCAGACCATCAGAAAAGCCTCGGGTTCAGACGCACGCCAGCCCATCAGAAGAGCCTCGGGTTCAGACGCACACCAGCCCATCAGAAGAGCGTCTAGTTCAGACGCACGCCAGCCCATCAGAATAGCCTCAGGTTCAGACGCACGCCAGACCATCAGAAGAGCCTCGGGTTCAGACGCACACCAGCCCATCAGAAGAGCCTCGGGTTCAGACGCACACCAGCCCATCAGAAGGGCCTCAGGTTCAGACGCACGCCGGCCCATCAGAAGAGCCTCAGGTTCAGACGCACGCTTGCCCATCAGAAGAGCCTCGAGTTCAGACGCACGCCAGCCCATCAGAAGAGCCTCAGGTTCAGACGCACGCCAGCCAATCAGAAGAGCTTCTAGTTCAGACGCCCTCCAGCCCATCAGAATAGCCTCAGGTTCAGACGCACGCCAGCCCATCAGAAGAGCCTCAGGTTCAGACGCACGCCAGCCCATCAGAAGAGCTTCTAATTCAGACGCACGCCAGCCCATCAGAATAGCCTCAGGTTCAGACGCACGCCAGCCCCTCAGAAGAGCCTCTAGTTCAGACGCACGTCAGCCCATCAGAAGAGCGTCGAGTTCAGAGGCACGCTAGCCCATCAGAAGAGCGTCGAGTTCAGAGGCACGCTAGCCCATCAGAAGAGCCTCGGGTTCAGACGCACGCCAACCCATCAGAAGAGCGTCGGGTTCAGACACACGCCATCCCATCAGAAGAACCTCAGGTTCAAAGGCACGCCAGCCCATCAGGAACTTCTCTCTTCGACAAAACATAACTGGTGCCGTGTGTGAGTGTCGGCGGTGCGGGGTTCCATGCATAATGGGATATGCTAATGACCCAGGAATAACTTTGCTGTAAAGTTGTCTCATTATGGTGATGAGGGAAGTCTACGCTAGTTGTCAACGTTCTGATTACTTTAACAGCCAGTAATTAGGGTAAGGATTTACTGCATATAATGGGGCCTCGTAGCCTGGTGGATAGCGCGCTGGACTCGTACTTCAGTGGCGCGGGTTCGATTCCCGCACGAGGCAGAAACAAATGGGTAAAGTTTCTTTCACCCTAAATGCCCCTGTTACCTAGCAGTAAATAGAAACCTGGGAGTTAGTCAGCTGTCACGGGCTGCTTCCTGGGGGTGGAGGCCTGGTCGAGGACCGGGCCGCGGGGACACTAGAAAAAGCCCCGAAATCATCTCAAGATAACCTCAAGATAATTTTCCCGCATATAGGGGTAAGACTTGTTACCGTGCGGCCCGTCTTGGGCGTACTTACAGTACCGACGGGGACCATAGTATGTATACCCACGAGCAGCGGAATTAGAAAGTTGAAATCGGTACTATTGAGTTGGACAAAGCGGAAAATAATTTTCTACTTACGTTGCAAAGACAAACTAAACTAAACTAACCTAACCTTCCTAGGCCTAATACCTAGAACACGATATCTGAGGTCTAATATGGTACATATGTGTGTTATACTAGGCCTAGGAATTTTTTTTTTTTTTGCTTAAATTTTTTTCTGACTATAAAGTCAATAGTACAAAGTTCTACTGTCTAACTGCTTAGAACGTCAATCTTTGTACTATGGTGCACATTGTTACACAAACCACTATTAAAAGAAGTGAATAGAGTATTTATGTATTTGCATCTGGAAACGTCACTGATCACCAGACATTGGTGCAACATTGCATGTTGCTCGCTAGAAGGCTGCTATCACACCTATATTGTTACTGAAGTTATTACCTGTGACGAGAAAGTACTAAGTCAGTATGGCAAAAGAGTCAAGTCATCTAAAATAAGCGCTCCTAAGCCTAATATACGCCTCCCTGGGAATAATTTAGTCCGTGTGAGCTCTGTACTGTCAGCTAGGGAAGTTTAGGTTCACTTGAGTTCATCTTGATCATGCTCTCTATAAAGTTAGTAGTGTTGAACGGGGACTTTTCTTAGTCGCATCAATCAATTTTTGCAAGTTCGAGAAAAAGTTGCAGTAAATATTATCATTTTCGGATGACAAGTTGAAGCTGGGATTTGAGGACAGAGGGAAAAAACGGTACCCAGCCACTTGAATGATCGGGGATCGAACGCCGACCCTGCAAGCCGCGAGGACGTCGCTCGACCGACAAGCCCAGGTAGATAAACAAAAAGGCAATTTAAGTGAATATTATCTATTATTTTAGACAACGATTCCAGTAAGAACTCTTGGTTGTGTTTAAATTCAGAGAACGAATTGTCATTACAGGTCGAACAGATTGTGGGGTCTGAGTCAACACAATACAACAGATTTTTGGGTCTGAGTCAAGTCAACACAACAGATTGTGGGGTCTGAGTCAGGACAACACAACAGATTGTGGGGTCTGAGTCAGGACAACACAACAGATTGTGGGGTCTGAGTCAAGTCAACACAATACAACAGATTTTTGGGTCTGAGTCAAGTCAACACAACAGATTGTGGGGTCTGAGTCAGGACAACACAACAGATTGTGGGGTCTGAGTCAAGTCAACACAATACAACAGATTGTGGGGTCTGAGTCAAGTCAACACAATACAACAGATTGTGGGGTCTGAGTCAGGACAACACAATACAACAGATTGTGGGGTCTGAGTCAGGACAACACAACAGATTGTTGGGTCTGAGTCAGGACAACACAACAGATTGTTGGGTCTGAGTCAGGACAACACAACAGATTGTTGGGTCTGAGTCAGGACAACACAACAGATTGTGGGGTCTGAGTCAGGACAACACAACAGATTGTTGGGTCTGAGTCAGGACAACACAACAGATTGTTGGGTCTGAGTCAGGACAACACAACAGATTGTGGGGTCTGAGTCAGGACAACACAACAGATTGTTGGGTCTGAGTCAGGACAACACAACACAACAGATTGTTGGGTCTGAGTCAGGACAACACAACACAACAGATTGTGGGGTCTGAGTCAGGACAACACAACAGATTGTGGGGTCTGAGTCAGGACAACACAACAGATTGTGGGGTCTGAGTCAGGACAACACAACACAACAGATTGTTGGGTCTGAGTCAGGACAACACAACACAACAGATTGTGGGGTCTGAGTCAGGACAACACAACAGATTGTGGGGTCTGAGTCAGGACAACACAACAGATTGTGGGGTCTGAGTCAGGACAACACAACAGATTGTGGGGTCTGAGTCAGGACAACACAACAGATTGTGGGGTCTGAGTCAGGACAACACAACAGATTGTGGGGTCTGAGTCAGGACAACACAACAGATTGTGGGGTCTGAGTCAGGACAACACAACAGATTGTGGGGTCTGAGTCAGGACAACACAACAGATTGTGGGGTCTGAGTCAGGACAACACAACACAACAGATTGTTGGGTCTGAGTCAGGACAACACAACAGATTGTTGGGTCTGAGTCAGGACAACACAACAGATTGTGGGGTCTGAGTCAGGACAACACAACAGATTGTGGGGTCTGAGTCAGGACAACACAACACAACAGATTGTGGGGTCTGAGTCAGGACAACACAATACAACAGATTGTGGGGTCTGAGTCAGGACAACACAACAGATTGTTGGGTCTGAGTCAGGACAACACAACAGATTGTTGGGTCTGAGTCAGGACAACACAACAGATTGTTGGGTCTGAGTCAGGACAACACAACAGATTGTGGGGTCTGAGTCAGGACAACACAACAGATTGTTGGGTCTGAGTCAGGACAACACAACAGATTGTTGGGTCTGAGTCAGGACAACACAACACAACAGATTGTTGGGTCTGAGTCAGGACAACACAACAGATTGTGGGGTCTGAGTCAGGACAACACAACAGATTGTGGGGTCTGAGTCAGGACAACACAACAGATTGTTGGGTCTGAGTCAGGACAACACAACAGATTGTTGGGTCTGAGTCAGGACAACACAACAGATTGTGGGGTCTGAGTCAGGACAACACAACACAACAGATTGTGGGGTCTGAGTCAGGACAACACAACACAACAGATTGTTGGGTCTGAGTCAGGACAACACAACAGATTGTGGGGTCTGAGTCAGGACAACACAACAGATTGTGGGGTCTGAGTCAGGACAACACAACACAACAGATTGTTGGGTCTGAGTCAGGACAACACAACAGATTGTTGGGTCTCAGTTCAACACAACAGACCGGGAATCACGGAAGGCCATTACCCCTTTAGTTAGTACGATATATGTGAATCACTATGGAAGTTGCGGGCCTGGCGGGAATGTCTTATTCCCTGGCAACAAACCCAAGTCTTAACTTAACGAAGTCTTAACTTAACGAAGTCTTAACTTATCGAAGTCTCAACTTAACGAAGACTCAACTTAACGAAGTCTCAATCTGTCTTCGTGTCAGGAATATGAAACAAAAGTAGTTGACGGTACATATGGAAATAGGGCTGTTAGAGAAGGTCAGAGATATGACGGACCTGTGAAGATATGACGGAAGATATGAAGAAGATATGAAGAAGATATGACGGACCTGGGGCCTCAGAGCCGGAGAACACTACACAATGAGTAAAATAAAGAAGCTGACTGATGCATAATACCACATATTCGAGACGTTTGAGCGGAAAAACACTCCCAAGACTTGGGTCTGAGAAAGTGTACCTGGAGATAAAAGGAAGGAGCAAGTGAGGATGACAGACATGTAGAGAGAATGCAACAGAATCACAAGAAATAAATAAAAAGTTATTTTACAAATGTTTCTTAGTGAATGTGATGGCAAGAACGTCATCAATGATAAGAGCATGGATCTTCTCGTCTTAAATAAGTTATTCAGACCTTGGAAAGGAATTTATGAACACAAATATAACTCCAGAAATCAATTAAAAAAAGTTCCAAGAGATACTGGAGGCAGGCGCGGGACTCCACCTGTAAACTCATCATAGACTCGCCTACACACAGGACCTCTCGTAGCTCCATTGCCTTCTCTTTCCACCTCAGTTCATGTTTGATTCGATTGACAACATCCCTCCAGAACACTACTAAATTTAAACCTATTTTGATAAAAGTGACCACATCAACACATTCACCCTCGGCCGTGTTTACACTGGAATCTCCAGCGCCGGAACCTTTTTCCTCAGCTTCAAACACTGAATGAACTGAGATGGAAAGTTTAGCCAGATGAAGTCTGCATGGCCCATAACGTCTCCCTGGAACCATTTTAAAAGAATTAGTGTTCCAGAACAAATTTACACGATTTACAACCCGGCCTCTAACAAATTACGTGGCTTTCCGCTCATATGCGGCACGGCCAAAACAGGCCGGTAATTTGAAAATGAAAAATAATTAAAAATAAATTTAGGATTTTTTTTCAAAAAGCAGCCACTTAGGGGTCCTCTGGTGGGTTGAAGGGCAGGAAGTTTTCCTATTGTTTCAAAACGCCATGAAAACCCATAATTGAAAGGTTTCTCTCCTAACCTAACAGCCTAAGCCAGAGGACCCAAAACAGGACAGTACGTCACTTGCGTGAGCCAATTTCATTTAGAATTACGTCCTTTTTTACCCGCGCATACGAGCGAAAAGCGACGTAATTTGTAAGAGGACGTGTCGCTAGCACCCTGAACGCTCGCCTGGCGCTGATCCATCAAACTCTTGGTAGAAACCCACCTACTAGTACCTACCTGTACGGGTCTGGCGCGTGTAAGTGTGGAGGGAACCCGGGCAAACACTAGTACCAGAGATAATATAATATTGTTTTTTAATGAATTCAATTTTTTTCTGCCAATACTTGTCGACAGATGTTCTCTAGCAAAATTAAACAAAATAGTATTACAAATACTTACGCCTTCATTAGTAAGAAAACATTATATATGTACTCAACTTCTGCCTCTGCAGATGTTAATTTGAGCTTAGCAAAATGCGTCAGGGTCAGTATAAGTGTAACTCTTACCTAATTGTAATAGCCAAGATTTATTGCCAGCATCAAGCCTGGGGCTCTGGTAATGTGTATTGCTCTCTTAGTTGATTCATATTCACTGTGAATGTGTCCTCTGCTTCCACTGGCAGTCCCTCTAAGTGTTGTCCTCACTCTCTCTCTCTGTCTCTGTCTCTGTCTGTCTGTCTGTCTGTCTGTCTGTCTGTCTGTCTGTCTGTCTGTCTGTCTGTCTGTCTGTCTGTCTCTGTCTGTCTGTCTCTCTGTCTGTCTCTGTCTCTCTCTCTCTCTCTCTCTCTCTCTCTCTCTCTCTCTCTCTCTCTCTCTCTCTCTCTCTCTCTCTCTCTCTCTCTCTCTCTCTCTCTCTCTCTCTCTCTCTCTCTCTCTGTCTCTCTCTCTCTTCTAACAAGAAACCCTTTTGGCCTTTCTTCGTACTGTATCCCTTTCGTTCTGCAATGATTCTTGTACAAACTTGTTTACCATTTCAAATTTCTATGTGTGTGTGTTTATTCACCTAGTTGTGTTTGCTGGAGTTGAGCTGTGCTCATTCGGCCCGACTCTCAACTGTCAAACAACTGTTACTAACTACTAACAATTTTTTTTCCTTCACACACACACACACACACACACACACACACACACACACACACACACACACACACACACACACACACACACACACACACACACACACACACACACACACACACACACATATCAGATCAGTGGTTGCTGTGGGTATTAAAGAGCAGGAAGGCTCTAATAGGACAGAGTGGAATGACAAGGACAAAGCAGCAGTGAATGAAGTACTAATGGCACTAGACATGGAAGGGGCTGAGCATACCATTGAGAAGGTTTTCAGGCTAGGCCGGTACAACAAAGACCGAGACCGAGTGATAAAGATAGTGTTTGCAAACGAGAGCACAAAGGAGAAGATCCTATCAAGGAAGAGCTCCCTGAAAAACGTGGGAAAATTCAAAAATGTATTCCTCCAGAGAGACATGACAAGGGAAGAGAGAGCCGTGGCGGCAGAAGCAGGGAAGAGGCGCAGGGCGAGAGACTAAAACGAAGAAGTCACAGCTCCCAACACAACACCCCCAGAGGCGATGGGGGAACCCACAACCAGCTACCCAGTAACACCAGAAGGGATGACAACCCCGCCTCCCTCCTCTGCATAGAAAACCCCCTTACCACAAACCCTCCCTGCCCCCACTCAAATGTTCAGCCAAATCTCCCTCCCCCCACACTCAATCCCCACCCTTCTACCCCTCCCCTCCTCCCAAGTCCTCCCTCTCCCCCTTTCCTTCCCGTCCTCCCTCCCCTTTCATCCCATACCCTCCCTGTCCCTCCCCCTTCACTGGATCCCTCGCCCCTCATCCCAGTATCCTCTGAGACCCTGTTATCCACCTCACAGGTCCTCACACCCATGGAACAGCCTCCCCCACCAGCAGAACACTCACCAAGGAGGCGATTTGAGAAGGGACAGAAGAAAGTGAGCCTCATAGCGATGTACACTAACATAGATGGAATTACAAATAAAGCAAATGAGCTTGGAGAACGGGTACTAGAGGAAAACCCAGACATAATAGCCCAAACAAAAACAAAGCTCTCGAAAACGATAACAAACGCAGTGTTCCCACAGGACTATTATGTTATGAGGAAAGAGAGGGAAGGAAGAGGTGGGGGTGGTGTAGCTATGCTGGTAAGAAAAGGCTGGGATTTTGAGGAGATGGATATTCAGGGCTGTGAAGGTTTCAGTGACTACATAGTAGGTACCGTAACAAATGGAGAGAAAAAAATTATAGTTGTAGTCATATATAATCCACTACCAAATGACAGAAGACCTATACAGGAATATGATAGAAACAACATGGCCACCATTAACATAATAGAAAGAGCAGCTTCTGTTGCTAGCAGGAATGGATCTGGACTACTAATTATGGGAGACGTCAACCATGGGAAGATAGATTGGAAGAACAGAGACCCGCATGGAGGACCAGAAACATGGAGAGCTAAGCTGCTGGACGTGGCAAAAAGAAACTTTCTAAGCCAGCACATCAAAGAACCAACAAGAATGAGAAGAGAAGATGAACCAGCAATGCTTGATTTGATATTGACCCTAAATGAGTGGGATATAAGGGAAGTTAAGATGGAAGCGCCCTTGGGAATGAGTGATCACATTGTATTGAACTTTGAGTACCTGGTAGAGCTAGGACTTATCTCCCCCAAAAAGAACTAGGAATCAAAAGGCTGGCATACCGAAAGGGGGAATTATGAACAGATGAAAAGTTTCCTAAGTGAAATACCTTGGAACACAGACCTCAGAGATAAGTCTGTACAGGGTATGATGGACTATGTTACCCAAAAGTGTCAGGAGGCAGTAAACAGGTTCATCCCGGCCCAAAGGGAAAAAATCCGAGAAGCAACAGATGAATCCATGGTATATTAGGGCATGTATGGAAGCGAAGGAAACTGAACAAAAGGGCGTGGAGGAACTTCCGGAATAACAGAACACCAGAAAGCAGAGAGAGATTCCAGAGAACCAGGAATGAGTACGTCAGAGTGAGAAGAGAAGCAGAGAAATGTTTTGAAAATGATATAGCAAACAAAGCCAAGACCGAACCAAAGCTACTCCACAGTCACATCAGAAGGAAAACAACAGTAAAAGAACAGGTATTGAAACTTCGAACAGGCGAGGACAGGTATACAGAGAATGACAGAGAGGTGTGTGAAGAACTCAACAAGAGGTTCCAGGAGGTCTTCACAATAGAACAGGGTGAGGTCACTGTGCTAGGAGAAAGGGAGGTAAACCAGGCGGCCTTGGAAGAGTTCGAAATTATGAGAGAGGAGGTCAAGAGACACCTGCTGGATCTGGATGTTAGAAAGGCTGTTGGTCCAGATGGGATCTCACCATGGATCCTGAAAGAGTGTGCAGAGGCACTTTGCTTGCCACTCTCCATAGTGTATAGTAAGTCACTGGAGACGGGAGACCTACCAGAAATATGGAAGACGGCGATTGTGGTCCCAATATACAAAAAGGGAGACAGGCAAGAGGCACTGAACTACAGGCCAGTGTCCTTGACTTGTATACCATGCAAGGTGATGGAGAAGATCGTGAGAAAAAACCTGGTAACACATCTGGAGAGAAGGGACTTCGTGGCAAATCTCCAACATGGGTTCAGGGAGGGTAAATCTTGCCTTACAGGCTTGATAGAATTCTACGATCAGGTGACAAAGAATAAGCAAGAAAGAGAGGGCTGGACTGCATTTTCTTGGATTCTCAGAAAGCCTTTGACACAGTACAGCATAAGAGGCTGGTACATAAGCTGGAGAGACAGGCAGGTATAACTGGTAAGGTGCTCCAGTGGATAAGGGAGTATCTAAGCAATAGGAAGCAGAGAGTTACGGTGAGGGGTGAGACCTCCGATTGGCGTGAAGTCACCAGTGGAGTCCCACAGGGCTCTGTACTCGGTCCTATCTTGTTTCTGATATATGTAAATGATCTCCCGGAGGGTATCGATTCATTTCTCTCAATGTTTGCGGACGATGCTAAAATTATGAGAAGGATTAAAACAGAAGAGGACTGTTTGAGGCTTCAAGAAGACCTCGACAAGCTGAAGGAATGGTCGAACAAATGGTTGTTAGAGTTTAACCCAACCAAATGTAATGTAATGAAGATAGGTGTAGGGAGCTGGAGGCCAGATACAAGGTATCATCAGGGAGAGGAAATTCTTTAGGAGTCAGAGAAGGAAAAAGACTTGGGGGTTGATATCACGCCAGACCTGTCCCCTGAAGCACATATCAAGCGGATAACATCAGCGGCATATGCCAGGCTGGCCAACATACGAACGGCATTCAGAAACTTGTGTAAAGAATCATTCAGAACTTTGTATACCACATATGTCAGGCCATTCCTAGAGTATGCAGCCCCAGCATGGAGTCCATATCTAGTCAAGGATAAGACTAAACTGGAAAAGGTTCAAAGGTTTACCACCAGACTAGTACCCGAGCTGAGAGGTATGAGCTACGAGGAGAGACTACGGGAATTAAACCTCACTTCGCTGGAAGACACAAGAGTTAGGGGGGACATAATCACCACATTCAAGATTCTGAAGGGAATTGAAAGGGTAGATAAAGACAGTCTATTTAACACAAGGGGAACACGCACTAGGGTGCACAGGTGGAAACTGAGTGCCCAAATGAGCCACAGAGATATTAGAAAGAACTTTTTTAGTGTCAGAGTGGTTGACAAATGGAATGCATTAGGAAGTTATGTGGTGGAGGCTGACTCCATACACAGTTTCAAGTGTAGATATGATAGAGCCCAATAGGCTCAGGAATCTGTACACCTGTTGATTGACGGTTGAGAGGCGGGACCAAAGAGCCAGAGCTCAACTCTCGCAAACACAACTAGGTGAGTACACAGGGGGCCTGGTAGCCTGGTGGTTAGCGCGCTGGACTCGTAATTCTGAGGCGCGGGTTCGATTCCCGCACCAGGCAGAAACAAATGGACAAAAGCTTCTTTCACCTTGAATGCCCCTGTTACCCTAGCAGTAAACAGGTACCTGGGAGTTAGTCAGCTGTCACATGCTGCTTCCCAGGGTGAGTGTGTGGTATGGAAGAAAAAGTAGTTAGGAAACAGTTAAACAGAAAGAGCAAAGCTTAACCCCCGGATACACAACTAGGTGAAAACAACTAGGTAAAAACACGCCCAGGAAGCAGCCCGTGACAGCTGACTAACTCCCAGGTACGTATTTGCTGCTAGGTAACAGGGTCATTCAGGGTGAAAGAAACTTTGCCCATTTGTTTCTGCCTGGTGTGGGAATCGACCTTGCCAGTTTCTATCATAAAGGGAGCCGGTACTTTCAGTACCAGGGCCCCAGAATTACGACTCCTGCTCGCTATCCACTCAGCTACCAGACCCCTCTGTGTGTGTGTGCGTGTGCGTTTGTGTGTGTGTGTGTACTCACCTATTTGTGCTTGCGGGGGTTGAGCTTTGGCTCTTTGGTCTCGCCTCTCAACCGTCAATCAACAGGTGTACATATTCCTGAGCCTACTGGGCTCTATCATATCTACACTTGAAACTGTGTATGGAGTCAGCCTCCACCACATCACTGCCTAATGCATTCCATTTGTCAACCACTCTGACGCTATAAAAAAGTTTTTTCTAATATCTCTGTGGCTCATTTGGGCACTTAGTTTCCACCTGTGTCACCTAGTGAGTGTGCCCCTTGTGATAAATAGCCTGTCTTAATCTACCCTATCAATTCCCTTGAGAATCTTGAATGTGGTGATCATGCCCCCCCCCTAACTCTTCTGTCTTCCAGCGAAGTGAGGTTTAATTCCCGTAGTCTCTCCTCGTAGCTCATACCTCTCAGCTCGGGTACTAGTCTGGTGCCAAACCTTTGAATCTTTTCAAGTTTAGTCTTATGCTTGACTGGATATAGACTCCATGCTGGGGCTGCATACTCCAGGATTGGCCTGACATATGCGGTATACAAAGATCTGAATGATTCCTTACACAAGTTTCTAAATGCCGTTCTTTTGTTGGCCAGTTTGGCATATGCCGCTGATGTTATCCTCTTGATATGGGCTGCAAGGGACAAGTCTGGCGTGATATCAACCCCCAAGTCTTTTTCTCTCTCTGGCTCATGAAGAATTTCGTCTCCCAGATGATACCTTGTATCTGGTCTCCTGCTCCCTACACCTATCTTCATTACATTACATTTTCTTGGGTTAGACTCTAACAACCATTTGTTCGACCATAACTTCAGCTTGTCGAGGTCTTTTTGAGGCCTCAAGCCGTCCTCCTCTGTCATATTCCTTCTCATATTTTTGGCATCGTCAGCAAACATTGAGAGAAATGAGTCTATACCCTCCGGGAGATCATTTACATTCAGAAACAGAATAGACCGAGTACAGAACCTGTGGGACTCCACTGGTGACTTCACGCCAATCTGAGGTCACACCCCTCACTGTAACTCTCTGCTTCCTATTGCTTAGGTACTTCCTTACCCACTGGAGCACCTTACCAGCTACACCTGCCTGTCTCTCCAGCTTATGTACCAGCTTCTTATGGGGTACTGTGCCAAAGGTTTTCCGACAATCCAAGAAAATGCTGTCCGCCCAGCCTTCTCTTTCCTGCTTAATCTTTGTCACTTGTTCGTAGAATTCTATGAAGCCAGTAAGGCAAGATTTACCCTCCCTGAACCCATGTTGGCGATTTGTTACGAAGTCCCTCCTCTCCAGATGTGTTACTAGGTTTTTTCTCACGATCTTCTCCATCATCTTGCATGGTATACAAGTCAAGGACACTGGCCTGTAGTTCAGTGCCTCTTGCCTGTCGCCTTTTTTGTATATTGGGACCACATTCGCCGTCTCCATATTTCTAGTAGGTTTCCTGTCTCCAGTGACCTACTATACACTATGGAGAGTGGCAAGCAAAGTGCCTCTGCACGCTCTTTCAGTACCTATGGCGAGATCCTGTCTGGACCAAACCTTTCTAACATCCAGATCCAGCAGGTGTCTCTTGACCTCCTGTCTCGTAATTTCGAACCCTTCCAATGCCGCCTGGTTAACTTCCCTTTCTCCTGGTACAATGACATCACCTTGTTCTATTGTGAAGACCTCCTGGAACCTCTTGTTGAGTTCTTCACACACCTCTTTGTCATTCTCTGTATACCTATTCTCGCCTGTTCTATGTTTCATTACCTGTTCTTTCACTGTTGTTTTCCTCCTGATGTGACTATGGAGTAGCTTTGGTTCGGTCTTGGCTTTGTTTGCTATATCATTTTCATAATTTTTCTCTTTAATTTCTCATAATTTCTTCTTTTCTCACCCTAACATACTAATTCCTGGTTCTCTGGTATCTCTCTCTGCTTTCTGGTGTTCTTTTATTCCGGAAGTTCCTCCACTCCTTTTTGTTCAGTCTCTTCGCTTCCATACATGCCCTATTATACCATGGATTTTTCTTTTACTTCTCGGATTTTTTCCATTGGGTCGGGATGAACCTGTTTACTGCCTCCTGACACTTTTGGGTGATATAGTCCATCAAATCGTGTACAGACTTAGCTCTTATTTCTGTGTCCCAAGGTATTTCTCTTAGGAAACTTCTCATCTCCTCATAATTTCCCTTTCGGTATACCAGCCTTTTGTTTCCTAGTTCCTTTTTGGGGTAGATAATTCCTAGCTCTACCAGGTACTCAAACTTCAATACACTGTGGTCACTCATTCCCAAGGGCGCTTCCATCTTAACTTCCCTTATATCCCACTCATTGAGGGTAAAAATCAGATCGAGCATGGCTGGTTCACCTTCTCCTCTCATTCTTGTTGGTTCCTTGATGTGCTGGCTTAGAAAGTTTCTTGTTGTCACGTCCAGCAGCTTAGCTCTCCATGTTTCTCGTCCTCCACTCCATGCGGGTCTCTGTTCTTCCAATCTATCTTCCCATGGTTGACGTCTCCCATAATTAGTAGTCCAGATCCATTCCTGCTAGCAACAGAAGCTGCTCTCTCTATTATGTTAATGGTGGCCATGATGTTTTTATCATATTCCTGTCTGGGTCTTTTGTCATTTGGTGGTGGATTATATATGACTACGACTATAATTTTTTGTCCTCCAGTTGTTACAGTACCTGCTATGTAGTCACTGAAACCTTCACAGCCCTGAATAACCATCTCCTCAAAATCCCAGCCTTTTCTTACCAGCAGAGCTACACCATCACCACCTCTTCCTTCTCTCTCTTTCCTCATAACATAATATTCCTGTGGGAGCACTGCATTCGCTTTGTTTCTGTGAGTGCTATTATGTCTGGGTTTTCCTTTAGTACTCATTCTCCAAGCTCATTTGCATTATTTGTAATTCTATCTATGTTAGTGTACATTGCCCTGAGGCTCACTTTCTTCTGTCCCTTCTCAAATCACCTTCTTGGTGAGTGTTCTGCTGGTGGGTGAAGCTGTTCCATGGGTGTGAGGATTTGTGAGGTGGATAACAAAGTCTCAGAGAATACTGGGGTGAGGGGTGGGGGTCAAATGAATGGGGGCGGGGGAGACAGGGACGATATGGGATAAAGGGAGAGGGAGGGTAAGAAGGAAAAGGGGGAACATGGCGGGAGGAGGGGATGGGTAGCAGGGTGAGAATGGGGTGTGGGGGGAGAGAGATTTGGCTGAGCATTTGAGGGGAGGCAGGGAGGGTTTGGGGTAGGGGGGTTTCTATGCAGAGGAGGGTGGTGGGGTTGCCCTCCCCTCTGGTGTTACTGGGTAGCTGGTTGTGGGTTCCCCCCCCCCCCTCACCTCTGGGGATGTTGTTTGAGAAAGTTTCTTGTTGCTACGTCCAGCAGCTTAGCTCTCCATATGTCCGGTCTTCCATGTGGGTGTCTGTTCTCCCAATCTATCTTCCCATGCTTGAAGTCTCCTATGATTAGTAGTCTGGTTCCATTCCTCCTAGCTACAGAAGCTGCTCTCTCCATTATATTGATGGTGGCCATGTTGTTTCAATCATAGTCCTGTCTGGATCTTCTGTCATTTGTTGGGGGTTATATATGACTACTATTATAATTTTTTGTCCTCCAATTGCTATGGTACTTGTTATATAGTCACTGAAATCTTCACAGCCCTGAACAACCATCTCTTCAAAACTCCAGCCTTTTCTTATCAGCAAAGCAAAACCACCTTTCCTCATTACAAAGTAGTCCTGTGGAAACACTGCATTTGTTATGGTTTTCGTTAGCTTTGTTTCTGTGAGTGCTATTATGTCTGGGTTTTCTTCTAGTGCCCATTCTTCAAGTTCACTTGTTTTATTCGTAATCCCATCTATGTTAGTATACATTGCCTTGAAGCTCACTTTCTTCTGTTAATTCTCTTGTCCCTTTTGTGGTGAGCGTTCTGCTGATGGAGGAAGCTGTTCAATAGGTGTGAAGATCTGTGAGGTGGTTAACAGGGTCACAGTGGATTCTGGGGTGGGGGCTGGGGGGTTTAAGGGAAGGGGAGACAGGTAGGGTATGGGGTAAGGAAGTACTGGAGGACATGGAGGATATGGAGTGAAGGGGGAGAAGGGATAGGGAGGGTATGGGATGAAGGGGGTAGGGGTAAAGGGGGGAAGGGGGGAGTGGGGACATGGTGGGAATGGGTGAGGGGTGACAGGGTCGGAATGGGGTGGGGAAGGAGGAAGGGTTGAGTGAGTATTTGAGTGGGGGGCAGGTAAGGTGATGGTTGGGGAGGGTTTCTATGCTGAGGAGGGTGGCGGTGTTGCCCTCCCCTCTAGTGTTGCTAGGATGCTGGTTGTTGCTTTCCCTTTTGTCTCTGGGACTGTTGTGTTGGGGGCTGTGATTTCCTGGTTTGCTCCTCTCTCCCTGCACTTCCTCCTTGCTTCTGTCCTCATGCAGTGTGCAGCAAGCAGGGAGCAACGTAACAGAGAGCAATGGGTGTGTGATTGCTAGTGGGTGGGGGTGTTTATTTCGGTGAGTGTTCCCTTCAGTTTACAGTGGGAGGGTGGGGGGAGTGTGGGGGGAGTGTGGGGGGAGTGTGGGGGGAGTGTGGGGGGAGTGTGGGGGGAGGGTGGGGGAGTGTGGAGATCTAGGGGATTAGTGACTGATCAGGTTCCAAAGTGAGCTCACAATTGAGGTCTCTGCCCCCCTGACTACCAAGTTTACTATTATATTATTGAATGAAATGCATTAGTGTCTGTGATATGATATTATATAAACCGTGTACAATGTTGAACACTTCAAGAGAGGTACTCATCAACACCAGTCACCCTCACCACAAGCACTAGTGCTCCTCCCTTGTGGTGAAGCACATCCCTCACCACAAGCACTAGTGCTCCTCCCTTGTGGTGAAGCACATCCCTCACCACAAGCACTAGTGCTCCTCCCTTGTGGTGAAGCACATCCCTCACCACAAGCACTAGTGCTCCTCCCTTGTGGTGAAGCACATCCCTCACCACAAGCACTAGTGCTCCTCCCTTGTGGTGAAGCACATCCCTCACCACAAGCACTAGTGCTCCTCCCTTGTGGTGAAGCACATCCCTCACCACAAGCACTAGTGCTCCTCCCTTGTGGTGAAGCACAACCCTCACTACAAGCACTAGTGCTCCTCCCTTGTGGTGAAGCACATCCCTCACCACAAGCACTAGTGCTCCTCCCTTGTGGTGAAGCACATCCCTCACCACAAGCACTAGTGCTCCTTCCTTGTGGTGAAGCACAACCCTCACCACAAGCACTAGTGCTCCTTGTGGTGAAGCACAACCCTCACCACAAGCACTAGTGCTCCTCCCTTGTGGTGAAGCACATCCCTCACCACAAGCACTAGTGCTCCTCCCTTGTGGTGAAGCACATCCCTCACCACAAGCACTAGTGCTCCTCCCTTCGTCCAGCGATGTATTTGACTAGTGTTGTCATTGTAATTTGGTTTCTTTACTCCATCTGATCTATCTTTTGCGAGTTCACTTTGGTACGTTGCTCCCTGCTTGCTGCACACTGCATGAGACCAAATACTATGATCTAGCCTCTATATCACTGCAGTGCCCCAATCTATTTGTGTTAATTCGCAGACCTGACCCATGTGTCTCACCGCTGACGCTGACTGACTGACTGTGTGTGTGAGTGTGTGTGTGTGTATTCACCTAGTTGTGTTTGCAGGGGGTTGAGCTTTGCTCTTTCGGCCCGACTCTCAATTGTCAATCAACTGTTTACTAACTACTTTTTTTCCCCATACCACACACCCCAAGAAGCAGCTCGTGACAGCCGACTAGCTCCAAGGTACCTATTTACTGCTAGGTAACAGGGGCATTCAGGGTGAAAGAAACTTTGCCCATTTGTTTCTGCCTGGTGCAGGAATTGAACATGCGCCACAGTAATTATGAGTCCTGCTCGCCATCCACCAGGCTACCAGGCCCCCTCCCCCAGTCACCCCCTCCCCCTCACACACACACACATACACACCCCTTGTGTGTGTGTGTGTGTGTGTGTGTGTGTGTGTGTGTGTGTGTGTGTGTGTGTGTGTGTGTGTGTGTGTGTGTGTGTGTGTGTGTGTGTGTGTGTGTGTGTGTGTGTGTGTGTGTGTGTGTGTGTGTGTGTGTGTGTGTGTGTGTGTGTGTGAGTGTACTCACCTAGTTGTGCTTGCGGGGGTTAAGCTCTGGCTCTTTGGTCCCGCCTCTCAACCGTCAATCAACAGGTGTACAGGTTCCTGAGCCTATTGGGCTCTATCATATCTACACTTGAAACTGTGTATGGAGTCAGCCTCCACGAAATTACTTCCTAATGCATTCCATTTGTCAACCACTCTGACACTAAAAAAGTTCTTTTTAATATCTCTGTGGCTCATTTGGGCACTCAGTTTCCACCTGTGTCCCCTAGTGCGTGTGCCCCTTGTGTTAAATAGCCTGTCTTTATCAACCCTGTTGATTCCCTTGAGAATTTTGAATGTGGTGATCATGTCCCCCCTAACTCTTCTGTCTTCCAACGAAGTGAGGTTTAATTCCCGTAGTCTCTCCTCGTAGCTCATACCTCTCAGCTCGGGTACTAGTCTGGTGGCATACCTTTGAACCTTTTCCAGTTTAGTCGTATGCTTGACTAGATATGGACTCCATGCTGGAGCCGCATACTCGAGAATTGGTCTGACATATGTGGTATATAATGTTCTGAAAGATTCCTTACACAAGTTTCTAAAGGCTGTTCTTTTGTTAGCCAACCTGGCATATGCCGCTGATGTTATCCTCTTGATATGAGCTTCAGGGGACAGGTCATGGCGTGATATCAACCCCCAGGTCTTTCTCTCTCTCTGACTCTTTAAGTATCTCATCTCCCAAATTATACCTTGTATCTGGTCTCCTGCTTCCTACCCCTATCTTCATTACATTACATTTGCTTGGGTTAAACTCTAACAGCCATTTGTTTGACCATTCCTGCAGCTTGTCCAGGTCTTCTTGAAGCCTCAAGCTGTCCTCCTCTGTCTTAATCCTTCTCATAATTTTAGCGTCGTCAGCAAACATTGAGAGGAATGAGTCTTTTCCCTCTGGGAGATCATTTACGTATATCAGAAACAGAATAGGTAAAAGCACAGAGCCCTGTGGGTCTCCACTGGTGACTTCACGCCATTCTGACGTCTCACCCCTCACTCTAACTCTCTGTTTCCTATTGCTTAGGTACTCCCTTATCCACTGGAGCGCCATACCAGTTATTCCTGCCTGTTTCTCCCTCTTATGCATCAACCTTTTATGGGGTACTGTGTCAAAGGCTTTCCGACAGTCCAAAAAAATGTAGTCCGCCCATCCTTCTCTTTCTTGCTTAATCTATGTCACCTGATCATAGAATTCTATCAAGCCTGTAAGGCAAGATTTACCCTCCCTGAACCCATGTTGATGGGTTGTCACGAAGTCTCTTCTCTCCAGATGTGTTACTAGGTGTTTTCTCACGATATTCTCCATCACCTTGCATGGTATACAAGTTAAGGACACTGGCCTGTAGTTCAGTGCCTCTTGTCTGTCACCCTTTTTGAATATTGGTACTACATTAGCAGTCTTCCATATTTCTGGTAGGTCTCCCGTTTCCAGTGACCTACTATACACTATGGAGAGTGGCAAGCAAAGTGCTCTGCACACTCTTTCAATACCCATGGGGAGATTCCGTCCGGCCCAACAGCTTTTCTCACATCCAGCTCCAATAGGTGCTTCTTGACCTCATCTCTTGAAATTTCGAACCTTTCCAAGGTCACCTGGTTTGCTGCCACCTCTTCTAGCGCCGTGACTTCTCCCTGTTCTATTGTAAAGACCTCCTGGAACCTTTTGATGAGTTCTTCATACACCTTTTTGTCATTCTCTGTGTCCTCGCCTACCCTAAGTTTCATCACCTGTTCCTTCAATGTTGTCTTCCTCCTGATGTGACTGTGTAGTAGCTTTGGTTCGGTCTTGGCTTTATTAGCTATACCATTTTCATACCTTTTCTCAGCTGCTCTTCTCACACTAACATACTCGTTCCTGGTTCTCTGGTATCTCTCTACTATCTGGTGTTCTGTTATTACTGTTATTACAGAAGTTCCTCCATGCCCTTTTGTTCAGGTCCTTTGCTTTCATACACTCCCTATTAAACCACGGATTCTTCCTTTGCTTCTCTGTTTTTTCCTGTTGGGCTGGGACAAACCTGCTTACAGCCTCCTGACATTTTTGGATGACATAGTCCATCATGTCTTGTACGGACTTCTTTCCGAGTTCTGTGTCACAATGTATATCCCATTGGAATTTATTCATCACCTCATAGTTTCCCTTTCGGTATGCCAGCCCTTTGTTTCCCAGTTCTTTTTGGGGGTGATAATTCCTAGCTCAACCAGGTACTCAAAGCTCAATACACTATGATCACTCATTCCCAAAGGGGCTTCCAACTTAACTTCCCTTATATCCGACTCATTTAGGGTAAATATCAGATCAAGCAAGGCTGGTTCATCCCCTCCTCTCATTCTTGTCAGTCCCTTGACGTGTTGACTTAGAAAGTTTCTTGTTGCCACATCCAGCAGCTTAGCTCTCCATGTGTCTCGGCCTCCATGTGGGTCTCTGTTCCCCCAATCTATCTTCCCATGGTTGACATCTCCCATGATTAGTAATCTGGATCCGTTCCTGCTAGCCACAGAAGCTGCTCTCTCTATTATATTGATGGTGGCCAAGTTGTTTCTATCATATTCCTGTGTGGGTCTTCTGTCATTCGGTGGGGGTTATATATGAATACTACTATAATTTTCTGTCCTCCACTTGCCATGGTGCCTGATATGTAGTCACTGAAACCTTTACAGTTTTGAATTACTATCTCTTCGAAACTCCAACCTTCTCTTAGTAGCAAAGCTACACGACCTCCTCCTCTTCCTTCTCTCTCTTTCCTCACTACATAGTAATCCTGAGGAAACACTGCATTTGTTATAGTTTTCGTTAGCTTTGTTTCTGTGAGTGCTATTATGTCTGGGTCTTCTTCTAGTGCCCATTCTCCGAGTTCACTTGTTTTTTTTGTAATTCATCTATGTTAGTGTACATTGCCTTGAAGCTCACTTTCTTCTGTTCATTTTTTTGTCCCTTTCTTGGCGAGCATTCTGCTGGTGTGGGAAGCTTTTCCAGTGGGTGAGAAGATCTGTGAGGTGGTTTGCAGGGTTCTCAGAGGAGTTTGGGGTGAGGGGGTGGGGGTTTCAGGGAAGGGGGGACAGGTAGGGTATGGGTTAAGGAGATAGGGGGGACATGGAGGATACGGGGTGAGGGGGGGGAGGAGGGATAGGGAGGGTATGGGATGAAGGGGGACAGGGGGGGGAAAAGGTGGGAGGGGGGACATGATGGGAATAGGGAAGGGGTGATAGAGTAAGAATGGGGGGGGAGGAGGGAGGGTTGGGTGGGGGCAGGTAGGGTGAGTTGAAGGGAGGGTTTCTATGCAGAGGGGGGGTGGTGGTGTTGCCCTTCCCCTCTGGGGTTGTTGGGATGCTGGTTTTGGGTTCCCCTCTTGTCTCTAAGACTGTTGTGTTGGGGGCTGTGATTTCCTGGTTTGCTCCTCTCTCCCTGCGCTTCCTCCTTGCCTCTGCTGCCCTGGCTCTCTTCTCCTTCGTCCTGTCCCTCTGCAGGAATACTTTCTTGTATCCCTCCACATGCTGCAGTCGACTCTTCCTTTCGAGAATATCCTCCTTTGTGGTTTCGTTTGTATACACCACCTTTACAAGTAGGTTTCTGTCCTTGTTGTACCAGCCCAAAATGAAAACCTTCTCAATGTTTCGTTCAACCCCTTCCATCTGTAACCCCTTCAGTAGCCCCAGTACTGCCTCTCTATTCTTGCTATTCCATTCTTACCTGTTGGATCCTTCCTGTTCTTTGATGCCTACAACTACCACTGATCTTTTTCTCTCCAGCAGCTGACTGGTGCACCTTGCTGCTTCCTGTGACGTAGCTGCTTGCATGGCTACCTCCCTCACTGTGTCCATAGCTTATGAGCTCTTTTTCAGTATGTCCCCAAATGTTTCAGGAACAGAGGCATTTCCTTCCAATATAACATTCTCACCCTCCCTTTGGATGATAATCTGATGCTCGGTCTCTTTATTTTTCTCTGTGAGGGATTTGATCTCCTCCTCTTGCTGATGTCAGCTCACTGTGCATGTTGTTAATTGTAATCCTCATTTCCTGCATCTCCTTCCTGAATTCCTCCAGAACTTGGGTTAACATGTCCTTCGTTTGGTTACTCTGGCTGTTCCTTGTGTCCCTGTTGTGTCCACCTGCCATTTTACCCTTGTCAAGAGAGAGAGCAAGAGAGAGAGAGCAAGAGAGAGAGAGAGAAGCAAGAATAGTCCTAGTGTGAGAGTGGGTGTGGTGGGGGGGGGGGGAGTGTTTTGGGAGAGTGAGAGTGGGGGGGGGGAGTGTGGGGGGGAGAGTGAGATGGGGGTTAAGAGGAGGTGGGTGAGGTGTAGTCTTCAGATTACGGCAGGGGGGGGGGGGATTAGCGGCTTATCTGGGTTCCCAGTGAGCTCACAGTTGCTGTCCCTGTTACCTGTCTACCACGATTGTATTATTCCGATTGTATTATTGAATAGAATGCAATAGTGTCTATGATATGATATTATATAAACCTTGTACACTGTTGGAGACTTATGAGAGACACTTACCAGCCAGCCCCCCACAAGCACTCTAGGTGAATACACGGCGTGACGTCGGTAATCCTGTGAGGTCTTCAGGTCTCCACGTGGGTCCCGGCTGATGCGACTGATACTTCCTCAAGAAGTCGATCTTCACTAGCTATCTTCTCTAAATTCACTAAGATAATTCACCACAAGATGTGATCAATGTGTTACATAACAATGCCACTGTTCAATTTACACTGTCCCGATTCTCACTGCACAGTACACCCGCTCCCTTGAACCCTATTGTTCCCTCGGTTACGCGGACCGCTGACCCTACACGTCTGCTCACGATCAAAGCTGACCCAAGACTGTGTGTGTGTGTGTGTGTGTGTGTGTGTGTGTGCACTCACCTTTTTGTGCCTGCAGGATCGAACATTGACTCTTGGATCCCGTCTTTCTAGCCATTGGTTGTTTACAGAAAATGACTCCTGTCCCATTTCCGTATCATATCTAGCTTTTAAATTATGAACAAAATTTGTTTCCTTAAGTGCATTCCATTGTTCCACTACTCTCACGCTAAAAGAAAACTTTCTAACATTTCTGTAACTCATCTGAGTTTCCAGCTTCCACCCGTGTTTCCTCATTCTGTTAATATTACATGTGAACATTTCATCTATTTCCACTTTGTAAATTTCTCTGAGCATTTTATACATTCCAATCTTTTCCCCCGCTCTTCCTTCTTTTTCTAGTGTCGTAAGGTTCAGTTCCTTCAAGTGCTCTTCATATCCCAACCCTTGTAACATTGGGAAGAGCCTCGTCACAAACTTCTGAACCTTTTCCAGTTTCCTTGTGTGTTTCTTCAGGTGGGGACTCCATGATGGCATGGCATACTTAAAGACCAGTCACACGTAGGCAATGTAAACAGCCCTAAAAGCCTCCTCATTTAGGTTTCTGAATGATGTTCTATCTTTTGCCAGTGCAGAGTACGCTGCCGTCATTATCCTATTTATATGTGCCTCAGGAGTTAGATTAGGTGTTACGTCCACGCCCAGGTCTCTTTCTCAAATCATCACAGGTAGGCAGTTCTCCTACATCGTGTACTGGCCCTTTGGTCTCCTATTACCTGATCCCATTTTCGTAACTTTACATTTGCTCTGTTGAAATCTAGTAGCCATTTCTCTGACCATCTCTGCAACCTGTTCAAGTCTTTTTGGAGGATCCTACAATCCTCATCTGTCACAACTCTTCTCATTAATTTTGTGTCATTCGCGAATATCGACATGTAGGATTCTGCTCCTGTAAACATGTCATTCACGTATATTAAAAAACAGAACTGGTCCAAGCACCGATCCTTGAGGTACTCCACTCGTTACTGTTCACCAGTCCGACTTCTCGCCCCATACCTTTACTCTCTGGTTCCTGTCTATTAGGTAGTCCCTTACCCATGCTAGGGCCTTTCAGCTTACTCCCGCTTGCCTCTCAAGTTAGAATATCAGTCTCATGTGTGGTATTGTATCAAAGGCTTTTTGGCAGTCCAGAAATATGCAGTCTGCCCAACCTTCTCTGTCCTGCCTTATCCTCGTTATTTTATCATAGAATTCCAAAAGGTTTGTTAAAAAAGATTTCCTTTTCCAGAACCCATGTTGGTGTTTGTTTACAAACCTAATGTTCTCTAGGTGTGCAACCAGTCGTAGCCTAATTATTCTTTCAAGTATTTTGCAGGGAATGCTTGTCAGTGATACAGTGAAACTCTTCCTGTGTGTGTACTTACCTAGTTGTGCTTGCGGGGGTTGAGTTCTGGCTCTTTGGTCCCTCCTCTCAAATGTCAGTCAACTGGTGTATAGGTTCCTGAGCCTATTGGGCTCTATCATAGCTCTTTGGTCCCTCCTCTCAACTGTCAGTCAACTGGTGTACAGGTTCCTGAGCCTACTGGGCTCTATCATAGCTCTTTGGTCCCTCCTCTCAACTGTCAATCAACTGGTGTATAGGTTCCTGAGCCTACTGGGCTCTATCATATCTACTTTTGAAACTGTGTATGGAGTCAGCCTCCACCACATCACTATAATGAATTCCATTTGTTAACTACTCTGACACTAATAAAAGTCTTTCTAATGTCTCTGTGGCTCATCTGGGTACTAAGTTTCCACCTGTGTCCCCTTGTTCGTGTCCCACCCGTGCTGAAGAGTTTGTCTTTGTCCACCCTGCCAATTCCATTGAGAATTTTGTAGTTGGATATTATGTCTCCATTTACTCTTCTGTTTTCCAGGGATGTGAGGTTCAGCTCCTTTAGCCTCACCTCGTAGCACATTCCTCTCAGTTCCGGGACTAGTCTGGTGGCATACCACAGAATCTTTTCTAACTTTGTCTTGTGTTTAACTAGGTATGGACGCCAGGCTGGAGCTGCATACTCCAGGATTGGTCTAACATAAGTGGTATACAGGATCCTGAACGATTCCTTACACAAGTTTCTAAAGGCAGTTCTTATGTTGGCCAGTCTAGTATATGCCGCTGATGATATACTTTTGATGTGGGCCTCTATGGACAGGTTCGGTGTGATATCAACCCCCAGATCTTTCTCTCTATTTGACTCATGCAGGATTTCACCTCCCAGATGGTACCTTGTGTTCAGCCTCCTGCTCCCTTCGCCTAATTTCATTACTTTACACTTTCCTGAGTTGAACTCCAGCAGCCATTTCCTAGACCATTCCTCCAGTTTGTCCAGGTCATCTTGTAGTCTCTGTCTATCTTCATCCGTCTTGATTCTTCTCATAATTTTTGCATCTTCAGCAAACATTGAAAGGAACGAGTCTATACCCTCCGGAAGATCGTTTACATATATTAAAAACAGGATGGGTCCAAGTACTGAGCCCTGTGGGACTCCGCTGGTGACATCTCGCCACTCTGATGTTCCTCCCCCCTCACCGTTACTCGCTGTTTCCTGTTGCTTAAGTACTCCCTTATCCACTGGAGCACCTTCCCTTTTACTCCTGCCTGTTGCTCCAACTTTTTTAACAGCCATTTATGGGGTACTGTGCCAAAGGCTTTCCGGCAGTCCAGGAAAATGCACTCGGCCCACCCTTCTCTTTCCTGCCTAATTTTTGTTGCCTGATCGTAGAATTCTATTAAACCTGTCAGGCACGAATTACCATCTCTGAACCCATGTTGGTGATGCGTTACAAAGTTATTTTCCTCCAGATGCTCTACGAGCCTTTTCCTCACGATCTTCTCCATTATTTTGCATGGT
This sequence comes from Procambarus clarkii, assembly GCF_040958095.1. Lineage (NCBI taxonomy): Eukaryota > Metazoa > Arthropoda > Malacostraca > Decapoda > Cambaridae > Procambarus > Procambarus clarkii. Next base: position 38,440,383 of record NC_091168.1, on the reverse strand, counting down.
ATACAAGCTAGGGAAACTGGCCTGTAGTTCAGTACCTCTTGCCTGTCACCCTTCTTGTATATTGGGACTAGATTAGCTGTCTTCCAACTTTCTGGTAGGTCTCCTGTTTCTAGTGACCTGTTATACACCATAGAGAGTGGCACATTTAGTGCTTCTGCACCTTCCTTTAGTATCCATGGTGAGATTCTGTCAGACCCAAGAGTCTTTGTCACATCCAGCTCCAACAGACACCTTTTGACCTCATCACTGGTGAAGTCAAATTCCTCCAAGGTTGCTTGGTTTGCCTCCTCCTCATTTAATGCAGGGGCTTCTCCTTGTTCTATTGTGAAGACCTCCTGAAGCTCTTGTTGAGTTCTTCACACACCTCCTTGTCATTCTCTGTATATCTGTTCTACCCTTTTTTCAATTTCATCACTTGTTCCTTCACTGCTGTTTTCCTCCTGATGTGGCTGTGGAGCAGCTTTAGTTGGGTCTTGGCTTTACTCGCTATGTCATTTTCATACTGTCTCTCTGCTTCCCTCTTCACTCTGAGGTACTCATTTCTGGCCATCTGGTATCTCTCCCTGCTCTCTGGTGTTCTGTTATTTCTGTAGTTTCTCCATGTTATTTTATTCAGTTGCTTCGCTACCTTGCATTCCTGGGTGAACCATGGGATTTTCTGTTTTTTTTCGTTTTTCTGTTTTTTTCTTTTTTCTTCTTTTGGACCTGGATAAACCTGTCTGCAGCTTCCTGGCACTTCTGGGTGACAAAATCCATCATATCCTTCACAGTCTTGTTTTTAAGTTCTGTTTCCCATGGTATTTCCCTTAGGAAGTTCCTCATTTCGTCATATTTTCCTCTTCGGTAATTTAATCTTTTCCCCTCCGATCCCATCCTTGGATAGGTTATTCCTACCTCCACCAAGTACTCAAAAGTCAGTACACTGTGGTCACTCATTCCTATGGGGCTTCAACTTTGACTTCCCTTATTTCTGACTCATTCAGGGTGAATATCAAGTCGAGTCTAGCTGGTTCAGCATTGCCTCTCACTTTTGTGGGTTCCCTGACATGCTGACTCAGAAAGTTCCTTGTTGCCACTTCCAAGAGTTTAGCTCTCCATGTATCTGCACCACCATGTGGGTCCCCATTCTCCCAGTCTATCATTCCATGGTTGAAATCGAACATGAATAAGAGTCTTGAGCCTTTCCTGTACGCAACTGAAGCTGCTCTCTCTATTATATTATTGGTTTTATGTTGTTCCTATCAAACTCCTGTATGGGTCATCTGTCATTTAGGGGAGGGTTGTATATGACTGCCACTATTATCTTAGGTCCACCCATTGTTATAGTTCCTGTTATGTAATCTCTGAACCCGTCGCAGCCCGGAATTTCCATCTCATCAAAACTCTAGTCCTTCCTTATCAGCAGGGCCACTCCTCCACCTCCTCTCCCTTCCCTCTCTTTCCTTACTATATAGCAGTCCTTTGGAAACACAGCATCTGTTATGACTCCTGACAAATTTGTTTCTGTTAGTCCTATTACATCAGGGTTTTCTTCTTGCACCCTTTCTGCCAGTTCACTTGCTTTATTGGTAATCCCATCATTGTTTGAGTACATTACCTTGAAGCTCACTTTCTAATATCCATTTTCACCCTCACTCCCCACAAGTGTAGGAAGTTGTTCTATGATCATTGCTACGTGGGTAGGCTCCTCCTCCTGTGAGGTAGTTTCCAGGGGTTCAGGGAAGGTGGAGTGGGGGATGGAGGGCTTAGGTCTCGCCTGGGCCTGCCTGTGTGTGTGTGTGTGTTTCTACTCACCTCACCTATTTGTGCTTGTGGGGGATGAGCTTTGGCTCTCTTTGTGTGTGTGTGTGTGTGTGTGTGTGTGTGTGTGTGTGTGTGTGTGTGTGTGTGTGTGTGTGTGTGTGTGTGTGTGTGTGTGGTGTGTGTGTGTGTGTGTGTGTGTGTGTGTGTGTGTGTGTGTGGGTGTGTGTGTGTGTGTGTGTGTATGTGTGTGTGTGTACTCACCTAGTTGTGTTTGCGGGGGTTGAGCTCTGGGTCTTTGGTCCCGCCTCTCAACCGTCAATCAACAGGTTCACAGATTCCTAAGCCTATTGGGCTCTATCATATCTACACTTGAAACTGTTTATGAAGTCACCCTCCATCACATCACTTCCTAATGCATTCCATTTGTCAACCACTCTGACACTAAAAAAAGTTCTTTCTAATATCTCTGTGGCTCATTTGGGCACTCAGTTTCCACCTGAGTCCCCTTGTGCGTGTGACCCATGTGTTAAATAGCCTGTCTTTATCTACCCTATCAATTCCCTTCAGAATCTTGAATGTGGTGATCATGTCCCCCCCTAACTCTTCTGTCTTCCAGCGAAGTGAGGTTTAATTCCCGTAGTCTCTCCTCGTAGCTCATACCTCTCAGCTCGGGTACTAGTCTGGTAGCAAACCTTTGAACCTTTTCCAGTTTAGTCTTATCCTTCACTAGATATGGACTCCATGCTGGGGCTGCATACTCCAGGATTGGCCCGACATATGTGGTATTCAAAGTTCTGAATGATTCTTTACACAAGTTCCTGAATGCCGTTCGTATGTTGGCCAGCCTGGCATATGCCGCTGATGTTACCCGCTTGATATGTGCTGCAGGAGACAGGTCTGGCGTGATTCAACCCCCAAGTCTTTTTCCTTCTCTGACTCCTGAAGAATTTCCTCTCCCAGATGATACCTTGTATCTGGCCTCCTGCTCATTACACCTATCTTCATTACATTACATTTGGTTGGGTTAAACTCTAACAACCATTTGTTCGACCATTCCTTCAGCTTGTCTAGGTCTTCTTGAAGCCTCAAACAGTCCTCTTCCGTTTTAATCCTTCTCATAATTTTAGCATCGTCCGCAAACATTGAGAGAAATGAATCGATACCCTCCGGGAGATCATTTACATATATCAGAAACAAGATAGGACCGAGTACAGAGCCCTGTGGGACTCCACTGGTGACTTCACGTCAATCGGAGGTCTCACCCCTCACCGTAACTCTCTGCTTCCTATTGCTTAGATACTCCCTTATCCACTGGAGCACCTTACCAGCTACACCTGCCTGTCTGGTACTGAGCGGTGTGTGTGTGTGGGTGTGTGTGTATGTGTGTGTGTGTGTGTGTGTGTGCACTCACCTAGTTGTACTCACCTAGTTGTGCTTGCGGGGGTTGAGCTCTGGCTCTTTGGTCCCGCCTCTCAACCGTCAATCAACAGGTGTACAGGTTCCTAAGCCTATTGGGCTCTATCATATCTACACTTCAAACTGTGTATGGAGTCAGCCTCCACCACATTGCTTCCTAATACATTCCATTTGTCAACCACTCTGACACTAAAAAAGTTCTTACTAATATCTCTGTGGCTCATTTGGGCACTCAGTTTTCACCCGTGTCCCCTAGTGCGTGTGCCCCTTGTGTTAAATAGCCTATCTTTATCAACCCTGTCGATTCCCTTGAGAATCTTGAATGTGGTGATCATGTCTCCCCGAACTCTTCTGTCTTCCAACGAAGTGAGGTTCAATTCCCGCAGTCTCTCCTCGTAGCTCATACCTCTCAGCTCGGGTACTAGTCTGGTGGCAAACCTTTGAACCTTTTCCAGTTTAGTCTTATGCTTGACTAGATATGGACTCCATGCTGGAGCCGCATACTCCAGGATTGGTCTGACATATGTGGTATATAATGTTCTGAAAGATTCCTTACACAAGTTTCTAAAGGCCGTTCTTATGTTAGCCAACCTGGCATATGCTGCTGATGTTATCCTCTTGATATGAGCTTCAGGGGACAGGTCAGGCGTGATATTAACCCCCAGGTCTTTCTCTCTCTCTGACTCTTGAAGTATTTCATCTCCCAAGTGAGTCCTTGTATCTGGTCTCCTGCTTCCTACTCCTATCTTCATTACATTACATTTGCTTGGGTTAAACTCTAACATCCATTTGTTCGACCATTCCTGCAGCTTGTCCAGGTCTTCTTGAAGCCTCAAGCTGTCCTCCTCTGTCTTAATCCTTCTCATAATTTTGGCGTCGTCAGCAAACATTGAGAGGAATGAGTCTATACCCTCTGGGAGATCATTTACGTATATCAGAAACAGGATAGGTCCAAGCACAGAGCCCTGTGGGATTCCACTGGTGACTTCCCGCCATTCTGAGGTCTCACCCCTCACAATAACTCTCTGCTTCCTATTGCTTAGGTACTCCCTTATCCACTGGAGCGCCCTACCAGTTAGTCCTGCCTGTTTCTCCAGCTTATGCATCAACCTTTTATGGAGTACTGTGTCAAAGGCTTTCCGTCAGTCCAAAAAAATGCAGTCCGCCCATCCTTCTCTTTCTTGCTTAATCTCTGTCACCTGATCATAGAATTCTATCAAGCCTGTAAGGCAAGATTTACCCTCCCTGAACCCATGTTGATGGGTTGTCACGAAGTCTCTTCTCTCCAGATGTGTTACTAGGTTTTTTCTCACAATCTTCTCCATCACCTTGTGTGTGCGTGTGTGTGGTGTGTGTGTGTGTGTGTGTGTGTGTGTGTGTGTGTGTGTGTGTGTGTGTGTGTACTCACCTAGTTGTACTCAACTAGTTGTGTTTGCGGGGGTTGAACTCTGGCTCTTTGGTCCCGCCTCTCAACCGTCAATCAACAGGTGTACAGGTTCCTGAGCCTATTGTGTTCTATCATATCTACACTTGAAAACTGTGTATGGAGTCAGCCTCCACCACATCACTTCCTAATGCATTCCATTTATCAACCACTCTGACACTAAAAAAGTTCTTTCTGATATATCTGTGGCTCATTTGGGCATTCAGTTTCCATCTGTGTTCCCTTGTGCGTGCGCCCCTTTAGTTAAATAGCCTGTCTTTATCTACCCTATCAATTCCATTCAGAATCTTGAATGTGGTGATCATGTCCCCCCCTAACTCTTCTGTCTTCCAGCGAAGTGAGGTTTAATTCCCGTAGTCTCTCCTCGTAGCTCATACCTCTCAGCTCGGGTACTAGTCTGGTAGCAAACATTTGAACCTTTTCCAGTTTAGAGTGTGTGTGTGTGTGTGTGTGTGTGTGTATGTGTGTGTGTGTGTGTGTGTGTGTGTGTGTGTGTGTGTGTGTGTGTGTGTGTGTGTGTGTGTGTGTGTGTACTCACCTAATTGTGCTTGCGAGGGTTGAGCTTTGGCTCTTTGGTCCCGCCTTTCAACTGTCAATCAACTAGACACAAAGTGTGTGTGTGTGTGTTTGTGTGTGTGGTGTGTGTGTGTGTGTGTGTGTGTGTGTGTGTGTGTGTGTGTGTGTGTGTGTGTGTGTGTTGTGTGTGTGTGGTGTGTGTGTGTGTGTGTGTTTGTGTGTGTGTGTGTGTGTGTGTGTGTGTGTGTGTGTGTGTGTGTGTGTGTGTTGTGTGTGTGTGTGTGTTGTGTGTGTGTGTGTGTGTGTGTGTGTGTGTGGTGTGTGTGTGTGTGTGTGTGTTTGTGTGTGTGTGTGTGTGTGGTGTGTGTGTGTGTGTGTGTGTGTGTGTGCGCGTGCGTATGATGTGTATGTGCGAATGTATGTGTGTCACAGATTGAAAAAGAAGAAATATATACTATAGACGTATTTTTCATCTGTGACCATTGAAAGAGATAGATAAATAGTCACGTGTAAACACCTGATACAATGACTGACACAAGAGCAACACATCAACGACAACACTGTAGGTCAGCACGACGCCTCTTCACCGTCCCTCTCCGCACGTTCCGCTAAGAAATAAATGCAGCAAAATGTCAACAACTTTATTTTCCTTACATTAATTCTTCTCGGAAACTTTCTTTTCATCTCAAAAACCTCTTTGTTTTCCTTAGATGTTGCTTGACACTGTTACACCCGGACACTGAGCCCTGACACTGTTACACCCGGACACTGAGCCCTGACACAGGTACACCAGGACACTGAGCCCTGACACTGGTACACCCGGACACTGAGCCCTGACACTGTTACACCCGGACACTGAGCCCTGACACTGGTACACCCGGACACTGAGCCCGGACACTGTACACCCGGACACTGAGCCTGACACTGGTACACCCGGACACTGAGCCCTGACACTGGTACACCCGGACACTGAGCTGACACTGGTACACCCGGTACACTGAGCCCTGACACTGGTAAACCCGGACACTGAGCCCTGACACTGTACACCCGGACACTGAGCCCTGACACTGGTACACCCGGACACTGAGCCCTGACACTGTACACCCGGACACTGAGCCCTGACAACTGGTATACCCCAGGACGACACTGGTACACCAGACACTGTACACCAGGACACAGGTACACCAGGACACAGGTACACCCGTGTCTGACACTGGCCCCTCAATGGGTACTGTGTCAAAAGTTTTTTGATAGTCCAAGAAGTTACAATCTGCCCACTCTTCTATTCGGTACTTTTGTTTCCTAGTCATAGGATTCTATTAAACATGAGAGCACGATTTTTCCTCTTTGAACCCAAGTTGGTGGTGTGTCACGGAGCCCCTTCTCTCCACATGTGCGTCTAGGCTTTTTCTTACGATCGTGTACATCACCTTGCATGGTATACGAGGCCCGTGGTTCGCAGCTTCCTGCCTGTCACTCATTTTATATATCGG
>NC_091168.1:38421271-38428771 GCF_040958095.1 Procambarus clarkii | reverse complement strand
CTGTCTCCCAGCACCCCTCCCCATGCTCTTACTCTCCCCAGCCACCCTCCCCTGCTCTTACCTCTCCCCAGCACCCTCCCCTGCTCTTACTGTCTCCCCAGCACCCTCCCCTGCTCTTACCCTGTCTCCCCAGCATCCCCTCCCCCGCTCTTACTCTCCCCAGCACCCTCCCCTGCTCTTACCTGTCTCCCCAGCACCCTCCCCCGCTCTTACCTCTCCCCAGCACCCTCCCCTGCTCTTACCTCTCCCCCAGCACCCTCCCTTCTGTGTTACGAAGGTTCTTTGTTATCACGTAAGAACACGGTTGATTAAGAGTCATGAAAGTAGTCTTGCCAAGTTTTTTTTTTTAGGGAATTTCGATGTGGTTGACATTACGCTCGCTGGACGTCAGAAGCGTTTGACCAATCAGAGAGAAGGTAGCGTTTTTCATCCAGTCGTTTAGCCAGTCACGTTGCTGGGGTCTGCTGGAGAACTGACCAATCCTCATGTCCTGAGAGTTGTGATGATATGGTAGCTTCCAAACTTCTTGATTCAGTCATTCTAAGTTCCATCTGGTCTCACGCGACCTATCTTGAGGTTATCTTGAGGTTATCTTCAGAGGATTTCGGGGCTTAACGTCCCCGCGGCCCGGTCCTCGACCAGGCATCCTCTTTGTTACACATCCCCAGGAAGCAGCCTGTAGAAGCTGTCTAACTCCCAGGTACCTATTTACTGCTAGGTGAACAGGGGCATCAGGGTGAAAGATATTGCCCATTTGTTTCCGCTTCCGCCATTGATCGAACCCGGAACCTAAGGACTACGAATCCCGAACGCTGTCCACTCAGCCGTCAGGCCCCCTATATTCCTTGAAAAATAGCACGACAAATGATGTGTAAATAGTGACATTCTAAAGATCCAAAAAGACATGGCCGGCATCACACCCACTGACTCTTCTTTTCATGTGAGGAGGACTTGGAAAAACTCCTGGCCTACGATCTCCCACTTCGCACGGAGCTCCACCTCTATCTGAACTACCCAAAGCAGTTCCTAGCAGAAAGAACAATGTTTTGTCAGCAGCAATGTTATCCATTGTTGGTCAGCCAGTGGATAACTTCTGACCGAAAAGAAAGGAAGATCATTCGCAACATCGAGAACGAAAACCCTTCCCTGGGCGTGTTTGAATTGGTGTTCTCCAGCGATGATAAAACAATAATTAAGGTAATTTTCACCTGATTAGCAGCGGCCAGCCAGGCTGCTACACAAGGTTTCTACTACTTCGGCCTAAAGACACCATGCACCTCACCAAGTGAGAAAGGAACGATACCGAGAGATCCAGCAGTGCTTCAAGTGCTACGAGCTCTCCCACCCCACCAACAAGTGTCAGCACTCCGTCCAGAAGTGCAGCCTGTGCACACTGGACCATCACTACTTTATATGCCAGGCAACAACCCTACGCTGCTTGCTCTGTGGTGGCGATCACCCCGCAATTTCCTACCGCTGCCCCAGCAGACAGGAAAACATCAAGGCCGAGGATCAAGCCAAGAGAAACAACCCTTCTACCTCTCTTCCAGAGGCCCAGGGGCTTAACTCACTACCTCAGCTCCCACCGACCAGAAGACTTTCCAGTCTTACCAAAAAGTGGCTCCTCCCACCAGGCGACCCAGCCCTCACAATGGGGGCCCAAGGCCCCACAGGATCCTTCACAGCCCCCTGCATCATGTGCAGGCATTATCCCTGGTCTTATTAGACTAGCGCAGAGGCTTGCCGGACCAGACAACCACCGCTTCACTAGTGAGGTGAACGCATTATACCTAGCCAATGGCCTGGACTCCCATCATAGGCCCTGGTGCAAGTCTCACTACTTCCTCTACTACACAGGGCACTTCCACAATATCGACCACAAGGTCGATCTCAACTCAGACCCCAGTCTCACCAAGGTCCCAGGCTGCACACGCAGCAGCAACCTCCACTCCAGCTCCCAACACTTCTACCATCACCATCTCAGCAGACACGCTAGCAGACGTGCTGTCTACACATATTAACAGCACCACCAACGCTCCTGAAATAGTTCCTACCACTAATCAACGACACCTGAGTCTACCTCAGGCTGCGAGGCGAAAGACGAAAACACCAACTATGGATGTTACGGACTCTTCAGACGAGGAAACCTTAGTAGAAGCTCCACTGATGCACCACAAATACGACACCTACACGGCACTACACCTCCTTATGGATACCACCTCACCAAACTCAACGATTTGACTTGGCCAGGCCATGTCAAATCGCAGCAAGTCCCAGCCAAAGAAAAAAACGGAAGACATAGAGGTCTACACTAACTCTTCAGCTCCATAACTGGTACAGTCAGCCCTCCGTTGCTGAAATCCACCATGAAGAACCCCATCCATCCCCAGATCTCTAGTATCAGCTATTGGTACAGGTAATGGCTCGAAAGAATCTCCATTTACGACCTATTCATGCCCATGCCACCTTAACTCAGCTCAGCTTAACTCTGTGGCTCAGCAACGAATGCACATTGCTGAGTCACAGCAAACTTCCCCTGTCTCCAAGTCCACCCCAGAATTCCCCCCCTCTCCCGTCCCCTCGTCCTCCCTACCATTCCCCCCCTCTCCCCGTCCCTTCGTCCTCCCCACTCCCCTGTCCCCTTGTCCTCCCCATCATTCTCCATTCCTCTGTCCCCTCGTCCCCAACTCCCCCATCCCCTTGTTGTTCCCAACATTACCCCCTACCCTGTACCTCTCCAAATTCCCCCACTCCTGTCCCTTCATCCTCCCCACCATTCTCCCCTCCCCTCTCCCCTCGGCCTCCCCACCATTAGCCCCCCCCCCTCCCGCGTCCCCTCGTCCGATGCATTCCCAAATGGTCTGATGTTCCCATCAGAAAATTGTGAACATGAAATGATCTTATGTTTCCATCACTGAAATATAAGAAAAACAATTAAGAAAAAAATGAAAAAAAGGAAAAAAATACAAAAATAAAATTCTCACAAAATGAACGGTATAGTAAACAACACAGCTCAATTCCAATGCAATATCACGCAAAATAATTAAATCAAAATTAAAATAAATGGAAATCTCTGAATATTCTATTTGTCAATGAAACTGGAAACATTGAAATGTTTCAATACAATATTGTAACTGTTACAGTACAGGAACGAGTATGTTAGTGTGAGAAGAGCAGCTGAGAAAAGGTATGAAAATGATATAGCTAATAAAGCCAAGACCGAAGCAAAGCTACTACACAGTCCCATCAGGAGGAAGACAACAGTGAAGGAACAGGTGATGAAACTTAGGGTGGGCGAGGACAGGTACACAGAGAATGACAAAGAGGTGTGTGAAGATCTCAACAAAAGGTTCCAGGAGGTCTTTACAATAGAACAGGGAGAAGTCACGGCGCTAGAAGAGGTGGCAGCAAACCAGGCGACCTTGGAAAGGTTCGAAATTACAAGAGATGAGGTCAAGAAGCACCTATTCGAGCTGGATGTGAGAAAAGCTGTTGGGCCGGACGGAATCTCACCATGGGTATTGAAAGAGTGTGCAGGAGCACTTTGCTTGCCACTCTCCATAGTGTATAGTAGGTCACTGGAAACGGGAGACCTACCAGAAATATGGAAGACTGCTAATGTAGTACCAATATTCAAAAAGGGTGACAGACAAGAGGCACTGAACTACAGGCCAGTGTCCTTAACTTGTATACCATGCAAGGTGATGGAGAAGATTGTGAGAAAAAACCTAGTAACACATCTGGAGAGAAGAGACTTCGTGACAACCCATCAACATGGGTTCAGGGAGGGTAAATCTTGTCTTACAGGCTTGATAGAATTATATGATCAGGTGACAAAGATTAAGCAAGAAAGAGAAGGATGGGCGGACTGCATTTTACTGTCGGAAAGCCTTTGACACAGTACCACATAAAAGGCTGATGCATAAGCTGGAGAAACAGGCAGGAGTAACTGGTAGGGCGCTCCAGTGGATAAGGGAGTACCTAAGCAATAGGAAGCAGAGAGTTACAGTGAGCGGTGAGACCTCAGAATGGCGTGAAGTCACTAGTGGAGTCCCACAGGGCTCTGTGCTTGGACATATCCTGTTTTTGATATACGTAAATGATCTCCCGGAGGGTATAGACTCATTCCTCTCAATGTTTGCTGACGACGCCAAAATTATGAGAAGGATTAAGACAGAGGAGGACAGTTTCAGGCTTCAAGAAGACCTGGACAAGCTGCAGGAATGGTCGAACAAATGGCTGTAAAGTAAATTAAAAGTAATTAAATTAAACATTATATACCACATATGTCAGACCAATCCTGGAGTATGCGGCTCCAGCATGGAGTCCATATCTAGTCAAGGATAAGACTAAACTGGAAGAGGTTCAAAGGTTTGCCTCCAGACTAGTACCCGAGCTGAGAGGTATGAGCTACGAGGAGAGACTACGGGAATTAAACCTCACTTCGTTGGAAGACAGAAGAGTTAGGGGGAACATGATCACCACATTCAAGATTCTGAAGGGAATTGATAGGGTAGATAAAGACAGGCTATTTAACACAAGGGGCACACGCACAAGGGGACACAGGTGGAAACTGAGTGCCCAAATGAGCCACAGAGATATTAGAAAGAACTTTTTTAGTGTCAGAGTGGTTGACAAATAGAATGCATTAGGAAGTGATGTGGTGGAGGCTGACTCCATACACAGTTTCAAGTGTAGATATAATAGAGCCCAATAGGCTCAGGAACCTGTACACCTGTTGATAGACGGTTGAGAGGCGGGACCAAAGAGCCAGAGGTCAACCCTCGCAAACACAACTAGGTGAGTACAACTAAGTGAGTACACACACACACACACACACACTCATCAACATGGGTTCAGGGAGGCAGGTCCTGCCTCACAGGGTTACTTGAATTGTACGATCTGGCAACAAAAATCAGGCAAGAAAGAGAAGGGTGGGCAGACTGCATATTTTTGGATTGCCAGAAAGTCTTTGATACAGTACCACACAACAGACCAGTGAAAAAGCTGGAGGTGCAGGCTGGAGTGAAAGGGAAGGCACTCCATTGGATAAAGGAGTACCTAAGCAACAGGAGACAACGAGTCAGTGTGAGGGGTGAGGTCTCAGACTGGCGAGACGTTACAAGTGAAGTCCCGCAGGGGTCAGTCCTTGAACCTATACTGTTTCTGATCTGGTAAATGATCTCCCAGAGGGAATAGACTCGTTTCTCTCAATGTTTGCTGATGATGCAAAAATTATGAGAAGGATTGAAACAGAGGATGATAGTAGGAGGCTACAAGATGACCTAGACAGACTGAGTGAATGGTCCAACAAATGGCTGTTGAAGTTCAACCCAAGCAAATGCAAAGTAATTAAACTAGGCAGTGGAAACAGGTCAGACACTGGATACAGAATAAGAGATGAAGTACTTAATGAAATGGACAGAGAGAAAGATCTAGGAGTTGATATCACACCAAACCTGTCTCCTGAAGCCCACATAAAAAGAATAACGTCTGCGGCATATGCGAGGCTGGCTAACATCAGAACAGCGTTCAGGAACCTGTGTAAGGAATCATTCAGAATCTTGTACACCACATATGTAAGACCAATCCTGGAGTATGCGGCCCCAGCATGGAGCCCGTACCTTGTCAAGCACAAGACGAAGCTGGAAAAAGTTCAAAGGTATGCCACTAGACTAGTCCCAGAACTAAGAGGCATGAGTTACGAGGAAAGGCTGCGGGAAATGCACCTTACGACACTGAAAGACATAAGAGTAAGGGGAGACATGATCACAACCTACAAAATCCTCAGGGGAATCGACCGGGTAAACAAGGATACACTATTCAACACTGATGGGACGCGAACAAGGGGACACAGGTGGAATTTGAGTACCCACATGAGCCACAGGGACGTTAGAAGGAACTTTTTCAGTATCAGAGTCGTTAACGGATGGAATGCATTAGGCAGTGATGTGGTGGAGGCTGACTCCATACACACTTTGAAATGTAGATATGATAGAGCCCAGTAGGCTCAGGAATCTGTACATCAGTTGACTGACAGTTGAGAGGCGGGACCAAAGAGCCAGAGCTCAACCCACGCAAGCACAACTAGGTGAGTGCACATAGCATATATTATCTGCTGTTAGGGGATCCGCCGACCAAAATATTTTCTGTTTGTCGTTGTGTAGTTGATAAACCTTGACAAACGATCACTTTACATAAAGCTTGGGACACTCCTGGTGTCGAGGCATGAAGGTAAAGCTTGGGGCACTCCTGGTGTCGAGGCATGAAGGTAAAGCTTGGGGCACTCCTGGTGTCGAGGCATGAAGGTAAAGCTTGGGGCACTCCTGGTGTCGAGGCATGAAGGTAAAGCTTGGGGCACTCCTGGTGTCGAGGCATGAAGGTAAAGCTTGGGGCACTCCTGGTGTCGTGGCATGAAGGTAAAGCTTGGGGCACTCCTGGTGTCGAGGGATGAAGGTAAAGCTTGGGGCACTCCTGGTGTCGTGGCACGAAGGTAAAGCTTGGGGCACTCCTGGTGTCGTGGCATGAAGGTAAAGCTTGGGGCACTCCTGGTGTCGAGGCATGAAAGTAAAGCTTGGGGCACTCCTGGTGTCGTGGCATGAAGGTAAAGCTAGGGGCACTCCTGGTGTCGTGGCATGAAGGTAAAGCTTGGGGCACTCCTGGTGTCGTGGCATGAAGGTAAAGCTTGGGGCACTCCTGGTGTCGTGGCATGAAGGTAAAGCTTGGGGCACTCCTGGTGTCGAGGCATGAAAGTAAAGCTTGGGACACTCCTGGTGTCGAGGCATGAAGGTAAAGCTTGGGCACTCCTGGTGTCGTGGCATGAAGGTAAAGCTTGGGGCACTCCTGGTGTCGTGGCATGAAGGTAAAGCTTGGGGCACTCCTGGTGTCGTGGCATGAAAGTAAAGCTTGGGACACTCCTGGTGTCGTGGCATGAAGGTAAAGCTTGGGGCACTCCTGGTGTCGTGGCATGAAGGTAAAGCTTGGGGCACTCCTGGTGTCGTGGCATGAAAGTAAAGCTTGGGACACTCCTGGTGTCGTGGCATGAAGGTAAAGCTTGGGGCACTCCTGGTGTCGTGGCATGAAGGTAAAGCTTGGGGCACTCCTGGTGTCGAGGCATGAAAGTAAAGCTTGGGGCACTCCTGGTGTCGCGGCATGAAAGTAAAGCTTGGGACACTCCTGGTGTCGTGGCATGAAGGTAAAGCTTGGGGCACTCTTGGTGTCGAGGCATGAAAGTAAAGCTTGGGGCACTCCTGGTGTCGAGGCATGAAGGTAAAGCTTGGGGCACTCCTGAGGTCGCGGCATGAATTCGGCCCCCAGCTCTATGTAGCTCTGTTCTACACGTATACATTCTGCTCTATGTAGCTCTGTTCTACACGTATACATTCTGCTCTATGTAGCTCTGTGCTCCAGAGGAACATATATTCTGGTCTGTAGTATTCGTGTGTGGGGCTCTGCACAACTTATCTGTTCCCAATCAATGCTCAATAGGTACAAATTCTG